>NC_068441.1:56991936-57057414 GCF_023373465.1 Oncorhynchus keta
CTGGCCTCACATTTAGGTCAATATAAGGCTGTTTTTATACAAACGCTGTTGGCTTTATAATCGTGAGAGGAATTGAACTAGCTTGAAGCTATCGGTAGCTAGCTATACCTAGGTAGGTTAGCAGACTTTCTCAAAACAAACCAAATTGTGGCTAGCTTCTGGTCCCTCATGCAAAGCCTTTACAGTCAAATATCATTCCAGAAATGTTCAAATTAAAAATATGAATATATGGCCAGCATTATATACAATTCCTCCCGTTGCTCCAGGTGATCTTCAAATAACAGTAATTGTAATTGTAAATGAGAACTTGTTCTCAACTTGCCTACCTGGTTAAATAAAGGTGAAATAAAATAAATAAACAGAGAAATGCTGTGAAAACCAGCGCACTGCAAACATGCCAAAATGTTTCGTCAGCAGTGCTTGTTTTGTTGACATTTCGTCCTCACCGTAGCTCCTACGGCACTAACCTGGTGAGCCGTACGTAGCAGCACGGTATTTGATTGGTTTTGACGTACGTTGGGGGAGTCATTGATTTTATAACCCCTATTCAGCTGATTTCTGCCAGGGAACTTCCCCAGGCTTGTTTTAGGGAAACCTGTTTCATGACGAGGCTCTGACCAGTCAGTCTGCTCTGCATGCCTGGGGACGTTGCCAGACAGTGACTCAGTGTTGACGTCAGCTACTACTGCCGGGAGACTAGCTGGCATGGCAGGACTTGTTTCTAACCTTGTAATGAAATCATTCATAGCTAGAACCTACTACTGTCGGGAGACTAGCTGGCATGGCAGGACTTGTTTCTAACCTTGTAATGAAATCATTCATAGCTAGAACCTACTACTGTCGGGAGACTAGCTGGCATGGCAGGACTTGTTTCTAACCTTGTAATGAAATCATTCATAGCTAGAACCTACTACTGTCGGGAGACTAGCTGGCATGGCAGGACTTGGATCTAACCTTGATAATCATGATCATTCATAGCTAGAACTATGACTTCAGGAGACTAGCTGGCATGGCAGGACTTGTTTCTAACCTTGTAATGAAATCATTCATAGCTAGAACCTACTCTGGGGAGACTAGCTGGATGGCAGGACTTGTTTCTAACCTTGTAATGAAATCATTCATAGCTAGAACCTACTACTGTCGGGAGACAAGCTGGCATGGCAATTGTTTCTAACCTTGTAATGAAATCATTCAGGCTAGAACCTACTACTGTAAAGACTAGCTGGCAGGCAGGACTTGTTTCTAACCTGGTAATGAAATCATTCATAGCTAGAACCTACTAGTCAGATAGTCATGGGGATTGTTTCTAACCTTGTAATGAAATCATTCATAGCTAGAACCTACTACTGTCGGGAGACTAGCTGGCATGGCAGGACTTGTTTCTAACCTTGTAATGAAATCATTCATAGCTAGAACCTACTACTGTCGGGAGACTAGCTGGCATGGCAGGACTTGTTTCTAACCTTGTAATGAAATCATTCATAGCTAGAACCTACTACTGTCGGGAGACTAGCTGGCATGGCAGGACTTGTTTCTAACCTTGTAATGAAATCATTCATAGCTAGAACCTACTACTTCTGTCCTTTCTACTGTCAGGGCTATAATCGACAGATTGTGGTCTTTAGTCTGGACAACCATAAGTTGGATCAGATAATCATGAACGAATTTGACTATGACTTCATAACATCGTTTCATGGTCTGGTTAGAAACAACATTAGCCTAACCTACGTCAGCCTTCTTCAACTGGTCCTGGACAACCACGAGATGTGCAGGTATTTCCTCCAGCCCGTCACTAAAACACCAGATTCAACTAGGCCTAATTTGTCTACCCCCCTGGCTAAATGCACATAAACCTGCAGCGACTCAAATCTGGTCTACAGGGGTGTGAGGTAACGCCTAGTCAATAGTCAAAGGGATGGCCCGGGACGTTTTATCAATCTTTCTGTTGTGTTAACGAAGGCCACTTTTGACTTGTTGATTAACCAGACCTTCCGAGGATTTGTCAGAAGTGTCAAGGTGAGATTAGAGGATTTGTCGGAAGTGTCAAGGTGAGATTAGAGGATTTGTCAGAAGTGTCTGGTGAGATTAGAGGATTTGTCAGAAGTGTCTGGTGAGATTAGAGGATTTGTCAGAAGTGTCTGGTGAGATTAGAGGATTTGTCAGAAGTGTCAAGGTGAGATTAGAGGATTTGTCAGAAGTGTCTAGGTGAGATTAGAGGATTTGTCAGAAGTGTCTGGTGAGATTAGAGGATTTGTCAGAAGTGTCAAGGTGAGATTAGAGGATTTGTCAGAAGTGTCAAGGTGAGATTAGAGGATTTGTCAGAAGTGTCTGGTGAGATTAGAGGATTTGTCAGAAGTGTCAAGGTGAGATTAGAGGATTTGTCAGAAGTGTCAAGGTGAGATTAGAGGATTTGTCAGAAGTGTCAAGGTGAGATTAGAGGATTTGTCAGAAGTGTCTGGTGAGATTAGAGGATTTGTCAGAAGTGTCTGGTGAGATTAGAGGATTTGTCAGAAGTGTCTGGTGAGATTAGAGGATTTGTCAGAAGTGTCTGGTGAGATTAGAGGATTTGTCAGAAGTGTCTGGTGAGATTAGAGAATTTGTCAGAAGTGTCTGGTGAGATTAGAGAGCTTGACCAGGGTGACGCTCATGGAGTCAGCTAATGACATCACGCCACTGGTGCGTTCAGTTCGATTAAATGTTTGCGTGACGTTTCCTTAAAATGTTCTGCAACATTCTCGAACAGACTTACATTTGCACTGTTTTGTTGGGTATGGTGTAGTGCGGCTTGAAGCCACGAGTGATGTATTTAAAAAGGGCAGTGGCCATGGTGACAGCGGTACCCAACCCCTCCCCAATTTTCAACTTTTCGATCACCATTGTATTCATCTAAATTGGAACTTTGTACACCATTGTTCCGTACTGAAAGCAGCCCGGCGTATAGTATAGTATAGTATAGTGATGACATCACAGCAGTACAGAGAGAGCGGAGTGATCAATAAGGACTATCAGATCTGCTGCCCATCAATCATTAGAATTTGTTCTTAACCGACTTGCCTAGTTAAATAAACGGTTAACAGACAGGAGAGAATAATGAGAGGGAAAGCAACCGTTTGTTCTCAACACACCTATATTTAAAATGTTGTTGTTTACCAACACTGTTTATTCTTAGTTACAGCCAACATGTCAGGTAGTTAGTTACTCTGTCAAAAAATAAATACATGACCATGGTCCTTCTGTAGCACAGTTGGTAGAGCATGGCGCTTGTAACGCCAGGGTAGTGGGTTCGACTCCCGGGACCACCCATACGTAGAATGTATGCACACATGACTGTAAGTCGCTTTGGATAAAAGCGTCTGCTAAATGGCATATATTATTATTATTATTATCAAGCCGCACTGTTTCAACAAAACTATAGTGGGACATTGAAAGTGTAGCTAAAACAACTTGTCATCCAACAGACTACTAGATATGTATAACACACTTCCCCGTTAATCTATGATATTACCTTGAGGGCGTATTTGTCTCCGCTTTTCTTGTGGAAGATCTCCAGCACCCTTCCGTTGATGCCGTGTCCCAGTACCTGACTGGTCACTTTGTACTCGTCCGTTATTGCGTTCTTCTTGATCTGTAGGGTCGGTTTCACGTGAAACTGTGAGAGGTGACCCGACGGGGGCGGGTTCGGTTGGCCCGCCGGGGTAGCTGGGCCCTGGGTCGGGGGGAACAGAGGCTGGGTCCCGGTGTTGGACAACATATTGGGTCAGCTCAACCAGACAATGACAGCACTTTCCTTCTCTCTCTCTCTCTGTGTCGGTCTCTCCTTCCTGGGTTACAGGTAGGTAGTTGGCCTCCGAAAGTAAAGTTGGATCCTCAACAACAACAACAACAACAAAAGGACAGCGAGTTTGAAAACAAGTCCGCTATAAACAAAGTGTTCACGACAAACGTTATAGTTGTTATAATTAGCCCGATTAGTTCGCTGCTTTAGGCTAAGCTAACGTTAGCTGAAATCCATCTCGGTGGTCCGTCCGTCTATTCCAGGTAGATTCAAACAGATTTCAAGCCGTTTCAAATTGTGTAGGTTAATTAACAACTATGGCACTAACTGCGAAATTATATTTCAACGCGTTACGGCGTAAGGTTAAAACACAAACGGACTTTAAATTAAGAAAACACAAAAACTCAAGACACCAGAGTGCACACTCACAATCACCCACTTTCCGATAATAGTTATGGTGCGTTCAAGACTACTGAGTTCTCGGAAAAATACGAGGTAATATCGTGACTTCGATGATCTTTAGGTAGGAAAGTTGGACCTCAAAGAATATCAGACTTTCCGAGTTGGATGACCGTTAAAAAACGACTTTTCCCAGTCGTAACTTGTTTTTTTTCCGAGTTCCCAGTTGCCATGAAATTCGCATGTTGGGGATTTCCGAGTTCAAAGTTCCCAAGTTGTATTGAATGCGACATCACACAAGGAGGGGCTCCTCTGATGACGTCATGGCACGAGATATGACGCCTGCTGAAATTTTCTGCGTTCAAAACAACTGGGAACTCGGGAAAAATAAGTTCAAATCGTGACGCCAGTGATCTTTTGGACGGAGCTCTAGGAAGATGCCCGAGTTTCCGACTTGAAATCCCAATTTGGATGACCTTTCAAACTATTTTTCCAAGTTGGAGCTCATTTTTTCCCCGAGTATCCAGTTGTTTTGAACGCTCTGAAATCGGAAGTGAGATTTCCGAGTTCCCAGGGGTTGTGAACGCGGCAATTCTCCTTCAAGTATGGTTAGCTGCAGCCCAATATGGCGACCGGAGTATGGGCGAGTGGGTGTGTCGAAAGGGTGGGTGTATGGAAAGCGAATCAGCTGATTGGGCAGATTTGTTGCCACTCAAGACCGTTTTGCGTGCCTGATTGGGGTGTTCCTTCCTTTTGAAGCGCTTCCTACTGTGTATCATCAAATTAAATTGTATTGGTCACATACACATGGTTAGCAGATGTTATTGCAGGTGTAGCGAAATGCTTGCGTTTCTAGTTCCGACAAAGCTGTAATATATAATATGTAATCTAAAAATTCCCTAACAACTACCTAATACACATACATCTAAGTAAAGGAATGGAATAAGAATATGTACATATAAATATATGGATGAGAAATGTCAGAGCGGCATAGGAAAGATGCAATAGATGGTATGTAAACATTATTAAAGTGGCCAATGATTTCAAGTCTGGATGTAGGCAGCAGCCTCTCTGTTAGTGATGGCTGTTTAAAGATATAAGCTGTTTTTCAGTCTCTCGGTCTCAGCTTTGAGGCACCTGTACTGACCTCGCCTTCTGGATGGTAGCGCCGTGAACAGGCAGTGGCTCGGGTGGTTATTGTCCTTGATAATCTTTTTGGCCTTCCTGTGACATCGGGTGCTGTAGGTGTCCTGGAGGGCAGGTAGTTTGCCCCCGGCGATGCATGGTGCAGACTGCACCACCCTCTGGATAGCCATGCGATTGTTGGGCGGTGCAGTTGCCGAACCAGTTGGTGATGCAGTCCGACAGGATACTCTCAATTGTGCATCTGTAAACGTTTGTGAGGGTTTTAGGTGACAAGCCACATTTCTTTAGCCTCCTGAGGTTGAAGAGGCGCCGTTGCACCTTCTTCACGACGCTGTCTGTGTGGGTGGACCATTTCAGTTTGTCCTTGATGTGTACGCCGAAGGAACTTAAAACTCTTCACCTCCTCCACTACTGTCCCGTCGATGTGGATAGGGGGATGCTCCCTCTGCTGTTTCCTGAAGTCCACGATCATCTCTTTTGTTGAAGTCACAAACTTCTACAGATGCACAATCGAGAGCATCCTGTCGGGCTGTATCACCGCCTGGTACGGCAACTGCTCCGCCCACAACCGTAAGGCTCTCCAGAGGGTAGTGAGGTCTGCACAACGCATCACCGGGGGCAAACTACCTGCCCTCCAGGACACCTACACCACCCGATGTCACAGGAAGGCCATAAAGATCATCAAGGACAACAACCACCCGAGCCACTGCCTGTTCAACCCCTATCGTCCAGAAGGCGTAGGTCATCAAAGGGGACCGAGAGACTGAAAAACAGCTTCTATCTCAAGGCCATCAGACTGTTAAACAGCCACCACTAACATTGAGTGGCTGCTGCCAACACACTGACTCAACTCCAGCCACTTTAATAATGGGAATTGATGTAAAATATATCACTAGCCACTTTAAACAATGCTACTTAATATAATGTTTACATACCCTACATTATTCATCTCATATGTATACGTATATACTGTACTCTATATCATCTACTGCATCTTTATGTAATACGTGTATCACTAGCCACTTTAAACTATGCCACTTTGTTTACATACTCATCTCATATGTATATACTGTACTCGATACCATCTACTGCATCTTGCCTATGCTGCTCTGTACCATCACTCATTCATATATCCTTATGTACATATTCTTTATCCCTTTACACTTATGTGTATAAGACAGTAGTTTTGGAATTGTTAGTTACATTACTTGTTGGTTATTACTGCATTGTCGGAACTAGAAGCATAAGCAGTTCGCTACACTCGCATCAACATCTGCTTACCATGTGTATGTGACAAATAGAATTTGATTTGATTTGACATGACTAATCAAATTACCTGTGCAGTCAGAACGAAATGTCAGCAGGGATGGAAATGAATCTAGCCCGAGGCTAGTAATTTTCAGACTGGATAGTAGACAATGTGCCAAACTATCCTGACATAGCTGTGAAATTTTGCCTTTACAAACATCGCATGTCACAGATTTATGACCTGAATGTAGAAATCGTTGTCAGCTGGCCAGTGCACAAAATCCTTATGTTCCATCCCGGCATGCCAGTCCCTTTTAGACGATCCCCCTTATTGGTCCTCCTCAGTGACCTCATGGCTGAAGGTTTTACCTTTCCTCTTGACAATTAGAATTACAGTCACATAGCTCAATAGCAATACTTCACCTTTTTTGGGGGCAAATAGTAACATAGACTCTCCTGATGATTCTAGTTGAGCATTCCAGATCATCCCTCTATCTCAGCAGAAATGTCCCCAATCCACATAGTAAAAGTTTAGATGTGCAGATAGTAAAATAGACTGGATTTTGGTCTGTCACTAAAGTCAAGTCTGTGGATAAATGGTATTTTAATAATATAGGTGTCACCATTTTAGTAATCAACTTAGCTCGCTAGTCAAAGTAAATAACAAATGTGTCTTTCAGATGGGTGTACCGGAAACCTAGTTACAACACTCGGGCCTGCAGCTGCCAGTTTCCCGGGTAGGTAAGAGAAATGTCCCTGTATTTACCAGCAAAGGCCGTTCATCCACCAGAAGGCAGAAGAGGAAGATCCAGACTGTTGATTGGGAAACAGGAAGTAAACAATGAGGCATGACGATTGGATGTTGAGTGACCAATTGTCACATTGTCCAATGCTTTTTCTGTCCTTTTTCTGTCCAGATAAAGATGGCGATACAGCATCGGAAAAATACCTCCCACTGACTAAATGTGTCTTTGTTTTCCAGTCCAACAACAGACATCCGGTGTCAGTGTGATCCAGTTGTAGAGGTTCAAGCCGGGCGACGGACAGATCAATAATTCATCAAGTATGATACAATAGCGTTGGATTAGTAGATGCATCGAAAGTTGACATTGTCTCATTTTTCCCATTAAAACATTTTTCATGTTTTAGAGACATGAGGCGTAACATGTGGAACAACAGGCTCACCCCAGGAGAAGCAGTGCACGATCAACGCCACTCTCAGCAAGGAGATCTGCTGGACATTGTCGTTCTCTAAGACATTTAAACTTCACAGATAGAAATTCGCACACGATAAAATGCAACGTGGATGGTATTGTACTACTGGATGAAACTGAGGAGATGCACTCAGATCTTTGTGATTGAACTTACGTTAACTTACACATAGTAACCAGGAGGGGTATGGTGTTGATATCGTGTAGGCATAGTATTTCGGCTTTGATATGTGCTGAGAGACGGACAGTGTACCGTCTAGCCATACTCCCAAGTACTGGTATGAGGTGACTACCTCAAGCTCTAAACCCTCAGAGGTAGTAATCACACCGGTGGGGAGAGGGGCATTCTTCTTACCAAACCACATGACCTTTGTTTTGGAGGTGTTCAGAACAAGGTTTAGGGTAGAGAAAGCTTGTTGGACACTAAGAAAGCTTTGCTGTAGAGCGTTTAACACAAAATCCAGGGAGGGGCCAGCTGAGTATAAGACTATCATCTGCATATAAATGGATGAGAGAGCTTCCTACTGCCTGAGCAATGTTGTTGATGTATACTGAGAAGAGCATGGGACCTAGGATTGAGCCTTGGGGTACACCCTTGGTGACAGTCAGTAGCTGAGACAGCAGATGTTCTGACTTTATACATTGTACTCTTTAAGAGAGGTAGTTAGCAAACCAGGCCAAAGACACCTCGGAGATACCAATACTCCTTAACCGGCCCTCAATAATGGAATGGTCTACCGTATCAAAAGCTTTGGCCAAGTCAATAAAAATAGCAGCACAACATTGCTTAGAATCAAGGACAATGGTGACATCATTGAGAACCTTTAAGGTTGCAGTGACACATCCATAACATGAGTGAAACCAGATGGCATACCAGAGAGAATACTATAGACATCAAGAAAGCCAGTCAGTTGATTATTTACACGTTTTTCCAACACGTTTGATAAACAGGGCAAAATAGAAATAGGCCTATAACAGTTAGGATCAGCTTGTCTATGACAAATCAGGACAGGATGTTTCCCTGAGCGGCCATTACGAACACAGGCTTTAAAACAGCAATCACTGAGGTCATTACAGAAAACACCAGACTGGTACCCATCAGGATTATTTGTGAGGATAACATCGAGGAGAGTAGCCTGTTCTGTGTGTTTGGAGTCATACCTTGTGGGATTGATAATAATCTGAGAAAGATTTAGGGAGTTCCATTGCTTCAGGACTTGGTCAGGTGGTTTAAGCATGTCCCAGGTTAGGTCACCTAGCAGGACAAATTTAGACTTATAGTGTAAGGAGAGAACTTAGGGCAGGTAGGGTACAGGCCGATGCTGATGGGGGACGATATCACCCAGCAACAGTCAACAAAGAGCTATTTGAAAGTGTAATGCTTAAAACCAGCAAATCCAATTGTTTGGGGACAGACTTGGTGGAGACAACCGAGCACTGAAGGTGATCCTTGGTAAAAGATTGCCACTCCACCACCTTTGGAAGATCTAAAAGGTTACAGCCAGAAAGGTCGGTATTCAAAACACTCTTCCTTATTAATAAACTACGTCTCAGTAAGAGACTAACACATCTAGATTGGAGCTGTGAACCCACACTTCCTATGTGGCATTGAAGGGGCCACAGTTCAGGAGAAGATATGGCGGTGGATGCTCCACAATCAACAAGATGCAGATGTTATACGTCAATCAAGTGATCTGGAAACACTTATTGTGAAGAAGGTGGATCTTCTTGTAACATTTATAGTCACAGTTATTAATTGTACTGCAAAAGTAAGTGTCCAAGAAGTCCAAGAAGCTGGACATCATTATATCTGCAGCCGAGAAGTTTTTGGGCCTCTAATACTTAACATCAGAAGCACTGCAAGTATAACATTTCAGGTAAGACCCACATGCAGACTGTGTTGAAGTATCACTGTTTATTATGGCAACAGGGACAGAAAAAGAGAGACTGGGGAAATGTAGGAGCTGAGACAAAACGCTGTTTGACTTGACAAACAAGACGAACTGGCAACAGACAAACTGAGAACACAGGTATAAATACACAGGGGATAATGGGGAAGATGGGCGACACCTGGAGGGAGTGGAGACAATCACAAGGTCAGGTCAAACAGATCAGTGTGTGACACCATTGAAGTAGCATGTGTAACCTCATGTCCTTGTAGATTTCCCTAATATGTCAAGATGTCGTCTTCTTCACTTTAACGGCATCTCTCCCAGCTCTACATGCCAAATGTTTTGGGTAGCCTTCCACAAGCTTCCCACAATAAGTTGGATGAATTTTGGCCCATTCCTCCTGACAGAGCTGGTGTAACTGAGTCAGGTTTGTAAGCCTCCTTGCTCGCACACACTTTTTCATTTTTCTGCCCCAAATTTTCTATAAGATTGAGGTCAGGGCTTTGTGATGGCCACTCCAATACCTTGACTTTGTTGTTCTTAAGCCATTTTGCCACTACGTTGGAAGTATGTTTGGGGTCATTGTCCATTTGGATGACCTATTTGCGACCAAGCTTTAACTTCCTGTCGGATGTCTTGAGATGTTGCTTCAATATATTCACATAATTTTCCTACCTCATGACGCCATCTATTTTGTGAAGTGCACCAGTCCCTCCTGCAGCAAAACACCCACACAACATGATGCTGCAACCCCCGTGGGATGGTGTTCTTCGGCTTGCAAGCCTCCCCCTTTTTCCTCCAAACGTAACGATGGTCATGATGGCCAAACAGTTCTATTTTTGTTTCGTCAGACCACAGGACATTTCTCCAAAAAAAGTACAATGTTTGTCCCTATATGCAGTTGCAAACCCTAGTCTGGCTTTTTTATGGAGGTTTTGGAGCAGTGGCTTCTTCCTTGCTGAGCGGCCTTTCAGGTTATGTCGATATAGGACTCGTTTTACTGTGGATGTAGATACCTCTGTACCTGTTTCCTACATTATCTTCACAAGGTCCTTTGCTGTTGTTCTGGGATTGATTTGCACTTTTTGCACCAAAGTACGTTCATCTCTAGGAGACAGAACGCGTCTCCTTCCTGAGGGGTATTTATTTATTTTGATTTATTTCACCTTTATTTTACCAGGTAGGCTAGTTGAGACCAAGTGCTCTGCTTTGCAACTGCTACCTGGCCAAGTTAAAGCATAGCAATTCGACACATACAACAACACAGAGTTACACATGGAATAAACAAAGCATACAGTCAATAATACAATAGGAAAAAATAAAACAAAAAAGTCTATATACAGTGAGTGCAAATGAGGTAAGTTAAGGGAGGTAAGGCAATAAATAGGCCATGGTGGCAAAGTAATTACAATATAGCAATTAAACACTGGAATGGTAGATACTGGTGTGCACAGGAGCATGGGGATGAGGTAGTAGATGGTCTGTTTACAGATGGGCTGTGTACAGGTGCAGTGATCTGTGAGCTGCTCAGACAGCTTGTGCTTAAAGTTAGTGAGGGAGATATGAGTCTCCAGCTTCAGTGATTTTTGGAGTTCATTCCAGTCATTGGCAGCAGAGAACTGGAAGGAAAGGTGGCCAAAGGGGGAATAGGGTTTGGGGGTGACCAGTGAGATATACCTGCTGGAACACGTGCTACGGGTGGGTGTTGTTATGGTGTGTGACGAGTATGATGGCTGCGTGGTCCCATGGTGTTTATACTTGCGTACTATTGTTTGTACAGATGAACGTGGTACCTTCAGGCGTTTGGAAATTGCTCCCAAGGATGAACCAGACTTGTAGAGGTCTACTGTTTTGGGTTTTAGGGCATTCACCCATGTTTGGACCTGTTATTTTGTTAAGGACATTAAAGCGTTTTTTTCCCATTGACTTTGCTCTCTGCGTTTGACTCATCACTCATCACTCACCCACCGTTACATCTACAATCTTTTTTTCTGAGGTCTTGGCTGATTTCCTCTGATTTACCCATGATGTCAAGCAAAGAGGCACTGAGTTTGAAGGTAGGTCTTGAAATACATCCACATCAAATGATGTCAATTAGCCTATCAGAAGATTCTAAAGCCATGACATAATTTTCTGGAATTTTCCAAGCTGTTTGAAGGCACAGTCAACTTAATGTTTGTAAACTTCTGACCCACTGGAATTGTGATACAGTGAATTATAAGTGAAATAATCTGTCTGTAAACAATTGCTGGATAGAATGACTTGTGTCATCCAGACCGACTTGCCAACTTGTTTATTAACAAGAAATTTGTGGAGTGGTTGAAAAACGAGTTTTAATGACTTCAACCTAAGTGTTTGTAAACTTCCGACTTCCACTGTAACCTGAGTCAGGTGTACCACTGAAATGTGTCTTTCACATTTAACCCCTATGAAATACAGTTAGGAAAAGGTATTTATATTTGTGCTATGTTAATAGCTATGTTAACTAATACATTAAAAAAGGATAAATACATTAGTGTAGCATTCAAAACATATAATGTATCTTTATAACTTATTACACCTGAACAGGATTTACCATCAACTATCTCTGGATGAAAGACAGATTGAAAACCTCAATGTATGAATAAACATGGATGGGTGATGACACAGGCCTTCTGGAAGATCTGATGAAGGACGAGACGATGGACAAGATAAAAAAGGAGTGACATGGAAAATGTTTTGAGTGAATATGGTATTGAGGACCGCACAGAACCTTTGGAAGAGCTTGAGGAGGCAATGGGACAGGATGAGAGTCAGGACGAATTAAACGTGGTGGCAGGTGGGACAGGACGAGAGTCAGGATGAATTAAACATGGTGGCAGGTGGGACAGGATGAATTAAACGTGGTGGCAGGTGGGACAGGATGAATTAAACGTGGTGGCAGGTGGGACAGGATGAACTAAACGTGGTGGCAGGTGGGACAGGATGAACTAAACGTGGTGGCAGGTGGGACAGGATGAATTAAACGTGGTGGCAGGTGGGACAGGACGAACTAAACGTGGTGGCAGGTGGGACAGGACGAGAGTCAGGATGAATTAAACGTGGTGGCAGGTGGGACAGGATGAGAGTGAGGATGAATTAAACGTGGTGGCAGGTGGGACAGGATGAATTAAACGTGGTGGCAGGTGGGACAGGATGAATTAAACGTGGTGGCAGGTGGGACGAGAGTGAGGATGAATTAAACGTGGTGGCAGGTGGGACAGGATGAGAGTCAGGATGAATTAAACGTGGTGGCAGGTGGGACAGGACGAGAGTCAGGATGAATTAAACGTGGTGGCAGGTGGGACAGGATGAATTAAACGTGGTGGCAGGTGGGACAGGACGAGAGTCAGGATGAATTAAACGTGGTGGCAGGTGGGACAGGATGAATTAAACGTGGTGGCAGGTGGGACAGGATGAATTAAACGTGGTGGCAGGTGGGACAGGATGAGAGTCAGGATGAATTAAACGTGGTGGCAGGTGGGACAGGATGAATTAAACGTGGTGGCAGGTGGGACAGGATGAATTAAACGTGGTGGCAGGTGGGACAGGACGAGAGTCAGGATGAATTAAACGTGGTGGCAGGTGGGACAGGATGAGAGTCAGGATGAATTAAACGTGGTGGCAGGTGGGACAGGATGAGAGTCAGGATGAATTAAACGTGGTGGCAGGTGGGACAGGATGAATTAAACGTGGTGGCAGGTGGGACAGGATGAATTAAACGTGGTGGCAGGTGGGACAGGACGAATTAAACATGGTGGCAGGTGGGACAGGATGAATTAAACGTGGTGGCAGGTGGGACAGGATGAATTAAACGTGGTGGCAGGTGGGACAGGATGAGAGTCAGGATGAACTAAACGTGGTGGCAGGTGGGACAGGATGAATTAAACGTGGTGGCAGGTGGGACAGGATGAATTAAACGTGGTGGCAGGTGGGACAGGATGAGAGTTAGGATGAATTAAACGTGGTGGCAGGTGGGACAGGATGAATTAAACGTGGTGGCAGGGGGGACAGGACGAGAGTCAGGATGAATTAAACGTGGTGGCAGGGGGGACAGGACGAGAGTGAGGATGAATTAAACGTGGTGGCAGGTGGGACAGGATGAGAGTCAGGATGAATTAAACGTGGTGGCAGGTGGGACAGGATGAATTAAACGTGGTGGCAGGTGGGACAGGATGAATTAAACGTGGTGGCAGGTGGGACAGGATGAGAGTCAGGATGAATTAAACGTGGTGGCAGGTGGGACAGGATGAGAGTGAGGATGAACTAAACGTGGTGGCAGGTGGGACAGGATGAATTAAACGTGGTGGCAGGTGGGACAGGATGAATTAAACGTGGTGGCAGGTGGGACAGGATGAATTAAACGTGGTGGCAGGTGGGACAGGATGAATTAAACGTGGTGGCAGGTGGGACAGGATGAGAGTCAGGATGAATTAAACGTGGTGGCAGGTGGGACAGGATGAATTAAACGTGGTGGCAGGTGGGACAGGATGAATTAAACGTGGTGGCAGGTGGGACAGGATGAATTAAACGTGGTGGCAGGTGGGACAGGATGAATTAAACGTGGTGGCAGGTGGGACAGGATGAATTAAACGTGGTGGCAGGTGGGACAGGATGAATTAAACGTGGTGGCAGGTGGGACAGGACGAATTAAACGTGGTGGCAGGTGGGACAGGATGAATTAAACGTGGTGGCAGGTGGGACAGGATGAGAGTCAGGATGAATTAAACGTGGTGGCAGGTGGGACAGGATGAATTAAACGTGGTGGCAGGTGGGACAGGATGAATTAAACGTGGTGGCAGGTGGGACAGGATGAATTAAACGTGGTGGCAGGTGGGACAGGACGAGAGTCAGGATGAATTAAACGTGGTGGCAGGTGGGACAGGATGAATTAAACGTGGTGGCAGGTGGGACAGGATGAGAGTCAGGATGAATTAAACGTGGTGGCAGGTGGGACAGGATGAATTAAACGTGGTGGCAGGTGGGACAGGATGAATTAAACGTGGTGGCAGGTGGGACAGGATGAAATCAATAAATACCAGTGGTGGCAGGTGGGACAGGATGAATTAAACGTGGTGGCAGGTGGGATGAGAGTCCACAGGTGAATTAAACGTGGTGGCAGGTGGGATGAGAATGCTGAGGATGAATTAAACGTGGTGGCAGGTGGGATGAGAGGGCCGCCCCAGGTGAGGATGAATTAAACGTGGTGGCAGGTGGGATGAGAGTTCAGGGTGAATTAAATGTGGTGGCAGGTGGGATGAGAGGCCTGAGGATGAATTAAACGTGGTGGCAGGTGGGATGAGTGTGAGGATGAATTAAACGTGGTGGCAGGTGGGATGAGGAAACAGGAGGAATTAAACAGTAGTGGTGGCAAGGTGGGATGAGAGTCAGGGTGAATTAAATGTGGTGGCTGAAGGGACAGGATGAATTAAACGTGGTGGCCTCAGGTGGGACAGGATGAATTAAACGTGGTGGCAGGTGGGACAGGACGAGAGGGGACAGGATGAATTAAACGTGGTGGCAGGTGGGACAGGATGAGAGTCAGGATGAACCACTGCCTGTTCACCCCGCTATCATCGTGGTGGCAGGTGGGACAGGATGAGAGTCATCTCAAGGCCATGAATTAAAACAGTGGTGGCAGGTGGGACAGGATGACCCAACTCCAGCCATTTTAATAATGGGAATTGAGGAATGGCCACTTTAAACAATGCTACCTTATATAATGTTACTTACCCTACATTATTCATCTCATATGCATATGGCAGGTGCATCCTTATGTGATGACTGCCACTTTGTTTAGAAGTATATACTGTTGAATGTACTGATGACCATCACTCATTCATATATCCTTATGTACATGTTCCTTAGTGTATAAGACAGTGTTTTGGAAGAAGGTGGCATTGCGTAGAAGCACAAGTTTCTAAAAACATCTAGAGACAGTTTGAGATTTGATCTAGCTGGTCTGTCAAATTATAATAGAGACAGTAGATCTAGCTGATCTGTCATAATATAATAGAGACAGTAGATCTAGCTTTGGTAAGTCGCTTTGGATAAAAGCGTCAGCTAAATGGCATATATATTATAGGCTTGGCTGCCTGAGGCGGTTCTCAATCAGAGTCAGGTGATTCTCGTTGTCTCTGATTGGGAACCGTATTTAGGTAGCCGGGGTTTCACTGTGTATTTCGTGGGTGATTGTACCTGTCTCTGTGTCGTTTCACCAGAATAGGCTCGGTCACTTTGGTTTTTATTTTTTACTTGTTTTGGAAGAGAAGAGAACGAGCGCCATTCTCCTTGCGGAGATGGTGCTAAATCCATCAACACGGTCGGTCCCTGGGATTGGGCTGGCCAACACGATTCGGTTTGCTTGGAAGGAAAAGGAGTTGGAGCCTTTAGGACGGGAAACTTTTGGAAGGATAATATTGATGGGGATTCTAAAGCTGACGGTGAAGGACGTGTTTTGTTTCCAAGGCAACTCGTTGGAGGGAGCATACGACGTGGCACTATATACAGAGGAAAAACACGATGATATCCTGAGAAGGGCAAGAGCAGTGGGAGGTGAGGCCGATGTGCCACTATGAAATAACAAGCCTGGCGAAGAATAACTTTAGGGTTGTAACTGTTAACATTTACAACCCTTACGTTAAGGACGAAGAGGTTAGGGCTTTTCTGGGGAGATACATGGATAACGTCTCCTCAGCAAGGCACCTCAAAGACTCCCTTGGGTTTTGGAATGGGAGGAGAGGCTTCCAGGCCCTCCTCAGAGCTACCTCCATCCTCCTGCTATGTTCTCCCTAGGGGCTGACAGGGGGACGTTGTTTTATGCACATCAGCCCCCATTTTGCAGGCGCTGTATGGCCTACGGTCACATATTCGCCTCGTGCAGTACAAGAAAATGCAGATTTTGTGGATCTGAGGAACACGAGGCGAGGGATTGTGACAAGCCTAAGACGTGCCATGGGTGTGGCTCGTCAGCACACCTGTGGCGGGGGTGCCCGGCCCGTCAGAGGTCATATGCGTCTGCGGCTGTGGGGGAGCAGGAGCGGGGGATGGGGGAAGAAGAGGAGGGGAAGGAAGCACGCCTCATGACCAGAGTACAGGTCCAGAGGGGAAGGCCACAAGGAAGGAGGAGGAGCAAGAAGCGGCGGATGGAAGAAGAGAAGGAAACGGAAGGCACGGGAGTAGGAGAACCAGGAAAAGCGGCGGAAGAAGGCAACCGAGTGGAGGAGCATGAGAGAGAAGAAAGCGAGGGAGGAGTGGTGGAGAAGGAGACGGTGGAAGAGCAAGTGGACTGGGGGGAAAGTGCCCTGGTGGAAGAGATGAGGGGTATGGTGGAGGAGCTGGCGGGGGGGGGGGGGTGGTATCTCTCCACTGCCGCCATCACCAAAGAAGAGAATGAAGAGGAGGGTGCGATTGGCCGACAGTGAGAGGGAGGGGATGGCCAAGAGAGTGATGGGGGTGGGAGAAACCTCTGGGTTGCTGCTGGTTTCCCCAGGCCCTCAACTTCTGTTGGGTGGGGACACACCTAACAAGACTCAGGACTGGGTACAGGAGGAGGTGGGGAGTTTTTTGTTTGGGGACTCAGCCTCCCCAATTTTTTTCCAAACCAGCTGCAACACTGGGGAGGGGGAGGATTGTGGGGGTAGACCCAGGGTGCCAAACACTATTCCGGCATCCTGGGATGGTGAGATGGAGGAAGAGGGGGGATGTCGGGATTACGGATGTTGTTCTCACCGGTAGATATGGATGGAGCAGGGGAGCATCGGCTGAGTCTCCCGATTTTTTTTTTTCTGTCTGGGTTTAGAATTTGAGTGTATTACATGTTTTTATTTTATTCTTTCATGGGGTCTAATTTTACTTTTGTTAGTTTAAATGTAAGGGGTTTAAGGGATTTTGTTAAGAGGAGGGCGGTTTTTAGTTATTTGGAGGGTGTGGGGTTTGATTTTTGTTTTTTACGGGAGGTTCACCTGAGGGATGGAGGGGATGTTAGTAGGTTTAAGAGGGAGTGGGACAAGGGGGAGTCGGTTTGGGGTATTGGGGGGGTGAACTCATCGGGGGTAGGGATTTTGTGTGGGCACAGGGAGGTAAAAGTGGATGATTCTTTTGTGGTAATGCAGGGGAGGGTTATAGGGATGGATGTCACGATAAGGGATTGTAAATTTAGATTAGTGGTGGTGTATGGGCCACAGGTGGTGGCAGACAGGAGGGAGATGGTGGACTGTCTGACGCCCCTGTGTGTCACAAATAGGAAATTAGTGATAGGGCGGATTTTAATACAGATTTAGGAAGAGGGGGGGATAGCAGTGCAGGCGCCATTGCCGGGCTAATGGCTTGCCATGGTCTGGTAGATGGTGGTCTGCACACTACTCCGAAAATGGACGGTCCTACATGGCGCAACTCCAGGGGGGTTGAGCGGAGGCTCGACTATATTTTTGTACCCAGGTCTTTGGGTAAGTTGTCTGGGCGGCTGTTGCCTGTTTTCTTTTCGGATCACGACGGGGTGCTCCTGCAGGTGGGGTCGCCAGTCTGCCTCTTTGGTAGGGGGTACTGGAAGTTAGATCGGGATGTGCTGGAGGAGCAGGCTTTTGTTGACGGGTTTTATGGTTTCTTTTGGAGGCTTGAAGGTCTCCGGTCCATGTGCGAGGGGGTGTTAGAGTGGTGGGAATTAGTTAAGGTGAGGATTAGGGCTTTTATAATAGGGTATTGCAAGAGGAAAAAAAGGGAGGAGAGGAGGGAGGTGGATCGTATCCAAAGGTTAATTGAACTCGAGTACGAGGCAGGCAACCTCGGCGGGTCGTTTGACTGGGAGAGATCCGCAACCCTAAAGGCGCAGCTCAGGGAGTTGCAGGAGCGGAAGGCTCGAGCTTTCCTGGAGCGTGCGCATAGTGGCTTTCTAGAACATAATGAGACTTGTTCTGCTATGTTCTTTAAGTTGGTTAGGGCCAGACAGAGTAGGAAGGTAATGCATGGTGTTAGGGAAGAAAATGGTAGTATAGTTAGAGAACCAGAGGATATGGTCAGGGTGACAACTGATCTTTTCCAAGGTTTATTTAAGGAAAGGGAAATAGATGTAGAGCAGGGAAATGTGTTTTTAGAACACTTGTTCAGGCAGTTGCCAGAGGACATTAGAGAAGTGATGGAGGCCCAGATCTCACTAGAAGAGGTTGAGAGCGCTCTTAGGAGGATAGGAAAAGGGAAGGTGCCTGGGATGGATGGGCTGCCGGCTGAGTTTTATCTCAAGTTTTGGGGTATACTTGGACCAGTGGTCCACGAAGTCTTGAAGGCCATCCTTGAGACGGGGGTCCCGGGGGGATCAATGGCTGTTGTTGTGCTGTCACTTTTATATAAGAAGGGGGGAGTAACAGACCTTGGCAACTGGCGGCCGTTGACCATGCTGTGTGTAGATTACAAGCTACTAGCAAAGGTTTTAGCAGACCGGTTGCGCACAGCCCTTCCCTACGTCATCCATGAGGATCAGACGTGTGGGGTAGAGGGCCGCTCTATTAGATGGAACCTACAGTTAATCAGGGACTCCATCGCTTGGGTTTTAGATAGAGGACTGCCTTTAATGGTAGCAGCGCTAGATCAGGCGAAAGCCTTTGATCGTGTGAATAGATCCTTTTTATTCAGAGTGTTAGGTCGATTAGGATTTGGGGAGAAGTTTATAGGATGGATTCGTACATTATATGTCGGAGCGGGTGTCGAGTTAGTGTAAATAGTCACTTGGGTGATGTTTTTGACCTCTCGTCTGGGGTCAGGCAGGGGTGCCCACTCTCGGCTCTCCTCTTCGTTCTGTACATGGAGCCTCTGGGGGCTGCCATTAGGGCAGACACAGGGGTGGAAGGCTTGCTGATCCCTGCAAGGTCCCTTGCCATCTTTGGGGATTTCACCCGAGCGTCGGGAGCAGTTCTGAACCATGCAAAGTCTTCCGTCAAGTTTTTCGGAAGATGGCGCGGTAGAACGGATGTGCCTGGGGGGTTATCTCTCTGTGAGGGGGCCCTGAGGATTCTCGGGATCCATTTTGAGACCTCCGGCTCAGCGGCGCTAAACTGGAACATGCGTATCGCAGTGGTACAGAGGAAGCTAGCAATGTGGAAGGCTAGGTATTTCTCTTTTATGGGCAAAGTCCTGGTCCTAAATGTGGATGTGTTGCCGTCTCTTTTGTATTTGGCATACATCTACCCATTGCCGGCTTGTCTGAGGAGGCCTCTAGTGAGGCTTGTGTTTCAGTTTATGTGGAGTGGCAGGTGCGAGTGGGTCGCCAGGACACGCATGATCTGTCCCATCGGGGAGGGAGGTAGGGGGGTACCAAATTTCCCCCTCAAGCTGGACACAATTTTTGTTTCTTTCTTGTTAACGGAGCTTGCTCAGCCAGTGATACACCCGTTCCGGTTACCTCCTGCGGGTGTTCTTCTCGTATCAGGCGAGAAGCATAATGGTGTGGTCTAACACGGGTCCTCGGGCGGAACAGCTGCCGTGGCACTTTGGTCATGCGGCCAAGTGGCTGCGTGCGCACCCTGAGGTTGAAGTTGCCCGAGTAGGTTTAGACGAGGAGGTCAGAAAGGCGGGGAGTCCGGCGCCTGTAGTGGGCATCTCGGAAGTGGACAACAGGCTCAAGGATCTGAATTGGTTGAGCCTCCATAAGTGCTTGCCGGTACGTTCCATCTTGTACCGGTATAGTTTGGTGCAATCCCCCACGTGTCCAAGATCCTCTTGTGGCAGGGAGGAGACTGTGCGCCATGTCTTTTGGGACTGTGCCTTTGCCGGAGTAGTATGGGCTAGGGCACGGGTGTTGTTAGGTTTGGTAAAGGGGGATATTGTATTGACGTGGGCCAGGTTAGAGAGGGGTGTAGGGAGAGCGAGAGGGACGGATAGGGACAGGTTTCTGCTCTGGCTTCTCATGAGTCTCTTTAAATGGGGGCTGTGGGAAGCAAGGCAGAACATGGTGAAGACAGGGTGAGATTGGGGGGTGGGAGGGATAGTGAGGAGGGTGGAAGGAGATTTGAGGGGGAGGATGAAGAGGGAGGAGAGGAAGTGGGGGCAGCATGCTGCTCGGGAGAGGTGGAAGGGGGGTTTAGGGCTGGGTGTCATTTAGATTTGTAAGGGGATAGATTAGGGACGGGGAGATAGGGATAGGTATTTTGTAGGGTGACGGGGAGGGAAGATGCTCCCCTGAGGTTTTGTTTGGGGTTATGTTTAGTTTAATTAGTTTAATTAAAAATCCATTATTTGAGTATGTATGTAAATTATGAGTTGTAAAGAATGAATGGTATTGAAGATCATAAATTATAAAAAAAAGAAAAAAAAAGATAGTCTGTTTCACTGTGTATTTCGTGGGTGATTGTTCCTGTCTCTGTGTAGTTTCACCAGATAGGCTGTAATTAGGTTTCACGTTCCGTTTTGTTGTTTTGCATTTGTATAGTTATTTCATGTATCACTCTTCCTTCATTAAAGACATGAGTAACCACCACGCTGCGTTTCGGTCCGACTCTCTTTTGACAAACGAAGAACGCTGTTACAGACTGTAGATCTAGCTGGTCTGTCATAAAATAATAGAGACAGTAGATCTAGCTGGTCTGTCATAATATAATAGAGACATAGAGACAGTAGATGTAGATGGTCTGTCATATTATAATAGAGACAGTAGATCTAGCTGGTCTGTCATAATATAATAGAGATAGTAGATCTAGCTGCTCTGTCATAATATGATAGAGACAGTAGATCTAGCTGGTCTGTCATAATATAATAGAGATAGTAGATCTAGCTGCTCTGGCATAATATGATAGAGACAGTAGATCGAGCTGGTCTGTCATGTAATAATAGAGACATAGAGACAGTAGATCTAGCTGGTCTGTCATATTCTAATAGAGACGGGAGATCTAGCTGCTCTGTCATAATATAATGTAAAAAGCAGATCTAGCTGGTCTGTCATAACATAATAGAGACAGTAGCTCTAGCTGAGCTGTGATATTATAATAGAGACAGTTGATCTAGCTGGTCTGTCATAGAATAATAGAGACAGTAGATCTAGCTGGTCTGTCATATTATAATAGAGACAGTAGATCTAGCTGGTCTGTCATATTATAATAGAGACAGTATATCTAGCTGGTCTGTCAAATTATAATAGAGACAGTAGATCTAGCTGTTCTGTCATAATATAGCAGAGACAGTAGATCTACCTGGTCTGTCATAAAATAATAGAGACAGTAGATCTAGCTGGTCTGTCATAATATGATAGAGACAGTAGATCTAGCTGATCTGTCATAAAATAATAGAGACAGTAGATCGAGCTGGTCTTTCATGTTATAATAGAAACAGTAGATCTAGCTGTTCTGTCATAATATAGCAGAGACAGTAGATCTACCTGGTCTGTCATAAAATAATAGAGACAGTACCTCTAGCTGGTCTGTCATAATAGAATAGAGACAGTAGATCTAGCTGTTCTGTCATAATATGAGACAGTAGATCTCGCTGGTCTTTCATATTATAATAGAGACAGTAGAGCTTGCTGGTCTGTCATAATATAATAGAGACAGTAGATCTACCTGGTCTGTCATAATCTAATAGAGACAGTAGATTTTGCTGGTCTGTCATATTATAATAGAGACAGTAGATCTAGCTGGTCTGTCATATTATAATAGAGACAGTATATCTAGCTGGTCTGTCAAATTATAATAGAGACAGTAGATCTAGCTGTTCTGTCATAATATAGCAGAGACAGTAGATCTACCTGGTCTGTCATAAAATAATAGAGTCAGTAGATCTAGCTGGTCTGTCATAATATGATAGAGACAGTAGATCTAGCTGATCTGTCATAAAATAATAGAGACAGTCGATCGAGCTGGTCTTTCATGTTATAATAGAAACAGTAGATCTAGCTGGTCTGTCATAATATAATAGAGACAGTATATCTAGCTGGTCTGTCAAATTATAATAGAGACAGTAGATCGAGCTGGTCTGTCATAATAGAATAGAGACTGTAGATCGAGCTGGTTTGTCATGTTATAATGGAGACAGTAGATCTAGCTGGTCTGTCATAATATAATAGAGACAGTATATCTAGCTGGTCTGTCAAATTATAATAGAGACAGTAGATCTAGCTGGTCTGTCATAATATAATAGAGACAGTAGATCTAGCTGTTCTGTAATAATATGAGACAGTATATCTAGCTGGTCTGTCATATTATAATAGAGACAGTAGATCTAGCTGGTCTGTCATAATAGAATAGAGACAGTAGATCTAGCTGGTCTGTCACATTATAATAGAGACAGTAGATCTAGCTGGTCTGTCATATTATAATAGAGACAGTACCTCTAGCTGGTCTGTCATAATAGAATAGAGACAGTAGATCTAGCTGTTCTGTCATAATATGAGACAGTAGATCTCGCTGGTCTTTCATATTATAATAGAGACAGTAGAGCTTGCTGGTCTGTCATAATATAATAGAGACAGTAGATCTACCTGGTCTGTCATAATCTAATAGAGACAGTAGATTTTGCTGGTCTGTCATATTATACTAGAGACAGTAGATCTCGCTGGTCTGTCATAATAGAATAGAGACAGTAGATCGAGCTGGTCTGTCATATTATAATGGAGACAGTAGATCTAGCTGTTCTGTCATAATATGAGACAGTAGATCTAGCTGGTCTTTCATATTATAATAGAGACAGTAGATCTCGCTGGTCTGTCATAATAGAATAGAGACAGTAGATCTACCTGGTCTGTCATAGAATAATAGAGACAGTAGATCTAGCTGGTCTGTCATATTATAACAGAGGCAGTAGATCTAGCTGGTCTGTCATATTATAATGGAGACATTAGATCTAGCTGTTCTGTCATAATATGAGACAGTAGATCTAGCTGGTCTTTCATATTATAATAGAGACAGTAGATCTACCTGGTCTGTCATAATATGATAGAGACAGTAGATCTAGCTGATCTGTCATATTATAATAGAGACAGTAGATCTAGCTGGTCTGTCATATTATAATAGAGACAGTAGATCTAGCTGGTCTGTCATATTATAATAGAGACAGTATATCTAGCTGGTCTGTCAAATTATAATAGAGACAGTAGAGCTAGCTGTTCTGTCATAATATAGCAGAGACAGTAGATCTACCTGGTCTGTCATAAACTAATAGAGTCAGTAGATCTAGCTGGTCTGTCATAATATGATAGAGACAGTAGATCTAGCTGATCTGTCATAAAATAATAGAGACAGTAGATCGAGCTGGTCTTTCATGTTATAATAGAAACAGTAGATCTAGCTGGTCTGTCATAATATAATAGAGACAGTATATCTAGCTGGTCTGTCAAATTATAATAGAGACAGTAGATCGAGCTGGTCTGTCATATTATAATACAGACAGTTGATCTCGCTGGTCTGTCATATTATAATAGAGACAGTAGATCTAGCTGGTCTGTCATAATATAATAGAGACAGTAGATCTAGCTGGTCTGTCATAATATAATAGAGACAGTAGATCTAGCTGGTCTGTCATGTTATAATAGAGACAGTAGATGTCGCTGGTCTGTCATAATATAATAGTGACAGTAGATCTAGCTGGTCTGTCATATTATAATGGAGACAGTAGATCTAGCTGGTCTGTCATATTATAATAGAGACAGTAGATCTAGCTGGTCTGTCATATTATAATATAGACAGTACATCTAGCTGTTCTGTCATAATAGAATAGAGACAGTAGATCTAGCTGTTCTGTCATAATATGAGACAGTAGATCTCGCTGGTCTTTCATATTGTAATAGAGACAGTAGAGCTTGCTGGTCTGTCATAATATAGTAGAGACAGTAGATCTAGCTGGTCTGTCATTTTATAATAGAGACAGTAGATCTACCTGGTCTGTCATAATCTAATAGAGACAGCAGATTTTGCTGGTCTGTCATATTATAATAGAGACAGTAGATCTCGCTGGTCTGTCATAATAGAATAGAGACTGTAGATCGAGCTGGTTTGTCATGTTATAATGGAGACAGTAGATCTAGCTGGTCTGTCATAATATAATAGAGACAGTATATCTAGCTGGTCTGTCAAATTATAATAGAGACAGTAGATCTAGCTGGTCTGTCATAATATAATAGAGACAGTAGATCTAGCTGTTCTGTAATAATATGAGACAGTATATCTAGCTGGTCTGTCATATTATAATAGAGACAGTAGATCTAGCTGGTCTGTCATAATAGAATAGAGACAGTAGATCTAGCTGGTCTGTCACATTATAATAGAGACAGTAGATCTAGCTGGTCTGTCATATTATAATAGAGACAGTACCTCTAGCTGGTCTGTCATAATAGAATAGAGACAGTAGATCTAGCTGTTCTGTCATAATATGAGACAGTAGATCTCGCTGGTCTTTCATATTATAATAGAGACAGTAGAGCTTGCTGGTCTGTCATAATATAATAGAGACAGTAGATCTACCTGGTCTGTCATAATCTAATAGAGACAGTAGATTTTGCTGGTCTGTCATATTATAATAGAGACAGTAGATCTCGCTGGTCTGTCATAATAGAATAGAGACAGTAAATCGAGCTGGTCTGTCATATTATAATGGAGACAGTAAATCTAGCTGTTCTGTCATAATATGAGACAGTAGATCTAGCTGGTCTTTCATATTATAATAGAGACAGTAGATCTACCTGGTCTGTCATAATATAATAGATACAGTAGATCTACCTGGTCTGTCATAGAATAATAGAGACAGTAGATCTAGCTGGTCTGTCATATTATAATAGAGACAGTAGATCTAGCTGGTCTGTCATAATATAATAGAGACAGTATATATAGCTGGTCTGTCAAATTATAATAGAGACAGTAGATCTAGCTGGTCTGTCATAATAGAATAGAGACAGTAGATCTAGCTGTTCTGTCATAATATGAGACAGTAGATCTAGCTGGTCTGTCATATTATAACAGAGACAGTAGATCTAGCTGGTCTGTCATAATAGAATAGAGACAGTAGATCTAGCTGTTCTGTCATAATATGAGACAGTAGATCTAGCTGGTCTGTCATATTATAACAGAGGCAGTAGATCTAGCTGGTCTGTCATATTATAATGGGGACAGTAGATCTAGCTGTTCTGTCATAATATGAGACAGTAGATCTAGCTGGTCTGTCATAATAGAATAGAGACAGTAGATCGAGCTGGTCTGTCATAATATAATAGAGACAGTATATCTAGCTGGTCTGTCAAATTATAATAGAGACAGTAGATCTAGCTGGTCTGTCATAATAGAATAGAGACAGTAGATCTAGCTGTTCTGTCATAATATGAGACAGTAGATCTCGCTGGTCTTTCATATTATAATAGAGACAGTAGATCTCGCTGGTCTGTCATAATAGAATAGAGACAGTAGATCTACCTGGTCTGTCATAGAATAATAGAGACAGTAGATCTAGCTGGTCTGTCATATTATAACAGAGGCAGTAGATCTAGCTGGTCTGTCATATTATAATAGAGACAGTAGATCTACCTGGTCTGTCATAATATGATAGAGACAGTAGATCTAGCTGATCTGTCATAATAGAATAGAGACAGTAGATCTACCTGGTCTGTCATAGAATAATAGAGACAGTAGATCTAGCTGGTCTGTCATATTATAACAGAGGCAGTAGATCTAGCTGGTCTGTCATAATAGAATAGAGACAGTAGATCTACCTGGTCTGTCATAGAATAATAGAGACAGTAGATCTAGCTGGTCTGTCATAGAATAATAGAGACAGTAGATCTAGCTGGTCTGTCATATTATAACAGAGGCAGTAGATCTAGCTGGTCTGTCATATTATAATAGAGACAGTAGATCTACCTGGTCTGTCATAATATGATAGAGACAGTAGATCTAGCTGATCTGTCATAATAGAATAGAGACAGTAGATCTACCTGGTCTGTCATAGAATAATAGAGACAGTAGATCTAGCTGGTCTGTCATATTATAACAGAGGCAGTAGATCTAGCTGGTCTGTCATAATAGAATAGAGACAGTAGATCTACCTGGTCTGTCATAGAATAATAGAGACAGTAGATCTAGCTGGTCTGTCATATTATAACAGAGGCAGTAGATCTAGCTGGTCTGTCATATTATAATGGAGACATTAGATCTAGCTGTTCTGTCATAATATGAGACAGTAGATCTAGCTGGTCTTTCATATTATAATAGAGACTGTAGATCTACCTGGTCTGTCATAATATGATAGAGACAGTAGATCTAGCTGATCTGTCATATTATAATAGAGACAGTAGATCTAGCTGGTCTGTCATATTATAATAGAGACAGTAGATCTAGCTGGTCTGTCATATTATAATAGAGACAGTATATCTAGCTGGTCTGTCAAATTATAATAGAGACAGTAGATCTAGCTGTTCTGTCATAATATAGCAGAGACAGTAGATCTACCTGGTCTGTCATAAAATAATAGAGTCAGTAGATCTAGCTGGTCTGTCATAATATGATAGAGACAGTAGATCTAGCTGATCTGTCATAAAATAATAGAGACAGTATATCGAGCTGGTCTTTCATGTTATAATAGAAACAGTAGATCTAGCTGGTCTGTCATAATATAATAGAGACAGTATATCTAGCTGGTCTGTCAAATTATAATAGAGACAGTAGATCGAGCTGGTCTGTCATATTATAATACAGACAGTTGATCTCGCTGGTCTGTCATATTATAATAGAGACAGTAGATCTAGCTGGTCTGTCATAATATAATAGAGACAGTAGATCTAGCTGGTCTGTCATAATATAATAGAGACAGTAGATCTAGCTGGTCTGTCATAATATAATAGAGACAGTAGATCTAGCTGGTCTGTCATATTATAATGGAGACAGTAGATCTAGCTGGTCTGTCATATTATAATAGAGACAGTAGATCTAGCTGGTCTGTCATATTATAATATAGACAGTACATCTAGCTGGTCTGTCATAATAGAATAGAGACAGTAGATCTAGCTGTTCTGTCATAATATGAGACAGTAGATCTCGCTGGTCTTTCATATTGTAATAGAGACAGTAGAGCTTGCTGGTCTGTCATAATATAGTAGAGACAGTAGATCTAGCTGGTCTGTCATTTTATAATAGAGACAGTAGATCTACCTGGTCTGTCATAATCTAATAGAGACAGCAGATTTTGCTGGTCTGTCATATTATAATAGAGACAGTAGATCTCGCTGGTCTGTCATAATAGAATAGAGACTGTAGATCGAGCTGGTTTGTCATGTTATAATGGAGACAGTAGATCTAGCTGGTCTGTCATAATATAATAGAGACAGTATATCTAGCTGGTCTGTCAAATTATAATAGAGACAGTAGATCTAGCTGGTCTGTCATAATATAATAGAGACAGTAGATCTAGCTGTTCTGTAATAATATGAGACAGTATATCTAGCTGGTCTGTCATATTATAATAGAGACAGTAGATCTAGCTGGTCTGTCATAATAGAATAGAGACAGTAGATCTAGCTGGTCTGTCACATTATAATAGAGACAGTAGATCTAGCTGGTCTGTCATATTATAATAGAGACAGTACCTCTAGCTGGTCTGTCATATTATAATAGATAATAATAATAATATAATAATAATAGAGACAGTAGATCTACGTGGTCTGTCATAATATAATAGAGACAGTAGATCGAGCTGGTCTGTCATATTATAATGGAGACAGTAGATCTAGCTGTTCTGTCATAATATGAGACAGTAGATCTAGCTGGTCTGTCATATTATAACAGAGGCAGTAGATCTAGCTGGTCTGTCATAATAGAATAGAGACAGTAGATCTACCTGGTCTGTCATAGAATAATAGAGACAGTAGATCTAGCTGGTCTGTCATATTATAACAGAGGCAGTAGATCTAGCTGGTCTGTCATATTATAATGGAGACATTAGATCTAGCTGTTCTGTCATAATATGAGACAGTAGATCTAGCTGGTCTTTCATATTATAATAGAGACAGTAGATCTACCTGGTCTGTCATAATATGATAGAGACAGTAGATCTAGCTGATCTGTCATATTATAATAGAGACAGTAGATCTAGCTGGTCTGTCATATTATAATAGAGACAGTAGATCTAGCTGGTCTGTCATATTATAATAGAGACAGTATATCTAGCTGGTCTGTCAAATTATAATAGAGACAGTAGATCTAGCTGTTCTGTCATAATATAGCAGAGACAGTAGATCTACCTGGTCTGTCATAAAATAATAGAGTCAGTAGATCTAGCTGGTCTGTCATAATTTGATAGAGACAGTAGATCTAGCTGATCTTTCATAAAATAATAGAGACAGTATATCGAGCTGGTCTTTCATGTTATAATAGAAACAGTAGATCTACCTGGTCTGTCATAATATGATAGAGACAGTAGATCTAGCTGATCTTTCATGTTATAATAGAAACAGTAGATCTACCTGGTCTGTCATAATATGATAGAGACAGTAGATCTAGCTGGTCTGTCATATTATAATAGAGACAGTAGATCTAGCTGGTCTGTCATATTATAATAGAGACAGTAGATCTAGCTGGTCTGTCATAATATAATAGAGACAGTATATCTAGCTGGTCTGTCAAATTATAATAGAGACAGTAGATCGAGCTGGTCTGTCATATTATAATACAGACAGTTGATCTCGCTGGTCTGTCATATTATAATAGAGACAGTAGATCTAGCTGGTCTGTCATAATATAATAGAGACAGTAGATCTAGCTGGTCTGTCATAATATAATAGAGACAGTAGATCTAGCTGGTCTGTCATGTTATAATGGAGACAGTAGATCTAGCTGGTCTGTCATATTATAATAGAGACAGTAGATCTAGCTGGTCTGTCATATTATAATATAGACAGTACATCTAGCTGGTCTGTCAAATTATAATAGAGACAGTAGATCGAGCTGGTCTGTCATATTATAATACAGACAGTTGATCTCGCTGGTCTGTCACATTATAATAGAGACATTAGATCTAGCTGGTCTGTCATATTATAATAGAGACAGTAGATCTAGCTGGTCTGTCATAAAATAATAGAGACAGTAGATCTAGCTGGTCTATCATGTTATAATAGAGACAGTAGATGTCGCTGGTCTGTCATAATATAATAGAGACAGTAGATCGAGCTGGTCTGTCATATTATAATGGAGACAGTAGATCTAGCTGGTCTGTCATATTATAATATAGACAGTACATCTAGCTGGTCTGTCATAATAGAATAGAGACAGTAGATCTAGCTGTTCTGTCATAATATGAGACAGTAGATCTCGCTGGTCTTTCATATTGTAATAGAGACAGTAGAGCTTGCTGGTCTGTCATAATATAGTAGAGACAGTAGATCTAGCTGGTCTGTCATTTTATAATAGAGACAGTAGATCTACCTGGTCTGTCATAATCTAATAGAGACAGCAGATTTTGCTGGTCTGTCATATTATAATAGAGACAGTAGATCTCGCTGGTCTGTCATAATAGAATAGAGACTGTAGATCGAGCTGGTTTGTCATGTTATAATGGAGACAGTAGATCTAGCTGGTCTGTCATAATATAATAGAGACAGTATATCTAGCTGGTCTGTCAAATTATAATAGAGACAGTAGATCTAGCTGGTCTGTCATAATATAATAGAGACAGTAGATCTAGCTGTTCTGTAATAATATGAGACAGTATATCTAGCTGGTCTGTCATATTATAATAGAGACAGTAGATCTAGCTGGTCTGTCATAATAGAATAGAGACAGTAGATCTAGCTGGTCTGTCACATTATAATAGAGACAGTAGATCTAGCTGGTCTGTCATATTATAATAGAGACAGTACCTCTAGCTGGTCTGTCATAATAGAATAGAGACAGTAGATCTAGCTGTTCTGTCATAATATGAGACAGTAGATCTCGCTGGTCTTTCATATTATAATAGAGACAGTAGAGCTTGCTGGTCTGTCATAATATGATAGAGACAGTAGATCAAGCTGATCTGTCATAAAATAATAGAGACAGTATCTCGAGCTGGTCTGTCATATTATAATGGAGACATTAGATCTAGCTGTTCTGTCATAATATGAGACAGTAGATCTAGCTTGTCTTTCATATTATAATAGAGACAGTAGATCTACCTGGTCTGTCATAATATGATAGAGACAGTAGATCGAGCTGATCTGTCATAAAATAATAGAGACAGTAGATCGAGCTGGTCTTTCATATTGTAATAGAGACAGTAGAGCTTGCTGGTCTGTCATAATATAGTAGAGACAGTAGATCTAGCTGGTCTGTCATTTTATAATAGAGACAGTAGATCTACCTGGTCTGTCATAATCTAATAGAGACAGCAGATCTCGCTGGTCTTTCATATTATAATAGAGACAGTAGAGCTTGCTGGTCTGTCATAATATAATAGAGACAGTAGATCTACCTGGTCTGTCATAATCTAATAGGGACAGTAGATTTTGCTGGTCTGTCATATTATAATAGAGACAGTAGATCTCGCTGGTCTGTCATAATAGAATAGAGACAGTAGATCGAGCTGGTCTGTCATATTATAATGGAGACAGTAGATCTAGCTGTTCTGTCATAATATGAGACAGTAGATCTAGCTGGTCTTTCATATTATAATAGAGACAGTAGATCTACCTGGTCTGTCATAATATAATAGATACAGTAGATCTACCTGGTCTGTCATAGAATAATAGAGACAGTAGATCTAGCTGGTCTGTCATATTATAATAGAGACAGTAGATCTAGCTGGTCTGTCATAATATAATAGAGACAGTATATCTAGCTGGTCTGTCAAATTATAATAGAGACAGTAGATCTAGCTGGTCTGTCATAATAGAACAGAGACAGTAGATCTAGCTGTTCTGTCATAATATGAGACAGTAGATCTCGCTGGTCTTTCATATTATAATAGAGACAGTAGATCTCGCTGGTCTGTCATAATAGAATAGAGACAGTAGATCTACCTGGTCTGTCATAGAATAATAGAGACAGTAGATCTAGCTGGTCTGTCATATTATAACAGAGGCAGTAGATCTAGCTGGTCTGTCATATTATAATGGAGACAGTAGATCTAGCTGTTCTGTCATAATATGAGACAGTAGATCTAGCTGGTCTGTCATAATAGAATAGAGACAGTAGATCGAGCTGGTCTGTCATAATATAATAGAGACAGTATATCTAGCTGGTCTGTCAAATTATAATAGAGACAGTAGATCTAGCTGGTCTGTCATAATAGAATAGAGACAGTAGATCTAGCTGTTCTGTCATAATATGAGACAGTAGATCTCGCTGGTCTTTCATATTATAATAGAGACAGTAGATCTCGCTGGTCTGTCATAATAGAATAGAGACAGTAGATCTACCTGGTCTGTCATAGAATAATAGAGACAGTAGATCTAGCTGGTCTGTCATATTATAACAGAGGCAGTAGATCTAGCTGGTCTGTCATATTATAATAGAGACAGTAGATCTACCTGGTCTGTCATAATATGATAGAGACAGTAGATCTAGCTGATCTGTCATAAAATAATAGAGACAGTAGATCGAGCTGGTCTGTCATATTATAATGGAGACATATGATCTAGCTGTTCTGTCATAATATGAGACAGTAGATCTAGCTGGTCTTTCATATTATAATAGAGACAGTAGATCTACCTGGTCTGTCATAATATGATAGAGACAGTAGATCTAGCTGATCTGTCATATTATAATAGAGACAGTAGATCTAGCTGGTCTGTCATATTATAATAGAGACAGTAGATCTAGCTGTTCTGTCATAATATGAGACAGTAGATCTCGCTGGTCTTTCATATTATAATAGAGACAGTAGAGATTGCTGGTCTGTCATAATATGATAGAGACAGTAGATCAAGCTGGTCTGTCATATTATAATAGAGACAGTACCTCTAGCTGGTCTGTCATAATAGAATAGAGACAGTAGATCTAGCTGTTCTGTCATAATATGAGACAGTAGATCTCGCTGGTCTTTCATATTATAATAGAGACAGTAGAGCTTGCTGGTCTGTCATAATATGATAGAGACAGTAGATCAAGCTGATCTGTCATAAAATAATAGAGACAGTAGATCGAGCTGGTCTGTCATATTATAATGGAGACATTAGATCTAGCTGTTCTGTCATAATATGAGACAGTAGATCTAGCTTGTCTTTCATATTATAATAGAGACAGTAGATCTACCTGGTCTGTCATAATATGATAGAGACAGTAGATCTAGCTGGTCTGTCATATTATAATAGAGACAGTAGATCTAGCTGTTCTGTCATAATATGAGACAGTAGATCTCGCTGGTCTTTCATATTATAATAGAGACAGTAGAGCTTGCTGGTCTGTCATAATATGATAGAGACAGTAGATCTAGCTGGTCTGTCATATTATAATAGAGACAGTACCTCTAGCTGGTCTGTCATAATAGAATAGAGACAGTAGATCTAGCTGTTCTGTCATAATATGAGACAGTAGATCTCGCTGGTCTTTCATATTATAGTAGAGACAGTAGAGCTTGCTGGTCTGTCATAATATGATAGAGACAGTAGATCAAGCTGATCTGTCATAAAATAATAGAGACAGTAGATCGAGCTGGTCTGTCATATTATAATGGAGACATTAGATCTAGCTGTTCTGTCATAATATGAGACAGTAGATCTAGCTTGTCTTTCATATTATAATAGAGACAGTAGATCTACCTGGTCTGTCATAATATGATAGAGACAGTAGATCGAGCTGATCTGTCATAAAATAATAGAGACAGTAGATCGAGCTGGTCTTTCATATTGTAATAGAGACAGTAGAGCTTGCTGGTCTGTCATAATATAGTAGAGACAGTAGATCTAGCTGGTCTGTCATTTTATAATAGAGACAGTAGATCTACCTGGTCTGTCATAATCTAATAGAGACAGCAGATCTCGCTGGTCTTTCATATTATAATAGAGACAGTAGAGCTTGCTGGTCTGTCATAATATAATAGAGACAGTAGATCTACCTGGTCTGTCATAATCTAATAGAGACAGTAGATTTTGCTGGTCTGTCATATTATAATAGAGACAGTAGATCTCGCTGGTCTGTCATAATAGAATAGAGACAGTAGATCGAGCTGGTCTGTCATATTATAATGGAGACAGTAGATCTAGCTGTTCTGTCATAATATGAGACAGTAGATCTAGCTGGTCTTTCATATTATAATAGAGACAGTAGATCTACCTGGTCTGTCATAATATAATAGATACAGTAGATCTACCTGGTCTGTCATAGAATAATAGAGACAGTAGATCTAGCTGGTCTGTCATATTATAATAGAGACAGTAGATCTAGCTGGTCTGTCATAATATAATAGAGACAGTATATCTAGCTGGTCTGTCAAATTATAATAGAGACAGTAGATCTAGCTGGTCTGTCATAATAGAATAGAGACAGTAGATCTAGCTGTTCTGTCATAATATGAGACAGTAGATCTCGCTGGTCTGTCATAATAGAATAGAGACAGTAGATCGAGCTGGTCTGTCATAATATAATAGAGACAGTACATCTAGCTGGTCTGTCATATTATAATGGAGACAGTAGATCTAGCTGGTCTGTCATAATAGAATAGAGACAGTAGATCTAGCTGTTCTGTCATAATATGAGACAGTAGATCTCGCTGGTCTTTCATATTATAATAGAGACAGTAGATCAAATCAAATCAAATCAAATTTATTTATATAGCCCTTCGTACATCAGCTGATATCTCAAAGTGCTGTACAGAAACCCAGCCTAAAACCCCAAACAGCAAACAATGCAGGTGTAAAAGCACGGTGGCTAGGAAAAACTCCCTAGAAAGGCCAAAACCTAGGAAGAAACCTAGAGAGGAACCGGGCTATGTGGGGTGGCCAGTCCTCTTCTGGCTGTGCCGGGTAGAGATTATAACAGAACATGACCAAGATGTTCAAATGTTCATAAATGACCAGCATGGTCGAATAATAATAAGGCAGAACAGTTGAAACTGGAGCAGCAGCACAGTCAGGTGGACTGGGGACAGCAAGGAGCCTTCATGTCAGGTAGTCCTGGGGCACGGTCCTAGGGCTCAGGTCAGTTGAAACTGGAGCAGGAGCATGGCCAGGTGGACTGGGGACAGCAAGGAGTCCTCATGTCAGGTAGTCCTGGGACATGGTCCTAGGGCTCAGGTCCTCCGAGAGAGAGAAAGAAAGAGAGAAGGAGAGAATTAGAGAACGCACACTTAGATTCACACAGGACACCGAATAGGACAGGAGAAGTACTCCAGATATAACAAACTGACCCTAGCCCCCCGACACATAAACTACTGCAGCATAAATACTGGAGGCTGAGACAGGAGGGGTCAGGAGACACTGTGGCCCCATCCGAGGACACCCCGGACAGGGCCAAACAGGAAGGATATAACCCCACCCACTTTGCCAAAGCACATCCCCCACACCACTAGAGGGATATCTTCAACCACCAACTTACCATCCTGAGACAAGGCCGAGTATAGCCCACAAAGATCTCCGCCACGGTACAACCCAAGGGGGGCAACCCAGACAGGCCGACCACAACAGTGAATCAACCCACCCAGGTGACGCACCCCCAGGGACGGCACGAGAGAGCCCCAGCAAGCCAGTGACTCAGCCCCGTAACAGGGTTAGAGGCAGAGAATCCCAGTGGAAAGAGGGGAACCGGCCAGGCAGAGACAGCAAGGGCGGTTCGTTGCTCCAGAGCCTTTCCGTTCACCTTCCCACTCCTGGGCCAGACTACACTCAATCATATGACCCACTGAAGAGATGAGTCTTCAGTAAAGACTTAAAGGTTGAGACCGAGTTTGCGTCTCTGACATGGGTAGGCAGACCGTTCCATAAAAATGGAGCTCTATAGGAGAAAGCCCTGCCTCCAGCTGTTTGCTTAGAAATTCTAGGGACAATTAGGAGGCCTGCGTCTTGTGACCGTAGCGTACGTGTAGGTATGTACGGCAGGACCAAATCAGAGAGGTAGGTAGGAGCAAGCCCATGTAATGCTTTGTAGGTTAGCAGTAAAACCTTGAAATCAGCCCTTGCTTTGACAGGAAGCCAGTGTAGAGAGGCTAGCACTGGAGTAATATGATCAAATTTTTTGGTTCTAGTCAGGATTCTAGCAGCCGTATTTAGCACTAACTGAAGTTTATTTAGTGCTTTATCCGGGTAGCCGGAAAATAGAGCATTGCAGTAGTCTAACCTAGAAGTGACAAAAGCATGGATTAATTTTTCTGCATCATTTTTGGACAGAAAGTTTCTGATTTTTGCAATGTTACGTAGATGGAAAAAAGCTGTCCTCGAAATGGTCTTGATATGTTCTTCAAAAGAGAGATCAGGGTCCAGAGTAACGCCGAGGTCCTTCACAGTTTTATTTGAGACGACTGTACAACCATTAAGATTAATTGTCAGATTCAACAGAAGATCTCTTTGTTTCTTGGGACCTAGAACAAGCATCTCTGTTTTGTCCGAGTTTAATAGTAGAAAGTTTGCAGCCATCCACTTCCTTATGTCTGAAACACATGCTTCTAGCGAGGGCAATTTTGGGGCTTCACCATGTTTCATTGAAATGTACAGCTGTGTGTCATCCGCATAGCAGTGAAAGTTTACATTATGTTTTCGAATAACATCCCCAAGAGGTAAAATATATAGTGAAAACAATAGTGGTCCTAAAACAGAACCTTGAGGAACACCGAAATGTACAGTTGATTTGTCAGAGGACAAACCATTCACAGAGACAAACTGATATCTTTCCGACAGATAAGATCTAAACCAGGCCAGAACTTGTCCGTGTAGACCAATTTGGGTTTCCAATCTCTCCAAAAGAATGTGGTGATCGATGGTATCAAAAGCAGCACTAAGGTCTAGGAGCACGAGGACAGATGCAGAGCCTCGGTCCGATGCCATTAAAATGTCATTTACCACCTTCACAAGTGCCGTCTCAGTGCTATGATGGGGTCTAAAACCAGACTGAAGCATTTCGTATACATTGTTTGTCTTCAGGAAGGCAGTGAGTTGCTGCGCAACAGCCTTCTCTAAAATCTTTGAGAGGAATGGAAGATTCGATATAGGCCGATAGTTTTTTATATTTTCTGGGTCAAGGTTTGGCTTTTTCAAGAGAGGCTTTATTACTGCCACTTTTAGTGAGTTTGGTACACATCCAGTGGATAGAGAGCCGTTTATTATGTTCAACATAGGAGGGCCAAGCACAGGAAGCAGCTCTTTCAGTAGTTTAGTTGGAATAGGGTCCAGTATACAGCTTGAAGGTTTAGAGGCCATGATTATTTTCATCATTGTGTCAAGAGATATAGTACTAAAACACTTGAGCGTCTCTCTTGATCCTAGGTCCTGGCAGAGTTGTGCAGACTCAGGACAACTGAGGTTTGGAGGAATACGCAGGTTTAAAGAGGAGTCCGTAATTTGCTTTCTAATAATCATAATCTTTTCCTCAAAGAAGTTCATGAATTTATCACTGCTAAAGTGAAAGTCATCCTCTCTTGGGGAATGCTGCTTTTTAGTTAGCTTTGCCACAGTATCAAAAAGGAATTTCGGATTGTTCTTATTTTCCTCAATTAAGTTAGAAAAATAGGACGATCGAGCAGCAGTAAGGGCTCTTCGGTACTGCACGGTACCGTCCTTCCAAGCTAGTCGGAAGACTTCCAGTTTGGTGTGGCGCCATTTCCGTTCCAATTTTCTGGAAGCTTGCTTCAGAGCTCGGGTATTTTCTGTGTACCAGGAGCTAGTTTCTTATGAGACATTTTTTTTTTTAGTTTTTAGGGGTGCAACTGCATCTAGGGTATTGCGCAAGGTTAAATTGAGATCCTCAGTTAGGTGGTTAACGGATTTTTGTCCTCTGGCGTCCTTGGGTAGGCAGAGGGAGTCTGGAAGGGCATCAAGGAATCTTTGTGTTGTCTGTGAATTTATAGCACGACTTTTGATGTTCCTTGGTTGGGGTCTGAGCAGATTATTTGTTGCAATTGCAAACGTAATAAAATGGTGGTCCGATAGTCCAGGATTATGAGGAAAAACATTAAGATCCACAACATTTATTCCATGGGACAAAACTAGGTCCAGCGTATGACTGTGACAGTGAGTGGGTCCAGAGACATGTTGGACAAAACCCACTGAGTCGATGATGGCTCCAAAAGCCTTTTGGAGTGGGTCTGTGGACTTTTCCATGTGAATATTAAAGTCACCAAAGATTAGAATATTATCTGCAATGACTACAAGGTCTGATAGGAATTCAGGGAACTCAGTGAGAAACGCTGTATATGGCCCAGGAGGCCTGTAAACAGTAGCTATAAAAAGTGATTGAGTAGGCTGCATAGATTTCATGACTAGAAGCTCAAAAGACGAAAACGTCATTTTTTTTTTTGTAAATTGAAATTTGCTATCGTAAATGTTAGCAACACCTCCGCCTTTGCGGGATGCACGGGGATATGGTCACTAGTGTAGCCAGGAGGTGAGGCCTCATTTAACACAGTAAATTCATCAGGCTTAAGCCATGTTTCAGTCAGGCCAATCACATCAAGATTATGATCAGTGATTAGTTCATTGACTATAATTGCCTTTGAAGTAAGGGATCTAACATTAAGTAGCCCTATTTTGAGATGTGAGGTATCATGATCTCTTTCAGTAATGACAGGAATGGAGGTGGTCTTTATCCTAGTGAGATTGCTAAGGCGAACACCGCCATGTTTAGTTTTGCCCAACCTAGGTCGAGGCACAGACACGGTCTCAATGGTGATAGCTGAGCTGACTACACTGACTATGCTAGTGGCAGACTCCACTATGCTGGCAGGCTGGCTAATAGCCTGCTGCCTGGCCTGCACCCTATTTCATTGTGGAGCTAGAGGAGTTAGAGCCCTGTCTATGTTGGCAGATAAGATGAGAGCACCCCTCCAGCTAGGATGGAGTCCGTCACTCCTCAGCAGGTCAGGCTTGGTCCTGTTTGTGGGTGAGTCCCAGAAAGAGGGCCAATTATCTACAAATTCTATCTTTTGGGAGGGGCAGAAAACAGTTTTCAACCAGCGATTGAGTTGTGAGACTCTGCTGTAGAGCTCATCACTCCCCCTAACTGGGAGGGGGCCAGAGACAATTACTCGATGCCGACACATCTTTCTAGCTGATATGCACGCAGAAGCTATGTTGCGCTTGGTGATCTCTGACTGTTTCATCCTAACATCGTTGGTGCCGACGTAGATAACAATATCTCTATACTCTCTACACTCGCCAGTTTTAGCTTTAGCCAGCACCATCTTCAGATTAGCCTTAACGTCGGTAGCCCTGCCCCCGGTAAACAGTGTATGATCGCTGGATGATTCGTTTTAAGTCTAATACTGCGGGTAATGGAGTCGCCAATGACTAGAGTTTTCAATTTGTCAGAGCTAATGGTGGGAAGCTTCGGCGTCTCAGACCCCATAACGGGAGGAGTAGAGACCAGAGAAGACTCGGCCTCTGACTCCGACTCGCTGCTTAATTGGGAAAACCGGTTGAAAGTTTGTCGGCTGAATGAGCGACACCGGTTGAGCGTTCCTACAGCATTTCCTTCCAGAAACCGTGAGAAAGTTGTCCGGCTGCGGGGACTGTGCCAGGGATTTATACTACTATCTGCACTTACTGGTGGCACAGACGCTGTTTCATCCTTTCCTACACTGAAATTACCCTTGCCTAACGATTGCGTCTGAAGCTGGGCTTGCAGTACAGCTATCCTCGCCGTAAGGCGAACACAGCGGCTGCAATTAGAAGGCATCATGTTAATGTTACTACTTAGCTTCGGCTGTTGGAGGTCCTGACGAATCGTGTCCAGATAAAGCGTCCGGAGTGAAAAAGTTGAGGAAAAATAAATATATGAACGGTAATTAAAAAGTGAAACCCGTAAAGTTGTCAGGTAGCAAAATAGGTTGGCAACAAAACGCACAGCAATTCGAAAAAACAAGCCTGCAAGTTGTGACCGGAAATGACGTCAATCACGTCAATGTAGATCTAGCTGGTCTGTCATATTATAATAGAGACAGTAGATCTACCTGGTCTGTCATAGAATAATAGAGACAGTAGATCTAGCTGGTCTGTCATAATATGAGACCGTAGATCTAGCTGGTCTGTCATATTATAATAGAGACAGTAGATCTAGCTGGTCTGTCATAAAATAATAGAGACTGTAGATCTAGCTGGTCTGTCATAATAGAATAGAGACAGTAGATCTAGCTGTTCTGTCATAATATGAGACAGTAGATCTCGCTGGTCTTTCATATTATAATAGAGACAGTAGATCTCGCTGGTCTGTCATAATAGAATAGAGACAGTAGATCTACCTGGTCTGTCATAGAATAATAGAGACAGTAGATCTAGCTGGTCTGTCATATTATAACAGAGGCAGTAGATCTAGCTGGTCTGTCATATTATAATAGAGACAGTAGATCTACCTGGTCTGTCATAATATGATAGAGACAGTAGATCTAGCTGATCTGTCATAAAATAATAGAGACAGTAGATCGAGCTGGTCTGTCATATTATAATGGAGACATTAGATCTAGCTGTTCTGTCATAATATGAGACAGTAGATCTAGCTGGTCTTTCATATTATAATAGAGACAGTAGATCTACCTGGTCTGTCATAATATGATAGAGACAGTAGATCTAGCTGATCTGTCATATTATAATAGAGACAGTAGATCTAGCTGGTCTGTCATATTATAATAGAGACAGTAGATCTAGCTGGTCTGTCATATTATAATAGAGACAGTATATCTAGCTGGTCTGTCAAATTATAATAGAGACAGTAGATCTAGCTGTTCTGTCATAATATAGCAGAGACAGTAGATCTACCTGGTCTGTCATAAAATAATAGAGTCAGTAGATCTAGCTGGTCTGTCATAATATGATAGAGACAGTAGATCTAGCTGATCTGTCATAAAATAATAGAGACAGTAGATCGAGCTGGTCTTTCATGTTATAATAGAAACAGTAGATCTAGCTGGTCTGTCATAATATAATAGAGACAGTATATCTAGCTGGTCTGTCAAATTATAATAGAGACAGTAGATCGAGCTGGTCTGTCATATTATAATACAGACAGTTGATCTCGCTGGTCTGTCATATTATAATAGAGACAGTAGATCTAGCTGGTCTGTCATAATATAATAGAGACAGTAGATCTAGCTGGTCTGTCATAATATAATAGAGACAGTAGATCTAGCTGGTCTGTCATGTTATAATAGAGACAGTAGATGTCGCTGGTCTGTCATAATATAATAGTGACAGTAGATCTAGCTGGTCTGTCATATTATAATGGAGGCAGTAGATCTAGCTGGTCTGTCATATTATAATAGAGACAGTAGATCTAGCTGGTCTGTCATAATATAATATAGACAGTACATCTAGCTGGTCTGTCATAATAGAATAGAGACAGTAGATCTAGCTGTTCTGTCATAATATGAGACAGTAGATCTCGCTGGTCTTTCATATTGTAATAGAGACAGTAGAGCTTGCTGGTCTGTCATAATATAGTAGAGACAGTAGATCTAGCTGGTCTGTCATTTTATAATAGAGACAGTAGATCTACCTGGTCTGTCATAATCTAATAGAGACAGCAGATTTTGCTGGTCTGTCATATTATAATAGAGACAGTAGATCTAGCTGTTCTGTCATAATATAGCAGAGACAGTAGATCTACCTGGTCTGTCATAAAATAATAGAGTCAGTAGATCTAGCTGGTCTGTCATAATATGATAGAGACAGTAGATCTAGCTGATCTGTCATAAAATAATAGAGACAGTAGATCGAGCTGGTCTTTCATGTTATAATAGAAACAGTAGATCTAGCTGGTCTGTCATAATATAATAGAGACAGTATATCTAGCTGGTCTGTCAAATTATAATAGAGACAGTAGATCGAGCTGGTCTGTCATATTATAATACAGACAGTTGATCTCGCTGGTCTGTCATATTATAATAGAGACAGTAGATCTAGCTGGTCTGTCATAATATAATAGAGACAGTAGATCTAGCTGGTCTGTCATAATATAATAGAGACAGTAGATCTAGCTGGTCTGTCATGTTATAATAGAGACAGTAGATGTCGCTGGTCTGTCATAATATAATAGTGACAGTAGATCTAGCTGGTCTGTCATATTATAATGGAGGCAGTAGATCTAGCTGGTCTGTCATATTATAATAGAGACAGTAGATCTAGCTGGTCTGTCATAATATAATATAGACAGTACATCTAGCTGGTCTGTCATAATAGAATAGAGACAGTAGATCTAGCTGTTCTGTCATAATATGAGACAGTAGATCTCGCTGGTCTTTCATATTGTAATAGAGACAGTAGAGCTTGCTGGTCTGTCATAATATAGTAGAGACAGTAGATCTAGCTGGTCTGTCATTTTATAATAGAGACAGTAGATCTACCTGGTCTGTCATAATCTAATAGAGACAGCAGATTTTGCTGGTCTGTCATATTATAATAGAGACAGTAGATCTCGCTGGTCTGTCATAATAGAATAGAGACAGTAGATCGAGCTGGTTTGTCATGTTATAATGGAGACAGTAGATCTAGCTGGTCTGTCATAATATAATAGAGACAGTATATCTAGCTGGTCTGTCAAATTATAATAGAGACAGTAGATCTAGCTGGTCTGTCATAATATAATAGAGACAGTAGATCTAGCTGTTCTGTAATAATATGAGACAGTATATCTAGCTGGTCTGTCATATTATAATAGAGACAGTAGATCTAGCTGGTCTGTCATAATAGAATAGAGACAGTAGATCTAGCTGGTCTGTCACATTATAATAGAGACAGTAGATCTAGCTGGTCTGTCATATTATAATAGAGACAGTACCTCTAGCTGGTCTGTCATAATAGAATAGAGACAGTAGATCTAGCTGTTCTGTCATAATATGAGACAGTAGATCTCGCTGGTCTTTCATATTATAATAGAGACAGTAGAGCTTGCTGGTCTGTCATAATATAATAGAGACAGTAGATCTACCTGGTCTGTCATAATCTAATAGAGACAGTAGATTTTGCTGGTCTGTCATATTATAATAGAGACAGTAGATCTCGCTGGTCTGTCATAATAGAATAGAGACAGTAGATCGAGCTGGTCTGTCATATTATAATGGAGACAGTAGATCTAGCTGTTCTGTCATAATATGAGACAGTAGATCTAGCTGGTCTTTCATATTATAATAGAGACAGTAGATCTACCTGGTCTGTCATAATATAATAGATACAGTAGATCTACCTGGTCTGTCATAGAATAATAGAGACAGTAGATCTAGCTGGTCTGTCATATTATAATAGAGACAGTAGATCTAGCTGGTCTGTCATAATATAATAGAGACAGTATATCTAGCTGGTCTGTCAAATTATAATAGAGACAGTAGAACTAGCTGGTCTGTCATAATAGAATAGAGACAGTAGATCTAGCTGTTCTGTCATAATATGAGACAGTAGATCTCGCTGGTCTTTCATATTATAATAGAGACAGTAGATCTCGCTGGTCTGTCATAATAGAATAGAGACAGTAGATCTACCTGGTCTGTCACAGAATAATAGAGACAGTAGATCTAGCTGGTCTGTCATATTATAACAGAGGCAGTAGATCTAGCTGGTCTGTCATATTATAATGGAGACAGTAGATCTAGCTGTTCTGTCATAATATGAGACAGTAGATCTAGCTGGTCTGTCATAATAGAATAGAGACAGTAGATCGAGCTGGTCTGTCATAATATAATAGAGACAGTATATCTAGCTGGTCTGTCAAATTATAATAGAGACAGTAGATCTAGCTGGTCTGTCATAATAGAATAGAGACAGTAGATCTAGCTGTTCTGTCATAATATGAGACAGTAGATCTCGCTGGTCTTTCATATTATAATAGAGACAGTAGATCTAGCTGGTCTGTCATAATATAATAGAGACAGTATATCTAGCTGGTCTGTCAAATTATAATAGAGACAGTAGATCTAGCTGGTCTGTCATAATATAGCAGAGACAGTAGATCTACCTGGTCTGCCATAAAATAATAGAGACAGTAGATCTAGCTGGTCTGTCATAATATGATAGAGACAGTAGATCTAGCTGATCTGTCATAAAATAATAGAGACAGTAGATCGAGCTGGTCTTTCATGTTATAATAGAAACAGTAGATCTAGCTGGTCTGTCATAATATAATAGAGACAGTATATCTAGCTGGTCTGTCAAATTATAATAGAGACAGTAGATCTAGCTGGTCTGTCATAATATAGCAGAGACAGTAGATCTACCTGGTCTGTCATAAAATAATAGTGACAGTAGATCGAGCTGGTCTGTCATAATATGATAGAGACAGTAGATCTAGCTGATCTGTCATAAAATAATAGAGACAGTAGATCGAGCTGTTCTTTCATGTAATAATAGAAACAGTAGATCTACCTGGTCTGTCATAATATAATAGAGACAGTAGATCTAGCTGGTCTGTCATATTATAATAGAGACAGTAGATCTAGCTGTTCTGTCATAATATGAGACAGTATGGTCTGTCATATTATAGCTGGTCTGTCATATTATAATAGAGACAGTAGATCTCGCTGGTCTGTCATAATAGAATAGAGACAGTAGATCTACCTGGTCTGTCATAGAATAATAGAGACAGTAGATCTAGCTGGTCTGTCATATTATAATAGAGGCAGTAGATCTAGCTGGTCTGTCATATTATAATGGAGACAGTAGATCTAGCTGTTCTGTCATAATATGAGACAGTAGATCTAGCTGGTCTTTCATATTATAATAGAGACAGTAGATCTACCTGGTCTGTCATAATATAATAGATACAGTAGATTTACCTGGTCTGTCATAATATAATAGAGACAGTAGATCTAGCTGATCTGTCATAAAATAATAGAGACAGTAGATCTAGCTGGTCTGTCAAATTATAATAGAGACAGTAGATCTAGCTGGTCTGTCATAATATAATAGAGACAGTAGATCTAGCTGTTCTGTCATAATATGAGACAGTATATCTAGCTGGTCTTTCATGTTATAATAGAAACAGTAGATCTAGCTGGTCTGTCATAATATAATAGAGACAGTATATCTAGCTGGTCTGTCAAATTTTAATAGAGACAGTAGATCGAGCTGGTCTGTCATATTATAATAGAAACAGTAGATCTAGCTGGTCTGTCATAATATAATAGAGACAGTATATCTAGCTGGTCTGTCAAATTATAATACAGACAGTTGATCTCGCTGGTCTGTCATATTATAATAGAGACAGTAGATCTAGCTGGTCTGTAATAATATAATAGAGACAGTAGATCTAGCTGGTCTGTAATAATATAATAGAGACAGTAGATCTAGCTGGTCTATCATATTATAATGGACACAGTAGATCTAGCTGGTCTGTCATAATATAATAGAGACTGTAGATCTAGCTGGTCTGTCATATTATAATAGAGACAGTAGATGTCGCTGGTCTGTCATAATATAATAGAGACTGTAGATCTAGCTGGTCTGTCATATTATAATGGAGACAGTAGATCTAGCTGGTCTGTCATATTATAATAGAGACAGTAGATCTAGCTGGTCTGTCATATTATAATAGAGACAGTACATCTAGCTGGTATGTCATAATAGAATAGAGATAGTAGATCTAGCTGTTCTGTCATAATATGAGACAGTAGATCTCGCTGGTCTTTCATATTATAATAGAGACAGTAGATCTCGCTGGTCTGTCATAATAGAATAGAGACAGTAGATCTCGCTGGTCTGTCATAATAGAATAGAGACAGTAGATCGAGCTGGTCTGTCATATTATAATGGAGACAGTAGATCTAGCTGTTCTGTCATAATATGAGACAGTAGATCTAGCTGGTCTGTCATATTATAATAGAGACAGTAGATCTAGCTGGTCTGTCATAATATAATAGAGACAGTATATCTAGCTGGTCTGTCAAATTATAATAGAGACAGTAGATCTAGCTGGTCTGTCATAATATAGCAGAGACAGTAGATCTACCTGGTCTGCCATAAAATAATAGAGACAGTAGATCTAGCTGGTCTGTCATAATATGATAGAGACAGTAGATCTAGCTGATCTGTCATAAAATAATAGAGACAGTAGATCGAGCTGGTCTTTCATGTTATAATAGAAACAGTAGATCTAGCTGGTCTGTCATAATATAATAGAGACAGTATATCTAGCTGGTCTGTCAAATTATAATAGAGACAGTAGATCTAGCTGGTCTGTCATAATATAGCAGAGACAGTAGATCTACCTGGTCTGTCATAAAATAATAGTGACAGTAGATCGAGCTGGTCTGTCATAATATGATAGAGACAGTAGATCTAGCTGATCTGTCATAAAATAATAGAGACAGTAGATCGAGCTGTTCTTTCATGTAATAATAGAAACAGTAGATCTACCTGGTCTGTCATAATATAATAGAGACAGTAGATCTAGCTGGTCTGTCATATTATAATAGAGACAGTAGATCTAGCTGTTCTGTCATAATATGAGACAGTATATCTCGCTGGTCTTTCATATTATAATAGAGACAGTAGATCTCGCTGGTCTGTCATAATAGAATAGAGACAGTAGATCTACCTGGTCTGTCATAGAATAATAGAGACAGTAGATCTAGCTGTTCTGTCATATTATAATAGAGGCAGTAGATCTAGCTGGTCTGTCATATTATAATGGAGACAGTAGATCTAGCTGTTCTGTCATAATATGAGACAGTAGATCTAGCTGGTCTTTCATATTATAATAGAGACAGTAGATCTACCTGGTCTGTCATAATATAATAGATACAGTAGATTTACCTGGTCTGTCATAATATAATAGAGACAGTAGATCTAGCTGATCTGTCATAAAATAATAGAGACAGTAGATCTAGCTGGTCTGTCAAATTATAATAGAGACAGTAGATCTAGCTGGTCTGTCATAATATAATAGAGACAGTAGATCTAGCTGTTCTGTCATAATATGAGACAGTATATCTAGCTGGTCTTTCATGTTATAATAGAAACAGTAGATCTAGCTGGTCTGTCATAATATAATAGAGACAGTATATCTAGCTGGTCTGTCAAATTTTAATAGAGACAGTAGATCGAGCTGGTCTGTCATATTATAATAGAAACAGTAGATCTAGCTGGTCTGTCATAATATAATAGAGACAGTATATCTAGCTGGTCTGTCAAATTATAATACAGACAGTTGATCTCGCTGGTCTGTCATATTATAATAGAGACAGTAGATCTAGCTGGTCTGTAATAATATAATAGAGACAGTAGATCTAGCTGGTCTGTAATAATATAATAGAGACAGTAGATCTAGCTGGTCTATCATATTATAATGGACACAGTAGCTCTAGCTGGTCTGTCATAATATAATAGAGACTGTAGATCTAGCTGGTCTGTCATATTATAATAGAGACAGTAGATGTTGCTGGTCTGTCATAATATAATAGAGACTGTAGATCTAGCTGGTCTGTCATATTATAATGGAGACAGTAGATCTAGCTGGTCTGTCATATTATAATAGAGACAGTAGATCTAGCTGGTCTGTCATATTATAATAGAGACAGTACATCTAGCTGGTCTGTCATAATAGAATAGAGATAGTAGATCTAGCTGTTCTGTCATAATATGAGACAGTAGATCTCGCTGGTCTTTCATATTATAATAGAGACAGTAGATCTCGCTGGTCTGTCATAATAGAATAGAGACAGTAGATCTCGCTGGTCTGTCATAATAGAATAGAGACAGTAGATCGAGCTGGTCTGTCATATTATAATGGAGACAGTAGATCTAGCTGTTCTGTCATAATATGAGACAGTAGATCTAGCTGGTCTGTCATATTATAATAGAGACAGTAGATCTAGCTGGTCTGTCATAATATAATAGAGACAGTATATCTAGCTGGTCTGTCAAATTATAATAGAGACAGTAGATCTAGCTGGTCTGTCATAATATAGCAGAGACAGTAGATCTACCTGGTCTGCCATAAAATAATAGAGACAGTAGATCTAGCTGGTCTGTCATAATATGATAGAGACAGTAGATCTAGCTGATCTGTCATAAAATAATAGAGACAGTAGATCGAGCTGGTCTTTCATGTTATAATAGAAACAGTAGATCTAGCTGGTCTGTCATAATATAATAGAGACAGTATATCTAGCTGGTCTGTCAAATTATAATAGAGACAGTAGATCTAGCTGGTCTGTCATAATATAGCAGAGACAGTAGATCTACCTGGTCTGTCATAAAATAATAGAGACAGTAGATCGAGCTGGTCTGTCATAATATGATAGAGACAGTAGATCTAGCTGATCTGTCATAAAATAATAGAGACAGTAGATTGAGCTGTTCTTTCATGTTATAATAGAAACAGTAGATCTACCTGGTCTGTCATAATATGAGACAGTAGATCTAGCTGGTCTGTCATATTATAATAGAGACAGTAGATCTAGCTGGTCTGTCATAATATAATAGAGACAGTATATCTAGCTGGTCTGTCAAATTATAATAGAGACAGTAGATCTCGCTGGTCTGTCATATTATAATAGAGACAGTAGATCTAGCTGGTCTGTAATAATATAATAGAGACAGTAGATCTAGCTGGTCTGTAATAATATAATAGAGACAGTAGATCTAGCTGGTCTATCATATTATAATGGACACAGTAGCTCTAGCTGGTCTGTCATAATATAATAGAGACTGTAGATCTAGCTGGTCTGTCATATTATAATAGAGACAGTAGATGTTGCTGGTCTGTCATAATATAATAGAGACTGTAGATCTAGCTGGTCTGTCATATTATAATGGAGACAGTAGATCTAGCTGGTCTGTCATATTATAATAGAGACAGTAGATCTAGCTGGTCTGTCATATTATAATAGAGACAGTACATCTAGCTGGTCTGTCATAATAGAATAGAGATAGTAGATCTAGCTGTTCTGTCATAATATGAGACAGTAGATCTCGCTGGTCTTTCATATTATAATAGAGACAGTAGATCTCGCTGGTCTGTCATAATAGAATAGAGACAGTAGATCTCGCTGGTCTGTCATAATAGAATAGAGACAGTAGATCGAGCTGGTCTGTCATATTATAATGGAGACAGTAGATCTAGCTGTTCTGTCATAATATGAGACAGTAGATCTAGCTGGTCTGTCATATTATAATAGAGACAGTAGATCTAGCTGGTCTGTCATAATATAATAGAGACAGTATATCTAGCTGGTCTGTCAAATTATAATAGAGACAGTAGATCTAGCTGGTCTGTCATAATATAGCAGAGACAGTAGATCTACCTGGTCTGCCATAAAATAATAGAGACAGTAGATCTAGCTGGTCTGTCATAATATGATAGAGACAGTAGATCTAGCTGATCTGTCATAAAATAATAGAGACAGTAGATCGAGCTGGTCTTTCATGTTATAATAGAAACAGTAGATCTAGCTGGTCTGTCATAATATAATAGAGACAGTATATCTAGCTGGTCTGTCAAATTATAATAGAGACAGTAGATCTAGCTGGTCTGTCATAATATAGCAGAGACAGTAGATCTACCTGGTCTGTCATAAAATAATAGTGACAGTAGATCGAGCTGGTCTGTCATAATATGATAGAGACAGTAGATCTAGCTGATCTGTCATAAAATAATAGAGACAGTAGATCGAGCTGTTCTTTCATGTAATAATAGAAACAGTAGATCTACCTGGTCTGTCATAATATAATAGAGACAGTAGATCTAGCTGGTCTGTCATATTATAATAGAGACAGTAGATCTAGCTGTTCTGTCATAATATGAGACAGTGTATCTAGCTGGTCTGTCATATTATAATAGAGACAGTAGATCTCGCTGGTCTGTCATAATAGAATAGAGACAGTAGATCTACCTGGTCTGTCATAGAATAATAGAGACAGTAGATCTAGCTGGTCTGTCATAATATAATAGAGACAGTAGATCTAGCTGGTCTGTCATATTATAATGGAGACAGTAGATCTAGCTGTTCTGTCATAATATGAGACAGTAGATCTAGCTGGTCTTTCATATTATAATAGAGACAGTAGATCTACCTGGTCTGTCATAATATAATAGATACAGTAGATTTACCTGGTCTGTCATAATATAATAGAGACAGTAGATCTAGCTGATCTGTCATAAAATAATAGAGACAGTAGATCTAGCTGGTCTGTCAAATTATAATAGAGACAGTAGATCTAGCTGGTCTGTCATAATATAATAGAGACAGTAGATCTAGCTGTTCTGTCATAATATGAGACAGTATATCTAGCTGGTCTTTCATGTTATTATAGAAACAGTAGATCTAGCTGGTCTGTCATAATATAATACAGACAGTATATCTAGCTGGTCTGTCAAATTATAATAGAGACAGTAGATCGAGCTGGTCTGTCATATTATAATAGAAACAGTAGATCTAGCTGGTCTGTCATAATATAATAGAGACAGTATATCTAGCTGGTCTGTCAAATTATAATACAGACAGTTGATCTCGCTGGTCTGTCATATTATAATAGAGACAGTAGATCTAGCTGGTCTGTAATAATATAATAGAGACAGTAGATCTAGCTGGTCTGTAATAATATAATAGAGACAGTAGATCTAGCTTGTCTGTCATAATATAATAGAGACAGTAGATCTAGCTGGTCTGTCATATTATAATAGAGACAGTAGATGTCGCTGGTCTGTCATAATATAATAGAGACAGTAGATCTAGCTGGTCTGTCATATTATAATGGAGACAGTAGATCTAGCTGGTCTGTCATATTATAATAGAGACAGTACATCTAGCTGGTCTGTCATAATAGAATAGAGACAGTAGATCTAGCTGTTCTGTCATAATATGAGACAGTAGATCTCGCTGGTCTTTCATATTATAATAGAGACAGTAGATCTCGCTGGTCTGTCATAATAGAATAGAGACAGTAGATCGAGCTGGTCTGTCATATTATAATGGAGACAGTAGATCTAGCTGTTCTGTCATAATATGAGACAGTAGATCTAGCTGGTCTTTCATATTATAATAGAGACAGTAGATCTACCTGGTCTGTCATAATATAATAGATACAGTAGATCTACCTGGTCTGTCATAGAATAATAGAGACAGTAGATCTAGCTGGTCTATCATGTTATAATAGAGACAGTAGATCTAGCTGGTCTGTCATAATATAGCAGAGACAGTAGATCTAGCTATTCTGTCATAATATGAGACAGTAGATCTAGCTGGTCTTTCATATTATAATAGAGACAGTAGATGTACCTGGTCTGTCATAATATAATAGATACAGTAGATCTACCTGGTCTGTCATAAAATAATAGAGACAGTAGATCTAGCTGATCTGTCATAAAATAATAGAGACAGTAGATCTAGCTGGTCTGTCAAATTATAATAGAGACAGTAGATCTAGCTGGTCTGTCATAATATAATAGAGACAGTAGATCTAGCTGTTCTGTCATAATATGAGACAGTATATCTAGCTGGTCTTTCATGTTATAATAGAAACAGTAGATCTAGCTGGTCTGTCATAATATAATAGAGACAGTATATCTAGCTGGTCTGTCAAATTTTAATAGAGACAGTAGATCGAGCTGGTCTGTCATATTATAATAGAAACAGTAGATCTAGCTGGTCTGTCATAATATAATAGAGACAGTATATCTAGCTGGTCTGTCAAATTATAATACAGACAGTTGATCTCGCTGGTCTGTCATATTATAATAGAGACAGTAGATCTAGCTGGTCTGTAATAATATAATAGAGACAGTAGATCTAGCTGGTCTGTAATAATATAATAGAGACAGTAGATCTAGCTGGTCTATCATATTATAATGGACACAGTAGATCTAGCTGGTCTGTCATAATATAATAGAGACTGTAGATCTAGCTGGTCTGTCATATTATAATAGAGACAGTAGATGTTGCTGGTCTGTCATAATATAATAGAGACTGTAGATCTAGCTGGTCTGTCATATTATAATGGAGACAGTAGATCTAGCTGGTCTGTCATATTATAATAGAGACAGTAGATCTAGCTGGTCTGTCATATTATAATAGAGACAGTACATCTAGCTGGTCTGTCATAATAGAATAGAGATAGTAGATCTAGCTGTTCTGTCATAATATGAGACAGTAGATCTCGCTGGTCTTTCATATTATAATAGAGACAGTAGATCTCGCTGGTCTGTCATAATAGAATAGAGACAGTAGATCTCGCTGGTCTGTCATAATAGAATAGAGACAGTAGATTGAGCTGGTCTGTCATATTATAATGGAGACAGTAGATCTAGCTGTTCTGTCATAATATGAGACAGTAGATCTAGCTGGTCTGTCATATTATAATAGAGACAGTAGATCTAGCTGGTCTGTCATAATATAATAGAGACAGTATATCTAGCTGGTCTGTCAAATTATAATAGAGACAGTAGATCTAGCTGGTCTGTCATAATATAGCAGAGACAGTAGATCTACCTGGTCTGCCATAAAATAATAGAGACAGTAGATCTAGCTGGTCTGTCATAATATGATAGAGACAGTAGATCTAGCTGATCTGTCATAAAATAATACAGACAGTAGATCGAGCTGGTCTTTCATGTTATAATAGAAACAGTAGATCTAGCTGGTCTGTCATAATATAATAGAGACAGTATATCTAGCTGGTCTGTCAAATTATAATAGAGACAGTAGATCTAGCTGGTCTGTCATAATATAGCAGAGACAGTAGATCTACCTGGTCTGTCATAAAATAATAGTGACAGTAGATTTACCTGGTCTGTCATAATATAATAGAGACAGTAGATCTAGCTGATCTGTCATAAAATAATAGAGACAGTAGATCTAGCTGGTCTGTCAAATTATAATAGAGACAGTAGATCTAGCTGGTCTGTCATAATATAATAGAGACAGTAGATCTAGCTGTTCTGTCATAATATGAGACAGTATATCTAGCTGGTCTTTCATGTTATTATAGAAACAGTAGATCTAGCTGGTCTGTCATAATATAATACAGACAGTATATCTAGCTGGTCTGTCAAATTATAATAGAGACAGTAGATCGAGCTGGTCTGTCATATTATAATAGAAACAGTAGATCTAGCTGGTCTGTCATAATATAATAGAGACAGTATATCTAGCTGGTCTGTCAAATTATAATACAGACAGTTGATCTCGCTGGTCTGTCATATTATAATAGAGACAGTAGATCTAGCTGGTCTGTAATAATATAATAGAGACAGTAGATCTAGCTGGTCTGTAATAATATAATAGAGACAGTAGATCTAGCTGGTCTGTCATAATATAATAGAGACAGTAGATCTAGCTGGTCTGTCATATTATAATAGAGACAGTAGATGTCGCTGGTCTGTCATAATATAATAGAGACAGTAGATCTAGCTGGTCTGTCATATTATAATGGAGACAGTAGATCTAGCTGGTCTGTCATATTATAATAGAGACAGTACATCTAGCTGGTCTGTCATAATAGAATAGAGACAGTAGATCTAGCTGTTCTGTCATAATATGAGACAGTAGATCTCGCTGGTCTTTCATATTATAATAGAGACAGTAGATCTCGCTGGTCTGTCATAATAGAATAGAGACAGTAGATCGAGCTGGTCTGTCATATTATAATGGAGACAGTAGATCTAGCTGTTCTGTCATAATATGAGACAGTAGATCTAGCTGGTCTTTCATATTATAATAGAGACAGTAGATCTACCTGGTCTGTCATAATATAATAGATACAGTAGATCTACCTGGTCTGTCATAGAATAATAGAGACAGTAGATCTAGCTGGTCTGTCATATTATAATAGAGACAGTAGATCTAGCTGGTCTGTCATAATATAATAGAGACAGTATATCTAGCTGGTCTGTCAAATTATAATAGAGACAGTAGATCTAGCTGGTCTGTCATAATATAGCAGAGACAGTAGATCTACCTGGTCTGCCATAAAATAATAGAGACAGTAGATCTAGCTGGTCTGTCATAATATGATAGAGACAGTAGATCTAGCTGATCTGTCATAAAATAATAGAGACAGTAGATCGAGCTGGTCTTTCATGTTATAATAGAAACAGTAGATCTAGCTGGTCTGTCATAATATAATAGAGACAGTATATCTAGCTGGTCTGTCAAATTATAATAGAGACAGTAGATCTAGCTGGTCTGTCATAATATAGCAGAGACAGTAGATCTACCTGGTCTGTCATAAAATAATAGTGACAGTAGATCGAGCTGGTCTGTCATAATATGATAGAGACAGTAGATCTAGCTGATCTGTCATAAAATAATAGAGACAGTAGATCGAGCTGTTCTTTCATGTAATAATAGAAACAGTAGATCTACCTGGTCTGTCATAATATAATAGAGACAGTAGATCTAGCTGGTCTGTCATATTATAATAGAGACAGTAGATCTAGCTGTTCTGTCATAATATGAGACAGTATATCTATCTGGTCTGTCATATTATAATAGAGACAGTAGATCTCGCTGGTCTGTCATAATAGAATAGAGACAGTAGAACTCGCTGGTCTGTCATAATAGAATAGAGACAGTAGATCGAGCTGGTCTGTCATATTATAATGGAGACAGTAGATCTAGCTGTTCTGTCATAATATGAGACAGTAGATCTAGCTGGTCTTTCATATTATAATAGAGACAGTAGATCTACCTGGTCTGTCATAATATAATAGATACAGTAGTTCTACCTGGTCTGTCATAATATAATAGAGACAGTAGATCTAGCTGGTCTGTCATAATATAATAGAGACAGTAGATCAAGCTGGTCTGTCATAATATAGTAGAGCCAGTAGATCTAGCTGGTCTGTCATAATATAACAGAGACAGTAGATCTAGCTGGTCTGTCATAATATAATAGAGACAGTAGATCTAGCTGGTCTGTCATAATATAATAGAGACAGTAGATTGTGGTCCTTATGTAGCTCAGTTGGTAGAGCATGGCGCTTGTAACGCCAGGGTAGTGGGTTCGATCCCCGGGACCACCCATACGTAGAATGTATGCACACATGACTGTAAGTCGCTTTGGATAAAAGCGTCTGCTAAATGGCATATTTTTTTTTTTTTTTTTTGGTCTTTCATGTTATAATAGAAACAGTAGATCTAGCTGGTCTGTCATAATATAATAGAGACAGTATATCTAGCTGGTCTGTCAAATTATAATAGAGACAGTAGATTGAGCTGGTCTGTCATATTATAATAGAAACAGTAGATCTAGCTGGTCTGTCATAATATAATAGAGACAGTATATCTAGCTGGTCTGTCAAATTATAATACAGACAGTTGATCTCGCTGGTCTGTCATATTATAATAGAGACAGTAGATCTAGCTGGTCTGTCATAATATAATAGAGACAGTAGATCTAGCTGGTCTATCATATTATAATGGACACAGTAGATCTAGCTGGTCTGTCATAATATAACAGAGACTGTAGATCTAGCTGGTCTGTCATATTATAATAGAGACAGTAGATGTCGCTGGTCTGTCATAATATAATAGAGACAGTAGATCTAGCTGGTCTGTCATATTATAATGGAGACAGTAGATCAGCTGGTCTGTCATATTATAATAGAGACAGTAGATCTAGCTGGTCTGTCATATTATAATAGAGACAGTACATCTAGCTGGTCTGTCATAATAGAATAGAGACAGTAGATCTAGCTGTTCTGTCATAATATGAGACAGTAGATCTCGCTGGTCTTTCATATTATAATAGAGACAGTAGATCTAGCTGGTCTGTCATATTATAATAGAGACAGTACATCTAGCTGGTCTGTCATAATAGAATAGAGACAGTAGATCTAGCTGTTCTGTCATAATATGAGACAGTAGATCTCGCTGGTCTTTCATATTATAATAGAGACAGTAGATCTCGCTGGTCTGTCATAATAGAATAGAGACAGTAGATCTCGCTGGTCTGTCATAATAGAATAGAGACAGTAGATCGAGCTGGTCTGTCACATTATAATGGAGACAGTAGATCTAGCTGTTCTGTCATAATATGAGACAGTAGATCTAGCTGGTCTTTCATATTATAATAGAGACAGTAGATCTACCTGGTCTGTCATAGAATAATAGAGACAGTAGATCTAGCTGGTCTGTCATATTATAATAGAGACAGTAGATCTAGCTGGTCTGTCATAATATAATAGAGACAGTATATCTAGCTGGTCTGTCAAATTATAATAGAGACAGTAGATCTAGCTGGTCTGTCAAATTATAATAGAGACAGTAGATCTAGCTGGTCTGTCATAATATAGCAGAGACAGTAGATCTACCTGGTCTGTCATAAAATAATAGAGACAGTAGATCGAGCTGGTCTGTCATAATATGATAGAGACAGTAGATCTAGCTGATCTGTCATAAAATAATAGAGACAGTAGATCGAGCTGTTCTTTCATGTAATAATAGAAACAGTAGATCTAGCTGGTCTGTCATATTATAATAGAGACAGTAGATCTAGCTGTTCTGTCATAATATGAGACAGTATATCTAGCTGGTCTGTCATATTATAATAGAGACAGTAGATCTCGCTGGTCTGTCATAATAGAATAGAGACAGTAGATCTACCTGGTCTGTCATAGAATAATAGACATTTACATTTACATTTAAGTCATTTAGCAGACGCTCTTATCCAGAGCGACTTACAAATTGGTGCATACACCTTATGACATCCAGTGGAACAGCCACTTGCATCTAAATCTTTTAGGGGTGAGAAGGATTACTTACCCTTACTTACCCTATCCTAGGTATTCCTTGAAGAGGTGGGGTTTCAGGTGTCTCCGGAAGGTGGTGATTGACTCCGCTGTCCTGGCGTCGTGAGGGAGTTTGTTCCACCATTGGGGGGCCAGAGCAGCGAACAGTTTTGACTGGGCTGAGCGGGAACTGTACTTCCTCAGTGGTAGGGAGGCGAGCAGGCCAGAGGTGGATGAACGCAGTGCCCTTGTTTGGGTGTAGGGCCTCATCAGAGCCTGGAGGTACTGAGGTGCCGTTCCCCTCACAGCTCCGTAGGCAAGCACCATGGTCTTGTAGCGGATGCGAGCTTCAACTGGAAGCCAGTGGAGAGAGCGGAGGAGCGGGGTGACGTGAGAGAACTTGGGAAGGTTGAACACCAGACGGGCTGCGGCGTTCTGGATGAGTTGTAGGGGTTTAATGGCACAAGCCCAGCCAACAGCGAGTTGCAGTAATCAAGACGGGAGATGACAAGTGCCTGGATTAGGACCTGTGCCGCTTCCTGTGTGAGGCAGGGTCGTACTCTGCGGATGTTGTAGAGCATGAACCTACAGGAACGGGACACCGCCTTGATGTTAGTTGAGAACGACAGGGTGTTGTCCAGGATCACGCCAAGGTTCTTAGCGCTCTGGGAGGAGGACACAATGGAGTTGTCAACCGTGATGGCGAGATCATGGAACGGGCAGTCCTTCCCCGGGAGGAAGAGGAGCTCCGTCTTGCTGAGGTTCAGCTTGAGGTGGTGATCCGTCATCCACACTGATATGTCTGCCAGACATGCCGAGATGCGATTCGCCACCTGGTCATCAGAAGGGGGAAAGGAGAAGATTAATTGTGTGTCGTCTGCATAGCAATGATAGGAGAGACCATGTGAGGTTATGACAGAGCCAAGTGACTTGGTGTATAGCGAGAATAAGAGAGGGCCTAGAACAGAGCCCTGGGGACACCAGTGGTGAGAGCGCGTGGTGAGAGACAGATTCTCGCCACGCCACCTGGTAGGAGCGACCTGTCAGGTAGGACGCAATCCAAGCGTGGGCCGCGCCGGAGATGCCCAACTCGGAGAGGGTGGAGAGGAGGATCTGATGGTTCACAGTATCGAAGGCAGCCGATAGGTCTAGAAGGATGAGAGCAGAGGAGAGAGAGTTAGCTTTAGCAGTGCGGAGCGCCTCCGTGATACAGAGAAGAGCAGTCTCAGTTGAATGACTAGTCTTGAAACCTGACTGATTTGGATCAAGAAGGTCATTCTGAGAGAGATAGCGGTAGAGCTGGCCAAGGACGGCACGCTCAAGAGTTTTGGAGAGAAAAGAGAGAAGGGATAGAGACAGTAGATCTAGCTGGTCTGTCATATTATAATAGAGGCAGTAGATCTAGCTGGTCTGTCATATTATAATGGAGACAGTAGATCTAGCTGTTCTGTCATAATATGAGACAGTAGATCTAGCTGGTCTTTCATATTATAATAGAGACAGTAGATCTACCTGGTCTGTCATAATATAATAGATACAGTAGATTTACCTGGTCTGTCATAATATAATAGAGACAGTAGATCTAGCTGATCTGTCATAAAATAATAGAGACAGTAGATCTAGCTGGTCTGTCATAATATAATAGAGACAGTATATCTAGCTGGTCTGTCAAATTATAATAGAGACAGTAGATCTAGCTGGTCTGTCATAATATAATAGAGACAGTAGATCTAGCTGTTCTGTCATAATATGAGACAGTATATCTAGCTGGTCTTTCATGTTATAATAGAAACAGTAGATCTAGCTGGTCTGTCATAATATAATAGAGACAGTAGATCTAGCTGGTCTGTAATAATATAATAGAGACAGTAGATCTAGCTGGTCTATCATATTATAATGGACACAGTAGATCTAGCTGGTCTGTCATAATATAATAGAGACTGTAGATCTAGCTGGTCTGTCATATTATAATAGAGACAGTAGATGTCGCTGGTCTGTCATAATATAATAGAGACAGTAGATCTAGCTGGTCTGTCATATTATAATGGAGACAGTAGATCTAGCTGGTCTGTCATATTATAATAGAGACAGTAGATCTAGCTGGTCTGTCATATTATAATAGAGACAGTACATCTAGCTGGTCTGTCATAATAGAATAGAGACGGTAGATCTAGCTGTTCTGTCATAATATGAGACAGTAGATCTCGCTGGTCTTTCATATTATAATAGAGACAGTAGATCTCGCTGGTCTGTCATAATAGAATAGAGACAGTAGATCTCGCTGGTCTGTCATAATAGAATAGAGACAGTAGATCGAGCTGGTCTGTCATATTATAATGGAGACAGTAAATCTAGCTGTTCTGTCATAATATGAGACAGTAGATCTAGCTGGTCTTTCATATTATAATAGAGACAGTAGATCTAGCTGGTCTGTCATAATATAATAGAGACAGTATATCTGGCTGGTATGTCAAATTATAATAGAGACAGTAGATCTAGCTGGTCTGTCATAATATAGCAGAGACAGTAGATCTACCTGGTCTGCCATAAAATAATAGAGACAGTAGATCTAGCTGGTCTGTCATAATATGATAGAGACAGTAGATCTAGCTGATTTGTCATAAAATAATAGAGACAGTAGATCGAGCTGGTCTTTCTGTTATAATAGAAACAGTAGATCTAGCTGGTCTGTCATAATATAATAGAGACAGTATATCTAGCTGGTCTGTCAAATTATAATAGAGACAGTAGATCTAGCTGGTCTGTCATGATATAGCAGAGACAGTAGATCTACCTGGTCTGTCATAAAATAATAGAGACAGTAGATCGAGCTGGTCTGTCATAATATGATAGAGACAGTAGATCTAGCTGATCTGTCATAAAAAATAATAGAGACAGTAGATCGAGCTGGTCTTTCATGTAATAATAGAAACAGTAGATCTACATGGTCTGTCATAATATAATAGAGACAGTAGATCTAGCTGGTCTGTCATATTATAATAGAGACAGTAGATCTAGCTGTTCTGTCATAATATGAGACAGTATATCTAGCTGGTCTGTCATATTATAATAGAGACAGTAGATCTAGCTGGTCTGTCATAATAGAATAGAGACAGTAGATCTAGCTGGTCTGTCATAATATGATAGAGACAGTAGATCTAGCTGATCTGTCATAAAATAATAGAGACAGTAGATCGAGCTGGTCTTTCATGTTATAATAGAAACAGTAGATCTAGCTGGTCTGTCATAATATAATAGAGACAGTATATCTAGCTGGTCTGTCAAATTATAATAGAGACAGTAGATCTAGCTGGTCTGTCATAATATAGCAGAGACAGTAGATCTACCTGGTCTGTCATAAAATAATAGAGACAGTAGATCGAGCTGGTCTGTCATAATATGATAGAGACAGTAGATCTAGCTGATCTGTCATAAAATAATAGAGACAGTAGATCGAGCTGTTCTTTCATGTAATAATAGAAACAGTAGATCTACATGGTCTGTCATAATATAATAGCGACAGTAGATCTAGCTGGTCTGTCATATTATAATAGAGACAGTAGATCTAGCTGTTCTGTCATAATATGAGACAGTATATCTAGCTGGTCTGTCATATAATAGAGACAGTAGATCTAGCTGGTCTGTCATAATAGAATAGAGACAGTAGATCTAGCTGGTCTGTCATAATATGATAGAGACAGAAATCTAGCTGATCTGTCATAAAATAATAGAGACAGTAGATCGAGCTGGTCTTTCATGTTATAATAGAAACAGTAGATCTAGCTGGTCTGTCATAATATAATAGAGACAGTATATCTAGCTGGTCTGTCAAATTATAATAGAGACAGTAGATCTAGCTGGTCTGTCATAATATAGCAGAGACAGTAGATCTACCTGGTCTGTCATAAAATAATAGAGACAGTAGATCGAGCTGGTCTGTCATAATATGATAGAGACAGTAGATCTAGCTGATCTGTCATAAAATAATAGAGACAGTAGATCGAGCTGTTCTTTCATGTAATAATAGAAACAGTAGATCTACATGGTCTGTCATAATATAATAGAGACAGTAGATCTAGCTGGTCTGTCATATTATAATAGAGACAGTAGATCTAGCTGTTCTGTCATAATATGAGACAGTATATCTAGCTGGTCTGTCATATTATAATAGAGACAGTAGATCTAGCTGGTCTGTCATAATAGAATAGAGACAGTAGATCTAGCTGGTATGTCATAATATGATAGAGACAGTAGATCTAGCTGATCTGTCATAAAATAGAGACAGTAGATCGAGCTGGTCTTTCATGTTATAATAGAAACAGTAGATCTAGCTGGTCTGTCATAATATAATAGAGACAGTATATCTAGCTGGTCTGTCAAATTATAATAGAGACAGTAGATCTAGCTGGTCTGTCATAATATAGCAGAGACAGTAGATCTACCTGGTCTGTCATAAAATAATAGAGACAGTAGATCGAGCTGGTCTGTCATAATATGATAGAGACAGTAGATCTAGCTGATCTGTCATAAAATAATAGAGACAGTAGATCGAGCTGTTCTTTCATGTAATAATAGAAACAGTAGATCTACCTGGGTCTGTCATAATATAATAGACAGTAGATCTAGCTGGTCTGTCATATTATAATAGAGACAGTAGATCTAGCTGTTCTGTCATAATATGAGACAGTATATCTAGCTGGTCTGTCATATTATAATAGAGACAGTAGATCTAGCTGGTCTGTCATAATAGAATAGAGACAGTAGATCTACCTGGTCTGTCATAGAATAATAGAGACAGTAGATCTAGCTGGTCTGTCATATTATAATAGAGGCAGTAGATCTCGCTGGTCTGTCATATTATAATAGAGACAGTAGATCTCGCTGGTCTTTCATATTATAATAGAGACAGTAGATCTCGCTGGTCTGTCATAATAGAATAGAGACAGTAGATCTACCTGGTCTGTCATAGAATAATAGAGACAGTAGATCTAGCTGGTCTGTCATATTATAATAGAGGCAGTAGATCTAGCTGGTCTGTCATATTATAATGGAGACAGTAGATCTAGCTGTTCTGTCATAATATGAGACAGTAGATCTAGCTGGTCTTTCATATTATAATAGAGACAGTAGATCTACCTGGTCTGTCATAATATAATAGATACAGTAGATCTACCTGGTCTGTCATAGAATAATAGAGACAGTAGATCTAGCTGGTCTGTCATATTATAATAGAGACAGTAGATCTAGCTGGTCTGTCATAATATAATAGAGACAGTATATCTAGCTGGTCTGTCAAATTATAATAGAGACAGTAGATCTAGCTGATCTGTCATAAAATAATAGAGACAGTAGATCTAGCTGGTCTATCATATTATAATGGACACAGTAGATCTAGCTGGTCTGTCATAATATAATAGAGACTGTAGATCTAGTTGGTCTGTCATATTATAATAGAGACAGTAGCTTTCGCTGGTCTGTCATATTATAATAGAGACAGTAGATCTAGCTGGTCTGTCATATTATAATGGAGACAGTAGATCGAAAGGGTCTTTCATGTTATAATAGAAACAGTAGATATAGCTGGTCTGTTTTAATATAATAGAGACAGTATATCTAGCTGGTCTGTCAAATTATGATCGAGACAGTAGATCTAGCTGATCTGTCATAAAATAATAGAGACAAAAAAAAAAAAAAAAAAAGTAGATCGAGCTGGTCTTTCATGTTATAATAGAAACAGTAGATCTAGCTGGTCTGTCATAATATAATAGAGACAGTATATCGAGCTGGTCTGTCAAAATTATAATAGAGACAGTAGATCGAGCTGGTCTGTCATATTATAATAGAAACAGTAGATCTAGCTGGTCTGTCATAATATAATAGAGACAGTATATCTAGCTGGTCTGTCAAATTATAATACAGACAGTTGATCTCGCTGGTCTGTCATATTATAATAGAGACAGTAGATCTAGCTGGTCTGTAATAATATAATAGAGACAGTAGATCTAGCTGGTCTATCATATTATAATGGACACAGTAGATCTAGCTGGTCTGTCATAATATAATAGAGACTGTAGATCTAGCTGGTCTGTCATATTATAATAGAGACAGTAGATCTCGCTGGTCTGTCATAATATAATAGAGACAGTATATCTAGCTGGTCTGTCAAATTATAATAGAGACAGTAGACCTAGCTGGTCTGTCATAATAGAATAGAGACAGTAGATCTAGCTGTTCTGTCATAATATGAGACAGTAGATCTCGCTGGTCTTTCATATTATAATAGAGACAGTAGATCTCGCTGGTCTGTCATAATAGAATAGAGACAGTAGATCTACCTGGTCTGTCATAGAATAATAGAGACAGTAGATCTAGCTGGTCTGTCATATTATAATAGAGGCAGTAGATCTAGCTGGTCTGTCATATTATAATGGAGACAGTAGATCTAGCTGTTCTGTCATAATATGAGACAGTAGATCTAGCTGGTCTTTCATATTATAATAGAGACACTAGATCTACCTGGTCTGTCATAATATAATATATACAGTAGATCTACCTGGTCTGTCATAGAATAATAGAGACAGTAGATCTAGCTGGTCTGTCATATTATAATAGAGACAGAGATCTAGCTGGTCTGTCATAATATAATAGAGACAGTATATCTAGCTGGTCTGTCAAATTATAATAGAGACAGTAGATCTAGCTGGTCTGTCATAATATAGCAGAGACAGTAGATCTACCTGGTCTGCCATAAAATAATAGAGACAGTAGATCTAGCTGGTCTGTCATAATATGATAGAGACAGTAGATCTAGGGATCTGTCATAAAATAATAGAGGCAGTAGATCGAGCTGGTCTTTCATGTTATAATAGAAACAGTAGATCTAGCTGGTCTGTCATAATATAATAGAGACAGTATATCTATCTGGTCTGTCAAATTATAATAGAGACAGTAGATCTAGCTGGCCTGTCATAATATAGCAGAGACAGTAGATCTACCTGGTCTGTCATAAAATAATAGAGACAGTAGATCGAGCTGGTCTGTCATAATATGATAGAGACAGTAGATCTAGCTGTTCTGTCATAATATGAGACAGTATATCTAGCTGGTCTGTCATATTATAATAGAGACAGTAGATCTAGCTGGTCTGTCATATTATAATAGAGACAGTACATCTAGCTGGTCTGTCATAATAGAATAGAGACAGTAGATCTAGCTGTTCTGTCATAATATGAGACAGTAGATCTCGCTGGTCTTTCATATTATAATAGAGACAGTAGATCTTGCTGGTCTGTCATAATATAGTAGAGACAGTAGATCTAGCTGGTCTGTCATAATAGAATAGAGATAGTAGATCTAGCTGGTCTGTCACATTATAATAGAGACAGTAGATCGAGCTGTTCTGTCATAATATGAGACAGTAGATCTCGCTGGTCTTTCATATTATAATAGAGACAGTAGATCTCGCTGGTCTTTCATATTATAATAGAGACAGTAGATCTAGCTGGTCTGTCATATTATAATAGAGGCAGTAGATCTAGCTGGTCTGTCATATTATAATGGAGACAGTAGATCTAGCTGTTCTGTCATAATATGAGACAGTAGATCTAGCTGGTCTTTCATATTATAATAAGCACTAGATCTACCTGGTCTGTCATAATATAATATATACAGTAGATCTACCTGGTCTGTCATAGAATAATAGAGACAGTAGATCTAGCTGGTCTGTCATATTATAATAGAGACAGTAGATCTAGCTGGTCTGTCATAATATAATAGAGACAGTATATCTAGCTGGTCTGTCAAATTATAATAGAGACAGTAGATCTAGCTGGTCTGTCATAATATAGCAGAGACAGTAGATCTACCTGGTCTGCCATAAAATAATAGAGACAGTAGATCTAGCTGGTCTGTCATAATATGATAGAGACAGTAGATCTAGCTGATCTGTCATAAAATAATAGAGGCAGTAGATCAGCTGGTCTTTCATGTTATAATAGAAACAGTAGATCTAGCTGGTCTGTCATAATATAATAGAGACAGTATATCTATCTGGTCTGTAATTATAATAGAGACAGTAGATCTAGCTGGCCTGTCATAATATAGCAGAGACAGTAGATCTACCTGGTCTGTCATAAAATAATAGAGACAGTAGATCGAGCTGGTCTGTCATAATATGATAGAGACAGTAGATCTAGCTGTTCTGTCATAAATATGAGACAGTATATCTAGCTGGTCTGTCATATTATAATAGAGACAGTAGATCCAGCTGGTCTGTCATATTATAATAGAGACAGTACATCTAGCTGGTCTGTCATAATATGAGACAGTATATCTAGCTGGTCTGTCATATTATAATAGAGACAGTAGATCTAGCTGGTCTGTCATAAAATAATAGAGACAGTAGATCGAGCTGTTCTTTCATGTTATAATAGAAACAGTAGATCTACCTGGTCTGTCATAATATAATAGAGACAGTAGATCTAGCTGTTCTGTCATAATATGAGACAGTATATCTAGCTGGTCTGTCATATTATAATAGAGACAGTAGATCTAGCTGGTCTGTCATATTATAATAGAGACAGTACATCTAGCTGGTCTGTCATAATAGAATAGAGACAGTAGATCTAGCTGTTCTGTCATAATATGAGACAGTAGATCTCGCTGGTCTTTCATATTATAATAGAGACAGTAGATCTTGCTGGTCTGTCATAATATAGTAGAGACAGTAGATCTAGCTGGTCTGTCATAATAGAATAGAGATAGTAGATCTAGCTGGTCTGTCACATTATAATAGAGACAGTAGATCGAGCTGGTCTGTCATATTATAATACAGACAGTTGATCTCGCTGGTCTGTCATATTATAATAGAGACAGTAGATCTCGCTGGTCTGTCATAATAGAATAGAGACAGTAGATCTACCTGGTCTGTCATAGAATAATAGAGACAGTAGATCTAGCTGGTCTGTCATATTATAATAGAGGCAGTAGATCTAGCTGGTCTGTCATATTATAATGGAGACAGTAGATCTAGCTGTTCTGTCATAATATGAGACAGTAGATCTAGC
>NC_068441.1:57057514-57082514 GCF_023373465.1 Oncorhynchus keta
GGGCCAGAAAACGGCTAACCAATGCTGTCCTTGGGAGACAACAGGGCCAGAAGATGGCTAACCAATGCTGACCTTGGAAGACATGATGGCCAGAACACGGCTAAACAATGCTTACCGTGAGACGACTGGATCAGAATGCGGCTAACCAAAGCTGACCTTGGGAGACATGAGGGCCAGAAGATGGCTAACCCATGCTGACCTTGGGAGACGACAGTGCAAGAACACGGCTAACCAATGCTGACCTTCGGAGACGACAGGGCCAGAAGATGGCTAACCAATGCTGCCCTTGGAATACATGAGGGCCAGAACATGGTTAACCAATGCTGACCTTGGAAGACATGAGGGCCAGAACATGGCTAACCAATGCTGACCTTGGGAGACATGAGGGCCAGAACACGGCTAACCAATGCTGGCCTTGAGAGACGACAGGGCCAGAACACAGCTAACAAATGCTGACCTTGGAAGACATGTGGGCAAGAACACGGCTAACCAATGCTGACCTTGAGAGACGACAGGACCAGAACACGGCAAACCAATGCTGACCTTGGGAGACATAAGGGCCAGAACTCGGCTAACCAATGCTGACCTTGGGAAACATGAGAGCCAGAACACGGCTAACCAATGCTGACCTTGAGAGACGACAGGGCCAGAACATGACTAACCAATGCTGAACTTGGGAGACCTGAGGGCCAGAACATGACTAACCAATGCTGACCTTGGGAGACGACAGGGCCAGAACACAGCTAAGCAATGCTGACCTTGGAAGACATGAGGGCCAGAAGATGGCTAACCAATGCTGACCTTGGGAGACGACAGTGCAAGAACATGGCTAACCAATGCTGACCTTGGGAGATGACAGGGCCAGAACATGGCTAACCAATGCTGACCTTGAGAGACATGAGGGCCAGAACATGGCTAACCAATGCTGACCTTGAGAGACATGAGGGCCAGAACATGGCTAACCAATGCTGACCTTGAGAGACCTGATGGCCAGAACATGGCTAACCAATGCTGCCCTTGGAATACATGAGGGCCAGAACATGGTTAACCAATGCTGACCTTGGAATTACATGAGGGCCAGAACACGGCTAACCAATGCTGACCTTGGGAGACGACAGGGCCAGAACACGGCAAACCAATGCTGGCCTTGAGAGACGACTGTACTGCCCACTGTACTGAGGCTAGGTAACATGGGCACCACCGATAAATCCATGATAATCGAAAACTTGGATCGAAAACAAGCATTTCTCAACGGCTGGCCATGCCTTCCTCCTGGCTATTCCAACCTCGGCCAACAGCTGTCCCCAGTCCACCTGGCCGTGCTGCTGCTCCAGTTTCAACTGTTCTGCCTGTGATTATTATTATTTGACCATGCTGGTCATTTATGATCATTTGAACATCTTGGCCATGTTCTGTTTTGGCCTTTCTAGGGAGTTTTTCCTAGCCACCGTGCTTCTAGACCTGCAATGCTTGCTGTTTGGGGTTTTAGACTGTGTTTCTGTACAGCACGTTGAGATATCAGCTGATGTACAAAGGGCTATATAAATAAATGTGATTTGATTTGACCTTGAGAGACGACAGGGCCAGAACACAGCTAACAAATGCTGACCTTGGAAGACATGTGGGCAAGAACACGGCTAACCAATGCTGACCTTGAGAGACGACAGGGCCAGAACATGACTAACCAATGCTGACCTTGGGAGACCTGAGGGCCAGAACATGACTAACCAATGCTGACCTTGGGAGACGACAGGGCCAGAACACAGCTAAGCAATGCTGACCTTGGGAGACCTGAGGGCCAGAACACAGCTAAGCAATGCTGACCTTGGGAGATGACAGTGCCAGAACACGGCTAACCAATGCTGACCTTGGAAGACATGAGGACCAGAAGATGGCTAACCAATGCTGACCTTGGGAGTCCTGAGGGCCAGAACACGACTAACCAATGCTGACCTTGGGAGACGACAGGGCCAGAACATGGCTAACCAATGCTGACCTTGGAAGACATGAGGACCAGAAGATGGCTAACCAATGCTGACCTTGGGAGTCCTGAGGGCCAGAACACGACTAACCAATGCTGACCTTGGGAGACGACAGGGCCAGAACATGGCTAACCAATGCTGACCTTGGGAGACGACAGGGCCAGAACATGGCTAACCAATGCTGACCTTGGGAGATGACAGGGCCAGAACACGGCTAACCAATGCTGACCTTGAGAGACGACATGGCCAGAACACGGCTAACCAATGCTGACCTTGAGAGACGACAGGGCCAGAAGATGGCTAACCAATACTGACCTTGGAAGACCTGAGGGCCAGAACACGGCTAACCAATACTGACCTTGGCTAGCTGACCTTGAGAGACCTGAGTGCTCGATTTTATACACCTGTCAGTAACGAGTGTATAATAGCTGAATCATCTCTTATAGAACATGCCTTGGGGAAAAACCAGACAACTTGCTATATATAGTTTATATTTGGCTCTGGGTCCATGCGCCAAGCAGCACAGAACACACTACGTTCCACTCTTTCCTAAAACCCAATGGGAGGCTCATATAGCCAAATGTCAAAAGGCTGAGCACATCAAAGCTGAAGCAAGGAAATGAATAACCTAAAGAAAATTACAATCAAGTTGCTGTGTGCATTCGTGTTACACTCATAACCCACTATGCGCAACCAGTTATACCCAGTGGTCTGTAAATTACATGAAAGTATGGTATTTTGCTGGAAAAGGAACCTGAAATAATTGCTCTTGTCCTGACATTTAAACCTAATATTTGTAAAGGTGTTGGCAGGGGGGCATCCATTGAAGCTGAGAGAGAGCGAGAGAGAGCGATAGAGAGAGAGACCCATAGCTAAGAAAAGCTTTGACTATGTACAGACTCAGTGAGCATAGCCTTGCTATTGAGAAAGGTCACCGTAGGCAGACATGGCTCTCAAGAGAAGACAGGCCATGTGCACACTGCCCACAAAATGAAGTGGAAACTGAGCTGCACTTTCTAACCTGCTGTCCAATGTAATGACCATATTAGAGATACGTATTTTCCTCAGATCCACAAAGAATTCGAAAAACAAATCAAATTTGGACAAACTCCCATATCTACTGGGTGAAATAGCAGTGTGCAATCCCAGCAGCAAAATGTGTGACCTGCTGCCACAAGAAAAGGTCAACCAGTGGGTCAGAAACATCCAACCTATATTTATCTACCCATTTATTTCCCTCGTCATTCATGCATTCTATTATTGCCATTCTATTATTGGCACATTGTTTATATAACATTTTAAATGTTATCGTACATTTTTTAACCGCTAGTAATATAATATTTTAAACGTTGTTATTGTCTGATTGTTTTCAGCTTCGTTTTGTTTAATTCCCTTAATTGTTGTTGTTGTTGTTTTGTTTATTGTTGATTTCACTTGCTTTCGCAATGCAAACACGTTTCCCATGCCAATAAAGCCCCTTAGAGAGAGAGAGAGAGAGAGAGAGAGAGAGAGAGAGGACAGAGAGAGAGAGAGAGAGAGAGAGAGAGAGAGAGAGAGAGAGAGAGAGAGAGAGAGAAAGAGAGAAATGTATTCAAGCTGCAGAGAGAGAGGTTGGGGCTTAGGATCAGAGCAGCAGGTCATGTGTTTGAGTAACAGAAATACAACAAGTTGTAAGCTCGGACAGCTGTACAGAGGGAAGGGCATGTGAAACAGAGAATGGTGTTTGCTTCTCTGTTTAAGGGATACTGTTACTGGGTAGGTAGACATACAGATCTATTTGCATGTTTATGTTTTAACTAAGCTGCTATACTTACATGCATTTTAAGGGCTTATAGAATCTATTTTCCAAAGCATGTTATTTGTGAGCATGTAGAGTTTTAACAGTTCTAACTAGAATATGACAGTGTTGTGTTGGTTCTCCTATAACCTAGTCTTCAGGCTGGATAACATTAGTTTTCCTGCTATACAGTTTGTTAACAGTGTTGTGTTGGTTCTCCTATAACCTAGTCTTCAGGCTGGATAACATTAGTTATCCTGCTATACAGTTTGTTAACAGTGTTGTGTTGTGTTGTCTGTCCAGTCCTGTTTCGATGATGAGCAGCATGGCCAGCGTGGGGAGGCCCAAAGCAGTGTCTCATGGTGTCGTTGGGAAGGAGAAGGAGAGGACATGGTTTTGTGGCAACGACAGGCTGAAAACAGTGTCTCCTTGCATCAAAGGAAAACCCAGAGCTGTGTCTCCAGGCATGATAGGGGAGCAGAGGGCAGTGCCTCCTTGGAGGCCAGAGTCGATGTCTCCAGGTGTGGTAGGGAGAGATAGGGCATGGTCTCTTGGTGTGCTCCAGAACACCAGCAGCTACAGCAGTGTGACCCCATGCCAGACCACTACTAAGATTATCCGAGTGACGGACATCTTGGACTCCAAACCAGAGCCAACCAAAGCCCCTGTCAAGATCCGGCCTCCTAGCCCACGTCCCCCGCCCCCCGAGGAGCCCATTTTCAGTTGCAACCTGTCCAGTGACCCTCCCGTCCAGCCCATCATAAGACGCAGGGCCCAGTCTTTGCCCTCGGTCCACGAGAGAAACAGAGACCGCCAGGTACGCTTTGTGGACTCCTTGGGGCTGAAGCTGGAGGAAGTCAAGGTGTTCAGCAAAGGAGAGGAGCCTTGGATTCCCCCCCACGTCTTCTCCAGACTTCTCATGAGCGCTGAGATGAACTCAGGGCGGTCCCTGGAGCTTTCCTTGCCTTACTTCAAACCCTGCTTTCCCGAAAACACGGGCTCCCAGCCGGGGTTCGTTAAGCGCCTGGTGGAGCAGATGGTCTCTCTGGACCAGGTCCTGTGTTCTGAGCTGGGCATCGTCGGCAAGGTGCAGGTCCTCAACCTGGCCTTCAACAAGGAGGTGACGATTCACTACTCCTTCACTAACTGGAGAAGCAGTGCTGAGACCAGAGCCTGCTGGGTGGCTACCCTCCACCGGGATCAGATGGAGGGACCAGAGTCTGATGTATTCAGGTTCCGCCTGCCCGTCCCGCCCTTCATCCTGCTGCCTGGAGCCCAGCTGGAGTTCGCTGTGTGTTACAGAGTGATGGGAGCTGAGTACTGGGACAACAACGATGGGAACAACTACAAACTGTCCTGTCACAGCTACACACTCACTGTGCCCCGGGAGTGTGAGGACAGCATTGTGCACTACACCTGACTGGCCACTAGGGGCCAACCAGTGCTGTAGAGCGATAGAGCTCTATTTCATAGAGGTTAATGGGGAGGAAGACAACACAGCTGCGCCAAATGATCTGATTGTACACAGATCTGCCTGTAGGAATAGAATATAAAATGAAACAAGCCATTCTCCTTATTAAAAAATAAATAAAGGTATTTAAAGACATTGGTGAATAGAGAAATAGAGTAAAAGTAATTGAAGGGAAAGCCGATACAGACATACCCAAGATGACTCAAAGCTGATACAGACATACCCAAGATGACTCAAAGCTGATACAGACATACCCAAGATGACTCAAAGCTGATACAGACATACCCAAGATGACTCAAAGCTGATACAGACATACCCAAGATGACTCAAAGCTGATACAGACATACCCAAGATGACTCAAAGCTGATACAGACATACCCAAGATGACTCAAAGCTGATACAGACATACCCAAGATGACTCAAAGCTGATACAGACATACCCAAGACGACACAAAGCTGATACAGACATACCCAAGACGACTCAAAGCTGATACAGACATACCCAAGACGACACAAAGCTGATACAGACATACCCAAGATGACTCAAAGCTGATACAGACATACCCAAGACGACTCAAAGCTGATACAGACATACCCAAGACGACACAAAGCTGATACAGACATACCCAAGACGACTCAAAGCTGATACAGACATACCCAAGACGACACAAAGCTGATACAGACATACCCAAGACGACTCAAAGCTGATACAGACACACCCAAGACGACTCAAAGCTGATACAGACACACCCAAGACGACTCAAAGCTGATACAGACATACCCAAGAAGACTCAAAGCTGATACAGACACACCCAAGACGACTCAAAGCTGATACAGACACACCCAAGACGACTCAAAGCTGATACAGACACACCCAAGACGACTCAAAGCTGATACAGACACACCCAAGACGACTCAAAGCTGATACAGACACACCCAAGACGACTCAAAGCTGATACAGACACACCCAAGACGACTCAAAGCTGATACAGACACACCCAAGACGACTCAAAGCTGATACAGACATACCCAAGACGACACAAAGCTGATACAGACATACCCAAGACGACTCAAAGCTGATACAGACACACCCAAGACGACTCAAAGCTGATACAGACACACCCAAGACGACTCAAAGCTGATACAGACACACCCAAGACGACTCAAAGCTGATACAGACACACCCAAGACGACTCAAAGCTGATACAGACACACCCAAGACGACTCAAAGCTGATACAGACACACCCAAGACGACTCAAAGCTGATACAGACACACCCAAGACGACTCAAAGCTGATACAGACACACCCAAGACGACTCAAAGCTGATACAGACACACCCAAGACGACTCAAAGCTGATACAGACACACCCAAGACGACTCAAAGCTGATACAGACATACCCAAGATGACTCAAAGCTGATACAGACACACCCAAGACGACTCAAAGCTGATACAGACACACCCAAGACGACTCAAAGCTGATACAGACATACCCAAGACGACTCAAAGCTGATACAGACACACCCAAGACGACTCAAAGCTGATACAGACACACCCAAGACGACTCAAAGCTGATACAGACACACCCAAGACGACTCAAAGCTGATACAGACACACCCAAGACGACTCAAAGCTGATACAGACATACCCAAGGCGACTCAAAGCTGATACAGACATACCCAAGACGACTCAAAGCTGATACAGACATACCCAAGACGACTCAAAGCTGATACAGACATACCCAAGACGACTCAAAGCCGATACAGACATACCCAAGACGACTCAAAGCTGATACAGACACACCCAAGACGACTCAAAGCCGATACAGACACACCCAAGACGACTCAAAGCTGATACAGACACACCCAAGACGACTCAAAGCTGATACAGACACACCCAAGACGACTCAAAGCCGATACAGACACACCCAAGACGACTCAAAGCTGATACAGACACACCCAAGACGACTCAAAGCTGATACAGACACACCCAAGACGACTCAAAGCTGATACAGACACACCCAAGACGACTCAAAGCTGATACAGACATACCCAAGACGACTCAAAGCTGATACAGACACACCCAAGACGACTCAAAGCTGATACAGACACACCCAAGACGACTCAAAGCTGATACAGACATACCCAAGACGACTCAAAGCTGATACAGACACACCCAAGACGACTCAAAGCTGATACAGACACACCCAAGACGACTCAAAGCTGATACAGACACACCCAAGACGACTCAAAGCTGATACAGACATACCCAAGACGACTCAAAGCTGATACAGACACACCCAAGACGACTCAAAGCTGATACAGACACACCCAAGACGACTCAAAGCTGATACAGACATACCCAAGATGACTCAAAGCTGATACAGACACACCCAAGACGACTCAAAGCTGATACAGACACACCCAAGACGACTCAAAGCTGATACAGACACACCCAAGACGACTCAAAGCTGATACAGACATACCCAAGACGACTCAAAGCCGATACAGACATAATCACCAACAAAGGCATATTACAAATTATAAACTGCTTGGTTCGAATCCTGGATGCTGATTGGCTGACAGCCGTGGTATATCAGACCGTATACCATGGGTATGACAAAACAGACATTTTTACTTATCTAATTAAGTTGGTAAACAGTTTATAATAGCAATAAGGCACCTCTGGGGTTTGTGAGATATGGCCAATGTACCACTGCTAGGGAGTGTCTCCGGGTTGGGCTGTGCCTAAGAACAGCACTTATTCGTGGTATATTGGCCATATACCACACCCCTTCATGCCTTATCGCTTAAGTATTCTACAATGTATTGACTCAGGGGTATGAATACTTATGCAAATGAGCTATTTCTGTGTTTACATTTTTTTTATAAATTTCCCTCAATTTCTAAAAACATTTTTCACTTTTGTCATTATGAGGTATTGTGTGGTAGATAAGGGTGAGAGAAAAAATACATATTGAATCCATTTTGAATTCAGGCTGAAACACAACAAAATGTGGATTAAGTCAAGGGGTATGAATACTTTCTGAAGGCACTATGTAGTGCTTATGAATCTTTATGTAAGCTATAAGAAGCCTTTATGCATGCTATATGAAGGCTCATGAGGTGTACTTCCAGTTTTTCATTTCACACTTTTTTATAGTAGATTTAATGTCATTTGCACTCGCTACAGCCGATACGATTTGGGTGTCCATATTTATTAAACATTTATATATTCTGTTTAGATTCAGTTTGATATATTCTGATTATATTACATTATACCATGACATTGTTGAATACTGCTTTCTGATTGGCTTGAAGGGCATTCATTAATTCCCTATAACGCACTGTATATTTGCACGGTAGAATTAAATGGCTATAGTTACTTCATACATGTTATGTGTTTCAGTTGCTTTTGAAAGCTAAAGTTGAATCGGAAAACATTGTCATTGTTGAATTAGATTTTCACAATGGCAAGCTAAGGACTCATAGTTTGGTTAGCTAAACTTGCAAGTCATTTTGTACGGTTACCAAATATTCAGTCATTTCTAGCGACAAATGTGTTAAATTATAGCCATGGTATGAAAGGAATAATCAACTCTGGGCTCTATTCAACTTTAACATTGTTCATTCAGTGAGTCATTTCATTTCACTTCTGCTGTGTGGAACTCTCTCTGTCTGATGATATAGATACTCGTTTCAGCTCTCATGTTCCCCCTGGAACTGTCTGACATAACTAGTTATTTATATATATATATATATAGAGAGAGAGAGAGAGAGAGAGAGAGTTTCCTTTCTCCCATGCTGTTTGGGCCATGTGTTGTACGAGTGTATTTGCGTTTCGTAGTAGCAGATTTAAACCCAGTAAACACACAAAAGAATTTGCTCAAGCTGATGACCTAAATTTCCATGCCGTGCTCTTACTACCCTGTCCCATATCAGATGAGGCACAAGTGCTATTAATACGTTTACTCTGGATGTGCCACGTTCTCTGCATACATTTAGTTGTTGCTGTTCTACACAACGTTAAGATATGGTTGAAATATTTTGCATTTTATATTAATCCTATTTTTAGGAATTTTCGAACCATTTTTTTTATTTAGTAAACCTGGGAATTTGGTGAATGTATACCAGAATGGTGTAACTCTATTTATAAGCATCATTATGGGCTGCGCACTCAAAGACCAATTTTCTCTCCAAGGTATTTTGTCTTGGCTGACTTGGTGGAAACATCTCAGGTGTAGAGTTAAATGCTAAGTACTAGTTGATGTAGTGTTTAATGTGGTGTGTGTGTGGTTGTTAGTATTTGATTAGTTAACATAATCAAGGCTGAGAGGAGGTCTCCGTTTGAAAAGTTATCCTACACTTTGATCAGACCAAACAGGTCAGACTTGATGGGGTCTGGGATGGAATTGTGGCGTGGTTGATTATATATCTATTTTACCTCTTGCCACAATGTTTTATTGACCAGCCAAATATTTATATTTAAAATTATTATTATTTTATAACTACATTATGGAACATATTCACCACAATCAAATCAGATCAAATCAGATCAAGTTTCAATTGACTGAAACAACATATTCACAAAGTCACTCTTTCAATTTGGATGCATATTCAATCTAATATCTTTTCAAAATGCAAGATTCACTTTACTTTTGATGTGATTTTTTTGTCATGTCAACAATATAATTAAAAATCACTACCGAGGACTTATGGGCTCTGCTTCTCCGTGGCCGAAGTAAGTGTCACGCTCTTCTTCGCCCTCCGACGAGGAGGAGTAGTAAGGATCGGAGGACCAAAGTAAGTGTCACGCTCTTCTTCGTCCTCCGACGAGGAGGAGTAGTAAGGATCGGAGGACCAAAGTAAGTGTCACGCTCTTCTTCGCCCTCCGACTAGCAAGGATCGGAGGACCAAAGTAAGTGTCACGCTCTTTTCGCCCTCCGACGAGGAGGAGTTGCAAGGATCGGAGGACCAAAGTAAGTGTCACGCTCTTCTTCGCCCTCCGACGAGGAGGAGTTGCAAGGATCGGAGGACCAAAGTAAGTGTCACGCTCTTCTTCGCCCTCCGACGAGGAGGAGTTGCAAGGATCGGAGGACCAAAGTAAGTGTCACGCTCTTCTTCGCCCACCGACGAGGAGGAGGTAAGGATCGGAGGACCAAAGTAAGTGTCACGCTCTTCTTCGCCCTCCGACGAGGAGGAGTAGTAAGGATCGGAGGACCAAAGTAAGTGTCACGCTCTTCTTCGCCCTCCGACGAGGAGGAGTAGTAAGGATAGGAGGACCAAAGTAAGTGTCACGCTCTTCTTCGCCCTCCGACGAGGAGGAGTAGTAAGGATAGGAGGACCAAAGTAAGTGTCACGCTCTTCTTCGCCCTCCGACGAGGAGGGTAAGTAGCAAGGATCGGAGGACCAAAGTAAGTGTCACGCTCTTCTTCGCCCTCCGACGAGGAGGAGTAGTAAGGATCGGAGGACCAAAGTAAGTGTCACGCTCTTCTTCGCCCTCCGACGAGGAGGAGTAGTAAGGATCGGAGGACCAAAGTAAGTGTCACGCTCTTCTTCGCCCTCCGACGAGGAGGAGTAGCAAGGATCGGAGGACCAAAGTAAGTGTCACGCTCTTCTTCGCCCTCCGACGAGGAGGAGTAGTAAGGATAGGAGGACCAAAGTAAGTGTCACGCTCTTCTTCGCCCTCCGACGAGGGAGTAAGTAAGTAGCAAGGATCGGAGGACCAAAGTAAGTGTCACGCTCTTCTTCGCCCTCCGACGAGGAGGAGTAGTAAGGATCGGAGGACCAAAGTAAGTGTCACGCTCTTCTTCGCCCTCCGACGAGGGAGGAGTAGTAAGGATCGGAGGACCAAAGTAAGTGTCACGCTCTTCTTCGCCCTCCGACGAGGAGGAGTAGCAAGGATCGGAGGACCAAAGTAAGTGTCACGCTCTTCTTCGCCCTCCGACGAGGAGGAGTAGTAAGGATCGGAGGACCAAAGTAAGTGTCACGCTCTTCTTCGCCCTCCGACGAGGAGGAGTTAAGGATCGGAGGACCAAAGTAAGTGTCACGCTCTTCTTCGCCCTCCGACGAGGAGGAGTAGCAAGGATCGGAGGACCAAAGTAAGTGTCACGCTCTTCTTCGCCCTCCGACGAGGAGGAGTAGTAAGGATCGGAGGACCAAAGTAAGTGTCACGCTCTTCTTCGCCCTCCGACGAGGAGGAGTAGTAAGGATCGGATGACCAAAGTAAGTGTCACGCTCTTCTTCGCCCTCCGACGAGGAGGAGTAGTAAGGATCGGATGACCAAAGTAAGTGTCACGCTCTTCTTCGCCCTCCGACGAGGAGGAGTAGTAAGGATCGGAGGACCAAAGTAAGTGTCACGCTCTTCTTCGCCCTCCGACGAGGAGGAGTAGTAAGGATCGGAGGACCAAAGTAAGTGTCACGCTCTTCTTCGCCCTCCGACGAGGAGGAGTAGTAAGGATCGGAGGACCAAAGTAAGTGTCACGCTCTTCTTCGCCCTCCGACGAGGAGGAGTAGTAAGGATCGGAGGACCAAAGTAAGTGTCACGCTCTTCTTCGCCCTCCGACGAGGAGGAGTAGTAAGGATCGGAGGACCAAAGTAAGTGTCACGCTCTTCTTCGCCCTCCGACGAGGAGGAGTAGTAAGGATCGGAGGACCAAAGCGCAGCGTACTGTGAATACATTATTTTAAGACGAAATAACACGAAGTACACTAAACAAACAAAATGACCGTGACCGCTATTACCCATAGACATAGATAATCACCCACGAAATACTCAAGGAATATGGCTGCCTAAATATGGTTCCCAATCAGAGACAACAATAAACAGCTGCCTCTAATCGAGATCCAATCAAGGCAACCATAGACATACAAAACCCCTAGACTGGTTACAACCCCAGAAACATACAAACGCCCTAGACAGGTATACATATAAAACAGAACCCATGTCACACCCTGACCTAACCCAAATAATAAAGAAAACAAAGAATACCAAGGTCAGGGCGTGACAGTAAGACATTTAAGCGTGTTAACCCTCGCTGGGCTGCCGGCCCAGACAGCATCCCTAGCCCCGTCCTCAGAGCATGTGCAAACCAGCTGGCTGTGTGTTCACAGATATATTCAATCTCTCCCTATCCCAGTTTACTGTCCCCACATGCTTCAAGATGGCCACCATTGTTCCTGAACCCAAGAAAGCAAAGGTAACTGAACTAAATGACTATCGCCCCGTAGCACTCACTTCTGTCATCATGAAGTGCTTTGAGAGACGAGTTAAGGATCATATCACCTCCACCCTACCTGACACCCGCCCCAGCGGAGCTTATACTCGCATAAATTATACTATGCCGCCACCCTGTGGTGAAGTGCGGAGTTGCATTGTAGTGAACTTAAAATAACTTTGATTTAGCAATTAACATAAAAGCTCAAATAAATGGCTAAATATTTATATAATATTGGTATATAATAATAACCAATTCAGAGCCTTGTCTATGACTACCTGAGAATGCAGCTTGTGTATGAAAGTCAACACAGTTCATATGCACACTAGGTCTCCTGTGTGCATCAGCAAACGCGATACTTCTTGAAGCCGGTTCACCAGTGCTTCATGTTAGCCTATTTTGTAGCCTGTTCCTACCGGAACAGGAACCTCTTCGTTTTGGACTGTTTTGTTCCGGAACCTTTTCTGTTCCGGATCTGGAACCTCTTCGTTTTGGACTGTTTTGTTCCGGAACCTTTTTGTCCGGATCTGGAACCTTTCGTGACATGAAACATTATTTTTCTTTACTTTTTGCAATGTGAAAATTAAATAAAAAGAATTAATTCAAGTTGCATCTTTGTTAATTATTACCCCCACACAAAAAACACATAATGTTCTATGCCACCACACAAGTGCGATGATATGCATGATGTTTTCTTATAAAGGTGATTTTCTCTCATCTCAGAACTGCCTCCAGGCCCTCCACAGATCACCCCCCTCTAGGCTCACTTTTTGTTCGAACAGCAGAACAAGAAGACTGGTCTCAGCACCAGAGTAACAGCTGTCCAGCTCAGACAAGAAGACTGGTCTCAGCACCAGAGTAACAGCTGTCCAGCTCAGACAAGAAGACTGGTCTCAGCACCAGAGTAACAGCTGTCCAGCTCAGACAAGAAGACTGGTCTCAGCACCAGAGTAACAGCTGTCCAGCTCAGACAAGAAGACTGGTCTCAGCACCAGAGTAACAGCTGTATATATATACAGTAACAGTCAAAAGTTTGGACACACCTACTCAGTCAAGGGTTTTCTGTATTTTGACTATTTTCTACATTGTAGAATAATAGTGAAGACATCACAACTATGAAATAACACATGGAATCATGTAGTAACCACAAAGGTGTTAAGCCTCGTGTGATGTTTGCGTCTGTGGGACCCATTTTCAATGTTTACTAAAACAAAAATTACACAATGAATCATTTTTTCAACCTGAGACTCGTTGTCTTTGGCTCATTTTCCGTGAAGAACATGTAACATAAAACATTTGAATTGAACACTGTGCCCCCCTCCCCCCCTCCCCCCCCCTATACATGTATATTACATATGTGGTAGTCCACCTGCCTGTCTCCCACTTTACCCTTTGTAGTGTGTGAAACTACACAATGTCTTGCTGGAACTTGCACAATGTTATTTCAATACATTATCTCGATACATTATTTTGATACATAGTTTTTTTTTTTAAATGCAGTATTTTCCCAGACTCTACCTCAGCCAGGTGCAAATTGGGGGAGGGACACAACCAAAATAATCTCTGCTCAGAGGGCTTTAGGAGTCATTTTTTTGCGGTGAGAGAAGCTTGTGTGGAAGATGAAACATTTTAGGAATATGAGGAGTCTGACAGTGAGTTGGAAGAAGATGGTGAGATTGACTCCCTCCCCCCATACCAGGAAGCCAGCAGCCAGCCCCAGAACCAACCCATCAGCAACCAGCCCCAGAACCAGCCCATCAGCAACCAGCCCCAGGACCAGCCCATCAGCAACCAGCCCCAGAACCAGCCCATCAGCAACCAGCCCCAGGACCAGCCCATCAGCAACCAGCCCCAGGACCAGCCCATCAGCAACCAGCCCCATGACCAGCCCATCAGCAACCAGCCCCAGGACCAGCCCATCAGCAACCAGCCCCAGGACCAGCCCATCAGCAACCAGCCCCAGAACCAGCCCGTCAGAAACCAGCCCCATGACCAGCCCATCAGCAACCAGCCCCAGGACCAGCCCATCAGAAACCAGCCCCAGGACCAGCCCGTCAGCAACCAGCCCCAGGAATAGCCCGTCAGAAACCAGCCCCAGGAATCAGCAACCAGCCCATCAGCAACCAGCAGAACCCAGCCCCAACCAGCCCAGCCCATCAGCAACCAGCTCCAGAACCAGCCCGTCAGCAACCAGCCCCAGGACCAGCCCGTCAGCAACCAGCCCCAGGAATAGCCCGTCAGAAACCAGCCCATCAGCAACCAGCTCCAGAACCAGCCCGTCAGCAACCAGCCCCAGGACCAGCCCATCAGCAACCAGCCCATCAGCAACCAGCTCCAGAACCAGCCCGTCAGCAACCAGCCCCAGAACCAGCCCATCAGCAACCAGCCCCAGGACCAGCCCAGCCCCAGGACCAGCAGCCAGCCCCAGGACCAGCCCGTCAGCATCCAGCCCCAGAACCAGCCCGTCAGCAGCCAGCCCCAGGACCAGCCCGTCAGCAACCAGCTCATCAGCAGCCTGCAGGAGGAGAAATATGGATGTAAAATAATTGTGAAATTGAATGGTCTTCTTTTCCAAGGAATGACCCACTCAACATGGCTGCCAATGTGATAAGGATGCGACCAGGCCCGACGGTTGGCGGTTACTCATGTGCAGGACATGGTCTTCTTTTGAACTGTTCATCCCAGACACCATCCAGAAAATCATTCTGTACTGCACCACATTGGAGGGAAGGTCGGTTTTTGGAGAGAGATCGAAGGAGATGGACCAAACTCATTTACCTGCATACTTTGGGGTTCCTTGTTGGTGTTTTCAGATCCAATGGGAAATCCACAGAATCCCCGTGGGATGCACAAACTGGCAGAGAACATTTCCGTGCAACAATGTCTCTGGAAAACTTATTTCCAGAATTATCCGCTTCAAAAACCGAGACACCAGACCAGCACGGCGGTAGAGAGAGAGAAGCTAGCTGCAATCAGGTCAGTGGGGGACAAGTGGGTGGACCGCCTTCCCCTGTTTTACAAGCCTGGGCCCAACGTTGGTGTTGATGAGCAGTATGCCATTTAGGGGCTTCTGCCCCTTCAGACAGTACATTCTGTCTAAACCCACAAAATATGGAATCAAGATCTGGGCTGCCTGTGATGTTGCTTCATCATATGTGTGGAACTTGCAAGTGTATATGGAAAAGCCAGATCGAGGAGCCCCTGAGAAGAACCAAGGGATGTGGGTTGTCCTGGACGTGACACAGAGACTGTTGCCATAACATCACATGCGATAACTTTTTTACTTCGCACAAGCTGAGACAGGTGCTCCTCAAAAGGAAACGGATGATGGTAGGAACAGTATGAAAAAAACAAGCCAGAGCTGTTGAAGAGGCCTATCAATTCCTCTAAGTTCATGTTCACGGCTGACACGTCCCTAGTATCCTACATGCCAAAGAAAGGAAAAAACGTGGTACTCATGAGTACGCTGCATAGGGATGGGAGAATCTGTGGCCAGGAACATCAAAAACCAGAAATCAAGATAAATTACAATGCCACAAAAGGTGGACAATTTAGACAAGCTGGTGACTGGCTACAGCTGCAAAAGAAGAACCCTACGCTGGCATCTTGTGATATTCTTCAACATCTTGGACATCTCGTACGACGCGTTTGTCATCTGGATGGCGTTGAACCCAGATTGGAACAGAGGGAAGCTCCAGGGGAGACGGCTCTTTCTCGAGGAGCTGGGCGAGGCATTGGTAAGACCTCAAGTTCAGAGGAGGCAACATATCCCAAGGACCCCAGCTTCTACAGCCATCGTGAGGAGGATTCAGGAGGAGGATAGTGGTGCCCCATCCTCCTGACCCACAGAACCAATCATTCCAATACCGGATGTAAGTGTGAGGGATGTTGTTCCATGTGTGTGTGTCTGACTCTCCTAACTTGACCTGATGAAACTATATATGTCAGTGAGATGTTGGTAAAATTCCTAAACTAAGTGTTTTCGTCATTCTAGATTACAGCCGGAATCAACAAGAAGCGCTGTGATGTGTGCGGACCCAGGAAGGACAGGAAGACAGGGTACACTGTGATGCTGTGATGTGTGTGGACCCAGGAAGGACAGGAAGACACCGTACACTGTGATGCTGTGATGCATGATGGACCCAGGAAGGACAGGAAGACACAGTACACTGTGATGCTGTGATGCATGATGGACCCAGGAAGGACAGGAAGACACGGTACACTGTGATGCTGTGATGCATGATGGACCCAAGAAGGACAGGAAGACAGGGTACACTGTGATGCTGTGATGTGTGTGGACCCAGGAAGGACAGGAAGACACCGTACACTGTGATGCTGTGATGTGTGTGGACCCAGGAAGGACAGGAAGACACAGTACACTGTGATGCTGTGATGTGTGTGGACCCAGGAAGGACAGGAAGACACGGTACACTGTGATGCTGTGATTTTTCAATTGAGTTGGTTTGGAGTGAATTGGACCGCAGAGTGAAGGAAAAGCAGCCAACAAGTGCTCAGCATTTGTGGGAACTCCTTCAAGACTGTTGGAAAAGCATTCCTCATGAAGCTGGTTGAGAGAATGCCAAGAGTGTGCAAAGCTGTCATCAAGGCAAAGTGTGGCAACTTTGAAGAATCTCAAATGTAAAATATAATTTTGATTTGTTAAACACTTTTTTGGTTACTACATGATTCCATATGTGTTATTTCATAGTTTGATGTCTTCACTATTATTCTACAATGTTATTCTACAAACAACTAAACCTTTGGCTCAACCCAACTATCCCCTTTTGTAGTCAAGGTTCTAGATTTTCAAAGTTACCAAATTATTTGTTACTGCAGTATTTCTCAATATTAATCTATTAATGAATGTATGGCAACAGGGTATTGAGAAATACTGCAGTATCTTCTGATGTTGTTAATGGCATGCGATTACCAGGAACTGTAAATATCACCTCTGTACTGAGTTGATTTTCTACTACATGTACTGAACACTAGATGGAGATGGTGCCCAGATTTCAACCCTGTAGTTGATGGAATAGTTAGTTATTTCCTTCTCTACGTGGACATGAAACAGGCAGTTAGTTACCTGTTCAGCTGGGATATGAAACAGGCAGTTAGTTACCTGTTCAGCTGGGACATGAAACAGGCTGTTCACTACAGTTTTATCTAACCAGAGTCTTCTGAACTATTGCACCAACCCTGTAGAATTAGTTAGTTAGTCTCCATACATGTGCTGTGATGGCCAAGGGGTGAACATAGCCACCACACACACACACACACGCACACGACAGAGGGAACCGAGAGACACCCTAAGATGACGAGGCCATCCCTCCATCTGCTCCCACCCTCTCTCTCTCTCTCTGCTCCTCTCTCTCTCTCTCTCTCTCTGTCTCCTCCCTCCCTCCCTCTCTCTCTCTCTCTCTCTCTCTCTCTCTCTCTCTCTCTCTCTCTCTCTCTCTCTCTCTCTCTCTCTCTCTCTCTCTCTCTCTCTCTCTCTCTCTCTCTCTCTCTCTCTCTCTCTCTCTCTCTCTCTCTCTCTCTCTCTCTCTCTCTCTCTCTCTCTCTCTCTCTCTCTCTCTCTCTCTCTCTCTCTCTCTCTCCCTCCATCTGTTCCCGCCCACAGATGGACTCCAATCAAGTTGTAGAAACATCTCTATGATAATCCGTGGATGCACCTGAACTCAATTTGGAGTCTAATAGCAAAGGGTCTGAATACTTATGTAAATAAGTACTTATCTACTTCAGATTTGTATTTTTAGAAATGTGCAAAAATGTCTAAAAACCTGTTTTCGCTTTGTCATTATGCGGTATTGTGTGTAAATTGTTGAGGATTTTTTATTTATTTAATCCATTTTAGAATAAGGCTGTAACGTAACAAAGTTTTGAAAAAGTCAAAGGGTCTGAATACTTTTCCGAAGGCACTGTATATATTAGCTAGCTAGATCATTAGTGTGAGCAGCGAGGGTTCTAGTTGTTGTGCTGCGGTTCTGACTCAGATTCTGTTGATCAAATAAGCAACGTAATGAAAAACAGACTGTGGACTGAAATAGGTGCTAGTACTGGGAACTGTGTATGTTTCGGTGCAGGAACTAAGGCAATCTTTTTTTAAGTCTATATTCTATGGTGTCAGAACTCAAGCAGTAGAATATCTCAGGTGTCGGTACTCAGTACTTAGTGGTGATTGGTGCGGAACAATTCAAGCACTGGGTTAGAGATTAAACTGCCAGCAGTCAAATGACGTAGTGGCCTCATGGGAGGAATGTTATTCATATTTTTCATAATTTTGTAATTAATAAACATACATTTTTATAATATAAAGTGTACAATGCCTGCCAATGTGCCAGCAGCAGACCACCCTGCATACCACTGCTGGCTTGCCTCTGACGCTAGGCAGGGTTGGTCCTGGTCAGTTCCTGGTTGGGAGACCAGCTGCTGGAAGTGGTGTTGGAAGGCCAGTAGGAGGCACCCTTTCCTCTGGTCTAAAAAAAAATTAATCCCAGGGCAGTGAATGGGGACATTGCCCTGTGTAGGGTGCTGTCTTTCAGATGGGATGTTAACTGGGTGTCCTGGCTCTCTGTGGTCACTAAAGATCCCATGGCACTTATCGTAAGAGTAGGGGTGTTAACCCTGGTGTCCTGACTCTTTGAGGTCACTAAAGATCCCATGGCACTTATTGTAAGAGTAGGGGTGTAAACCCCTGTGTCCTGGCTAAATTCCCAATCTGGCCCTCAAACCATCACGGTCACCTAATAATCCCCAGTTAACAATTGGCTCATTCATCCCCCTCCTCTCCCCTGTAACTATTCCCCAGGTCGTTGCTGTAAATGAGAACGTGTTCTCAGTCAACTTACCTGGTTAAATAACAGAAAAATAAACAATTGGGATGTAAACTAAACATTTTATACATTTCAACTCTTCAAGTGTCTTCTTTTTTTGATGTGTCTTCTGTTTAAGATACACTCTGGTGACCCTGATTTAGAACACTGCAGTAAAATATTTTAAACACAGACTTTATTATATTAGGAGTCTGGTTGTGCGTTGGTCTATTGGACAGGGAAGCTGACATCTGTCGTAAAGCACACAGCTAGTCCGGGGTCTGACTCACATTTTCTGTCGCTGTAATAGTCTACATGCACGACGTATTGCCTACGTACCTCTGCTAACATTCCCAGCCAGCCAATGATTCACAGTATAAACAACCACCAAATCGAATGGTCGCTATCTCGTTTATGATAAGCTCTACAGTCAAACTAACTGAATGGTAAATATCTCGTGATGATAAGCTCTACAGTCAAACAAACTGAATGGTAAATATCTCGTGATGATAAGCTCTACAGTCAAACTAACTGAATGGTAAATATCTCGTGATGATAAGTCAAACAAATTGAGTCTCAGTGATATACTTATTTTCGGCATTGTTTTTTTAGCCACGTTGTGAAATGCAGACCTTCAGGTTCGACAAGTAAACTGCATTGTAAAGTGCTAGACCAGTGGAGGCTGGTGAAGGGAGGATGGCTCATAATCCAAATGGTGTGTTCGACACCGTTCATCTTAGTCAATTCCAGCCACTACTATGAGCACCACCATTTACAGTGAGGACATTGTCATGACGTTGTCCTGGGGGGTAGGTTTATGACAGTCATAAATACCTCTTCCCGCCTTTTTCCTCTCTCTACCCTACTGATGTTACATTTGCAACCCCCTTGGTTAACATAGAGATTCTGGGAACGTCAGAAGGTGGGGGGAAATGAACTATATTCTGGTAATCCGACCAATTGAACATATGCGGTGGTACTTAATGAATATGATGTCAGTTCGGTTGTCATCTGAGACATTCTCATCAATGATAAGATGACATAAACTCTACAGTGGAAAGTCTACACATCAGAGTTATCGGATTCACATGGAATTGTTGTTCACTTTAAATAAATGTTTGAATATTAAATTATTCGTGATGGGATGAAATGTGATTTTAGCTACTAAAATATGAGATTTGGGTTTTCATAAAATAGGTCTCTGCTCAATCAGTGGCCCGCCCCTGTGAAGGGACATGGGCTATACAACTTTTCAAACACGCCCTCCTCTCCCTTCCTATATAAGCCCTTGACGACAATATAACCTCCTGTTCCGAGGATGTGAGGACGACGGTCCGATGTCAGAATGGTTCAGATAATAACTACAGAACGAAGCCAACATCAGCGTGAGCTTTGGTTGCGAATGATATGAACTTTGAACTCTTATTCACTACAGAAATGAAACCTCCTAGCTGTTGAGTTAGCAACAGCAGATGCAAACGAGGGTTAGGCAGGAACAGACAGAGTATGCCGTCTATCACCCAACGACGTTACTACAACGTATCCAATTGACAACCAGAGACATTCTTCAAAGGACTCGGTTGGGCAACACGGCCTTCCATCTACCACCAACCTACTGAAGCGCAGCTCAGAGTAAATATTTATTGCATTTTCCTTTTCCAAATGGGCAGTAATTTAGAATGCATAATATACAGTATTTACGATAGCGCAGCTTCTTCCCCTTGTTCCTCAGTCTTCCCGCTCTTTCACTCAAACCCCGCCCCTTTTCTTTTGTGTAACCAGCTGTCATATCTGTTCCGCCTGCTAAGGACGTTTTCCTTTATGACGTAATGTGTAATCAATTTATGATTAGTTATGTGTATGTGTAATTCTGTGTGATTAGTTAGGTATAAATAATTAAACCCAATTTTGTAATGCTGATTCAAATTGTTAGCCAGGGTTCGTGCAGATAACCAAGAATTTGCTAGCCCGTATTGCTATACTGTAATTAGCCTGCTATTACACTGTGTACTACTGCTAGCATAGCATTTCTATACTGTAATTAGCCTGCTATTACACTGTGTACTACTGCTAGTGTAACGGATGTGAAACGGCTAGCTAGTTAGCGGTGGTGCGCGCTAAATAGCATTTCAATCGGTGACTTCACTTGTTCTGAGACCTTGAAGTAGTGGTTCCCCTTTGCTCTGCAAGGGCCGCGGCTTTTGTGGAGCGATGGGTAACGATGCTTCATGGGTGACTGTTGTTGATGTGTGCAGAGGATCCCTGGTTTGCGCCCGGGTATGGGCGAGGGGACGGTCTAAAGTTATACTGTTACACTAGCATAGCATTGCTATACTGTAATTAGCCTGCTATTACACCGTGTACTACTGCTAGCATAGCATTGCTATACTGTAATTAGCCTGCTATTACACTGTGTACTACTGCTAGCATAGCATTGCTATACTGTAATTAGCCTGCTATTACACTGTGTACTACATACTTTGTTTGTCTCTGTTTACTACCTTCTTGTTGGCCATGTGTGTGTTCTGTCTCCTACTGGTCTCCTAACCGGGGCACTGGGACAGTTGTACCTATATCTAAACCAGCAGCTCTATCGGAGTCCACTGCCAGTTGGCGGTGCTCTTATTCGCCAACCCTTCATCCAACCACCTTATAAAATGAAACAACAACAACAGTTCTTTAAAAAGTCAAAACTTGTATTGTGCAGACAATAATAGTGTTTACAAAGGGATGGTTGTCTGAGATGGTGTTCAGACAGACATGGTTTCCTCTTGCCAACAGCATAACATAATAATAATGATGATGATGATGATGATGATGATGAATTAACAGCTTGTTATGAGCCTCCCTGCAGTCCAGCTCACAGAGACAGATGCCTGGGTACTGGGGGGAGAATAACATGGAGGGGCGCAAAATTATTACGGAAAATCTCCAGCCAGGGAATTTGGGGAAATTTACCAGACATTTTGCGACCCAACTAGCATTACTGGAAAGGAGAGGAGAGGAAAGGCCCGACTAGCATTACTGGAAAGGAGAGGAGAGGAAAGGCCCAACTTGCATTACTGGAAAGGAGAGAAGAGGAAAGGCCCGACTAGCATTACTGGAAAGGAGAGGAGAGGAAAGGCCCAACTTGCATTACTGGAAAGGAGAGGAGAGGAAAGGCCCGACTAGCATTACTGGAAAGGAGAGGAGAGGAAAGGCCCAACTAGCATTACTGGAAAGGAGAGGAGAGGAAAGGCCCAACTAGCATTACTGGAAAGGAGAGGAGAGGAAAGGCCCAACTAGCATTACTGGAAAGGAGAGGAGAGGAAAGGCCCAACTTGCATTACTGGAAAGGAGAGAAGAGGAAAGGCCCAACTAGCATTACTGGAAAGGAGAGAAGATGAAAGGCCCAACTAGCATTACTGGAAAGGAGAGGAGAGGAAAGGCCAACTAGCATTACTGGAAAGGAGAGAAGAGGAAAGGCCCAACTAGCATTACTGGAAAGGAGAGGAGAGGAAAGGCCCAACTAGCATTACTGGAAAGGAGAGAAGAGGAAAGGCCCAACTAGCATTACTGGAAAGGAGAGAAGAGGAAAGCCCAACTAGCATTACTGGAAAGGAGAGAAGAGGAAAGGCCCAACTAGCATTACTGGAAAGGAGAGGAGAGGAAAGGGCTCTTGGTCACATTCCTCCACATCTCTCCTCTTCTCTCCTCATCTCTCCTCATTTCTCCACCACTCCTCATCTCTCCTCATCTCTCCTCTTCTCTCCTCTTCTCTCCTCATTTCTCCACATCTCTCATCTAGTCTCTCCTCATTTCTCCACCTCTCCTCATCTCTCCTCATTTCTCCTCATCTCTCCTCTTCTCTCCTCTTCTCTCCTCATTTCTCCACCTCTCCTCATCTCTCCTCTTCTCTCCTCTCCTCATTTCTCCACCTCTCCTCATCTCTCCTCTTCTCTCATCTCTCATCTTCTCTCCTCTTCTCTCCTCATTTCTCCACCTCTCCTCATCTCTCCTCTTCTCTCATCTCTCCTCTTCTCTCCTCTTCTCTCCTCATTTCTCCACCTCTCCTCTTCTCTCCACATCTCTCCACATCTCTCCTCATTTCTCCTCATCTCTCCCCTTCTCTCCTCTTCTCTCCACATTTCTCCTCATCTCTCCTCATCTCTCCACATTTCCCCTCATTTCTCCTAATCTCTCCACATTTCCCCTCTTCTCTACACATCTTTCCACATCTCTCCTCTTCTCTCCTCATCTTTCCACATCTCTCCTCTTCTCTCCACATCTCTCCTCTTCTCTCCTCATCTTTCCACATCTCTCCTCTTCTCTCCTCATCTTTCCACATCTCTCCTCTTCTCTCCTCATCTCTCCTCTTCTCTCCTCATCTCTCCACATCTCTCCTCTTCTCTCCTCATCTTTCCACATCTCTCCTCATCTCTCCTCTTCTCTCCTCATCTTTCCACATCTCTCCTCTTCTCTCCTCATCTTTTCACATCTCTCCTCTTCTCTCCTCATCTTTCCACATCTCTCCTCTTCTCTGCACATCTTTCCACATCTCTCCTCTTCTCTCCACATCTCTCCTCTTCTCTCCTCATCTTTCCACATCTCTCCTCTTCTCTCCTCATCTTTCCACATCTCTCCCCTTCTCTCCTCATCTTTCCACATTTCCCCTCTTCTCTACACATCTTTCCACATCTCTCCTCTTCTCTCCTCATCTTTCCACATCTCTCCTCTTCTCTCCTCATCTTTCCACATCTCTCCTCATCTTTCCACATCTCTCCTCTTCTCTCCTCATCTTTCCACATCTCTCCTCTTCTCTCCTCATCTTTCCACATCTCTCCTCTTCTCTCCTCATCTTTCCACATCTCTCCTCTTCTCTCCACATCTTTCCACATCTCTCCTCTTCTCTCCTCATCTTTCCACATCTCTCCTCTTCTCTCCTCATCTTTCCACATCTCTCCTCTTCTCTCCTCATCTTTCCACATCTCTCCCTTCTCTCCTCATCTTTCCACATTTCCCTCTTCTCTACACATCTTCCCACATCTCTCCTCTTCTCTCCTCATCTTTCCACATCTCTCCCCTTCTCTCCTCATCTTTCCACATTTCCCCTCTTCTCTACACATCTTTCCACATCTCTCCTCTTCTCTCCTCATCTTTCCACATCTCTCCTATTCTCTCCTCATCTTTCCACATCTCTCCTCTTCTCTACACATATTTCCACATCTCTCCTCTTCTCTCCTCATCTTTCCACATCTCTCCTCTTCTCTCCTCATCTTTCCACATCTCTCCTCTTCTCTCCTCATCTTTCCACATCTCTCCCCTTCTCTCCTCATCTTTCCACATTTCCCCTCTTCTCTACACATCTTTCCACATCTCTCCTCTTCTCTCCTCATCTTTCCACATCTCTCCTCTTCTCTCCTCATCTTTCCACATCTCTCCTCTTCTCTCCTCTTCTCTCCACATCCCTCCTTTTCTCTCCTCATCTTTCCACATCTCTCCTCTTCTCTCCTCATCTTTCCACATCTCTCCTCTTCTCTCCTCATCTCTCCTCTTCTCTCCTCATCTTTCCACATCTCTCCTTTCCTCATCTTCCCACATCTCTCCTCTTCCTCATCTTTCACATCTCTCCTCTCTCTCCTCATCTTTCCACATCTCTCCTCTTCTCTCCTCATCTTTCCACATCTCTCCTCTTCTCTCCTCATCTCTCCTCTTCTCTCCTCATCTCTCCTCTGCTAGTGTTTCCAAGGCCATTGTTTGTAA
>NC_068441.1:57087514-57105014 GCF_023373465.1 Oncorhynchus keta
GACGCGACGCTGCTGTCCACTGGGCTGTGGTGCTGGGGAGCCTTTTTACTACAGTGTAGCAGCATCACCGCGAGGAGGGGGGGAGGGTTGTTGCTACGTAGATAGGAAATTCCCACTCACGCTCCAAACGGTGCAAGCCTTGAAAACTGCTGCAGTCAGGGATTCAGCAGGCAGGCGGGCGGGCGGGCGGGCAGACTGCCCTCCCTTTACCTCCCCTCCCCTCCTGATCCAAGACAGAGACTGGGGATTGATTTCAGAAAGGAGTTTCCTTCTACTAACCTTATCTGACAGATTAGATTTCAACACAATGATATAGATGACATTCCTAAACTCATTTAAAACAGTACAACAGGCAGACAACCTCGTTATCTACTTGCTATTTGCGGGTTGTTTTACACACTGCAGAATCAACCACTATAGTGCCCTCATACATGTAAAGCCTATATCCGGCTCTGGTTAGACAGGCAAAACCATTATGTTATATCAAGCCACTATGTTATAACCAGTGCTTAATGTGTAAATCGTGAGATACCGGAACACACAGTGAGCCTATAGAGGGGGGTGATCTGTGGAGTTCTGAGGTACCAGAATACATGAGAGAAAATCACCTTTATAAGCATCATGCATATCATCGCATTTGCGTCGTGGCAATAGAACAGTAGAGTAGAGAAAGGTGCACACATGGAGAACATTTTTAGTTTTAGACCTATAAGGTCCGGGAAAAATGTTGGCCTTTTAAAAAACGCATTCCATGCAAATTCTACGTCATTTTTCATGACTGCAGACTTCGGCAGAATATTTCTAAGTACCTCACAATTGATCGAAATGGCAGGGTACTTTGACAAACTGAGAATCTGAGATCAATAAAAAACGATCTTTTCTTGAATCAATCAACAGCCTGGGAGTGTGGAGACACGTAATGTAGGTTACAAAATGTGGAAATTATAGTCCTAAAAATGCTTTCCAGTTCCACTGACTCTCTCAATGATGCACACAAAATAAGTTTAATTTCGCCCGTCCGAAAATCGATGAGGATATTTTCGTCCTTGATGTCCCTGTGTACAACCCCACAGTTGTGGCAGTGTCGCACGGCTTCAAGAACCTGACGAAAAAGTTATTTGCCAGCTCCTCTGGTAAGGCGCCCTTCTCAGTGATGAAATCAAACAGGTCCTTGCCGTTCTCTGCTGAATGTAAAAAAAAAAAGCCTCTCTCTCTCTTTTGTAAAATATATTTGGAAGTTGATTAAATATTCTGGCTAACCTACAGCAGTTCTCTTTTCAGCTGTAGTCATTTGCTTTCCAACCTGTGTTTTCGCTCAATTGTTTAAAAAAAAAAAAATGTTTTGTCTGACAAATTTTCTGCGCGTTCCCGACTGTAGGCAATTCCTAGTTATTGGGATAAAATCCGCTGTGGCTAAATTATAGGCCTTCTCACGGTGTAGTGGGCTATTCTGAATGATTTCATTTCTTTAGACAGTAGTACTCCAGAGTCCAATGGCGGTGAGCTTTACACTGCTCCAGAGTCCAATGGCGGTGAGCTTTACACCACTCCAGAGCCCAATGTAGGTGAGCTTTACACCACTCCAGAGTCCAATGGCGGTGAGCTTTACACCACTCCAGAGCCCAATGTAGGTGAGCTTTACACCACTCCAGAGTCCAATGGAGGTGAGCTTTACACTACTCCAGAGTCCAATGGAGGTGAGCTTTACACTACTCCAGAGTCCAATGGAGGTGAGCTTTACACTACTCCAGAGTCCAATGTAGGTGAGCTTTACACCACTCCAGCCGACTCTTGGCATTGTACATGTTGATCTGAGGCTTGTGTGCGGCTGCTCTGCCATGGAAACCCATTTAATGAAGCTCCCGACAAACAGTTATTGTGCTGACCTTCCAGAGGAAGTTTAGATTTTTATGTGCAATGCGCTTCAGCACTCGCCGGTGCTGTTCTGTGAGCTTGTGTGGCCTACCACTTCACGGCTGAGCCGTTGTTGCTCCTAGACGTTACCACTTCACAATAACAACACTTACAGTTGACCGGGGGAAGCTACATCAGGGTAGAAATTTGACTAAATGACTTGTTGGAAAGGTGGCATCCTATGATGGTGCCACGTTGAAAGTCACAGAGCTCTTCAGTACGGGCCATTCTACTGCCAATGTTTATCGATGCAGATGACATGGCTGTGAGCTCGATTTTATACACCAGCCGGCCGCACGCACACACACACACACACACACACACACACACACACACACACACACACACACACACACACACACACACACACACACACACACACACACACACACACACACACACACACACACACACACACACACACACTGTGTGTGTTGATGACTGCACCATCTCCTTCTGTCACGCTCTCTGAATAGAACTCATTTCTATATATAGAACAAAACTGCTAATTAAAACAGATGGAGATAAAAACAAGTCTGTCCTGGCAGAGAGAGGTACCCCTGGGACACACCAGGATGTCCCTGTCCTGACAGAGAGAGGTACTCCTGGGGCACACCAGGATGTCCCTGTCCTGGCAGAGAGAGGTACCCCTGGGGCACACCAGGATGTCCCTGTCCTGACAGAGAGAGGTACCCCTGGGACACATCAGGATGTCCCTGTCCTGACAGAGAGAGGTACCCCTGGGGCACACCAGGATGTCCCTGTCCTGACAGAGAGAGGTACTCCTGGGGCACACCAGGATGTCCCTGTCCTGACAGAGAGAGGTACTCCTGGGGCACACCAGGATGTCCCTGTCCTGACAGAGAGAGGTACCCCTGGGACACACCAGGATGTCCCTGTCCTGACAGAGAGAGGTACCCCTGGAACACACCAGGATGTCCCTGTCCTGACAGAGAGAGGTACCCCTGGGACACACCAGGATGTCCCTGTCCTGACAGAGAGAGGTACTCCTGGGGCACACCAGGATGTCCCTGTCCTGACAGAGAGAGGTACTCCTGGGGCACACCAGGATGTCCCTGTCCTGACAGAGAGAGGTACTCCTGGGGCATACCAGGATGTCCCTGTCCTGACAGAGAGAGGTACTCCTGGGGCACACCAGGATGTCCCTGTCCTGACAGAGAGGTACTGGGACACACCAGGATGTCCCTGGGGACACACCAGGATGTCCCTGTCCTGACAGAGAGGTACTGGGGCACACCAGGATGTCCCTGTCCTGACAGAGAGAGGTACCCCTTGGGCACACCAGGATGTCCCTGTCCTGACAGAGAGAGGTACCCCTGGGGCACACCAGGATGTCCCTGTCCTGACAGAGAGAGGTACCCCTGGGGCACACCAGGATGTCCCTGTCCCGGCAGAGAGAGGTACCCCTGGGGCACACCAGGATGTCCCTGTCCTGACAGAGAGAGGTACCCCTGGGGCACACCAGGATGTCCCTGTCCTGACAGAGAGAGGTACCCCTGGGACACACCAGGATGTCCCTGTCCCGGCAGAGAGAGGTACCCCTGGGGCACACCAGGATGTCCCTGTCCTGACAGAGAGAGGTACCCCTGGGGCACACCAGGATGTCCCTGTCCTGTACCCCTGGAACACACCAGGATGTCCCTGTCCAGACAGAGAGGTACCCCTGGGGCACACCAGGATGTCCCTGTCCCGGTAGAGAGAGGTACCCCTGGGGCACACCAGGATGTCTCTGTCCTACCCCTGGGGCACACCAGGATGTCCCTGTCCCGGCAGAGAGGTACCCCTGGGGCACACCAGGATGTCCCCCTGGGGCACACCAGGATGTCCCTGTCCTGGCAGAGAGAGGTACCCCTGGGGCACACCAGGATGTCCCTGACCGGCAGAGAGAGGTACCCCTGGGACACACCAGGATGTCCCTGTCCTGACAGAGAGAGGTACCCCTGGAACACACCAGGATGTCCCTGTCCAGACAGAGAGAGGTACCCCTGGGGCACACCAGGATGTCCCTGTCCCGGTAGAGAGAGGTACCCCTGGGGCACACCAGGATGTCTCTGTCCTGACAGAGAGAGGTACCCCTGGGGCACACCAAGATGTCCCTGTCCCGGCAGAGAGAGGTACCCCTGGGGCACACCAGGATGTCCCTGTCCTAACAGAGAGAGGTACCCCTGGGACACACCAGGATGTCCCTGTCCTGGCAGAGAGAGGTACCCCTGGGGCACACCAAGATGTCCCTGTCCCGGCAGAGAGAGGTACCCCTGGGGCACACCAGGATGTCCCTGTACCGGCAGAGAGAGGTACCCCTGGGGCACACCAGGATGTCCCTGTCCTGACAGAGAGAGGTACCCCTGGGACACACCAGGATGTCCCTGTCCTGGCAGAGAGAGGTACCCATGGGGCACACCAGGATGTCCCTGTCCTGGCAGAGAGAGGTACCCCTGGGGCACACCAGGATGTCCCTGTCCTGACAGAGAGAGGTACCCCTGGGGCACACCAGGATGTCCCTGTCCTGACAGAGAGAGGTACCCCTGGGACACACCAGGATGTCCCTGTCCAGACAGAAACTGGTCTATATAAAAGCCCAATGTCTGTCCCTGCCATGTCCCTGTCCAGACAGAGACACATAGAGTAGGACACATGTGGTACTGAATAAAAAAACAACAGCCATTTTCAGCTGTGACGACGACACCACATGGTAGGGACCATTGAGACGTCTACACACACTCTGCACCGGGAGGGGGGAGGTTTCCACGTGCTTATTGGGACATGATATATCATAGTCTAAAAACAACATAGAAACTAGAATCATCCAGAAAAGCATGAATGATGATGCTTCTACATAGTTGCATTATCTCAGGAAGGAAAGAAAGGTTGACTCTGTAACACAGGGACAATGACCAGGACAGCAACCACACCCACAATGCCGTTCTGTCCCTGCCTCTCCTCTGTCAGTTCCTGGTAATTTGGAGCATCTCCTCTGCTTGTCAGAGCCAAGGACTTCCCTCCCAGAACAGAGCAGCGCTAATTCAGTGTAGCGAAGAGGGCGGGAAGGAGACGGAGCGAGGACGAGTATAAGAGTTGGCGTCAAAGTCCTGACATGGCCTAGTTACACGCTATACCGGACAGGGAGACACGGAGACAGAGACACGGAGACAGAGACACGGAGACAGAGACACTGGATCAGAGTACAAACACACACTGAACTACCTCCTCTGTATGAGTCTATGGTATTTATGTATTTGGTTTGAAGTAGACTTGATGTTGTCTGTGAAGTTGTTGAGAAGTCTAAAGTCCACTTTAGACAAAGTCCACTTTCGACACAATAAAACACAGATACCCTAAAACAAAGATAGACTGAAACAAAGATACCATAAAACAAAGATACCCTAAAACAAAAATACCCCAAATCCCCACACTAGCCTAGGATGTAACCCCAACACTATCATAGGACCTAACCCCAACACTAGCCTAGGCCCTAACTAACCCCAACACTAGCCTAGGCCCTAACTAACCCCAACACTAGCCTAGACCCTAACTAACCCCAACACTAGCCTAGACCCTAACTAACCCAAACACTAGCATAGGACCTAACCCCAACACTAGCCTAGGCCCTAACTAACCCCAACACTAGCCTAGACCCTAACTAACCCCAACACTAGCCTAGACCCTAACTAACCCCAACACTAGCCTAGACCCTAACTAACCCCAACACTAGCCTAGACCCTAACTAACCCAAACACTAGCATAGGACCTAACCCCAACACTAGCCTAGGCCCTAACTAACCCCAACACTAGCCTAGACCCTAACTAACCCAAACACTAGCATAGGACCTAACCCCAACACTAGCCTAGGACCTAACCCCAACACTAGCCTAGGACCTAACCCCAACACTAGCATAGGACCTAACTAACCCCAATACTAGACTAGGACCTAACTAACCCCAACACTAGACTATGATCTAACCCCATCCCTAGCATAGGACCTAACTAACCCCAACAGTAGACTATCATCTAACACCAACACTAGCCTAGGACGTAACCCCAACCCTAGACTAGGACCTAACTAATCCCCCAACACTAGACTATGATCTAACCCCAACACTAGACTAGGACGTAATACCAACAGTAGACTATGATCTAACCCCAACACTAGACTGTGATATAACACCAACACTAGACTAGGACCTAACACCAACAGTAGACTATGATCTAACCCCAACACTAGACTATGATCTATCCCCAACAATAGACTAGGACGTAACCCCAACACTAGCATAGGACCTAACTAACACCTACAGTAGACTATGATCTAACCCCAACACTAGACTATGATCTAACCCCAACACTAGACTAGGACGTAACCCCAACCCTAGCATAGGACCTAACTAACCCCAACAGTAGACTATGATCTAACCCCAACACTAGACTAGGACGTAACCCCAACCCTAGACTAGGACATAACTAACCCCAACACTAGCATAGGACCTAACTAACCCCAACCCTAGACTAGGACCTAACTAACCCCAACACTCGACTAGGACGTAACACCAACACTAGACTAGGACGTAACTAACCCCAACACTAGCATAGGACCTAACTAACCCCAACACTAGACTAGGACGTAACCCCAACCCTAGACTAGGACGTAACTAACCCCAACACTAGCATAGGACCTAACTAACCCCAACCCTAGACTAGGACCTAACTAACCCCAACACTAGACTATGATCTAACCCCAACACTAGACTAGGACGTAACCCCAACACTAGCCTAATACGTAACCCCAACCCTAGACTAGGACGTAACCCCAACCCTAGCATAGGACCTAACTAACCCCAACACTAGCATAGGACCTAACTAACCCCAACACTCGACTAGGACGTAACACCAACACTAGCATAGGACCTAACTAACCCCAACATTAGCATAGGACCTAACTAACACCAACAGTAGACTATGATCTAACCCCAACACTAGACTATGATCTAACCCCAATACTAGAATAGGACGTAACCCCAACCCTAGCATAGGACCTAACTAACCCCAACACTAGACTAAGACGTAACCCCAGCACTAGACTATGATCTAACGCCATCCTTAGCATAGGACGTAACCCCAACACTAGTCTAGAGGCGGCAGGGTAGCCTAGTGGTTAGAGCGTTGGACTAGTAACCGGAAGGTTGTGAGTTCAAATCCCCGAGATGACAAGGTACAAATCTGTCATTCTGCCCATGAACAGGCAGTTAACCCACTGTTCCCAGGCCGTCATTGAAAATAAGAATTTGTTCTTAACTGACTTGCCTAGTTAAATAAAGGTTAAAAAAAAATAAAAAAGACTAGGACGTAACCCCAACACTTATCAATAGTATGTAACCCTGTTACAATAGTATCTAACCCTGTTACAATAGTCCCTAACCCTGTTACAATAGTATCTAACCCTGTTACAATAGTATCTAACCCTGTTACAATAGTATCTAACCCTGTTACAATAGTATCTAACCCTGTTACAATAGTAACTAACCCTGTTACAATAGTATCTAACCCTGTTACAATAGTATCTAACCCTGTTACAATAGTATCTAACCCCTAACCCTGTTACAATAGTATCTAACCCCTAACCCTGTTACAATAGTATCTAACCCTGTTACAATAGTAACTAACCCTGTTACAATAGTATCTAACCCTGTTACAATAGTATCTAACCCTGTTACAATAGTATCTAACCCTGTTACAATAGTATCTAACCCTGTTACAATAGTATCTAACCCTGTTACAATAGTATCTAACCATGTTACAATAGTATCTAACCCTGTTACAATAGTATCTAACCCTGTTACAATAGTATCTAACCCTGTTACAATAGTATCTAACCCCTAACCCTGTTACAATAGTATCTAACCCTGTTACAATAGTATCTAACCCTGTTACAATAGTATCTAACCCTGTTACAATAGTATCTAACCCTGTTACAATAGTATCTAACCCTGTTACAATAGTATCTAACCCTGTTACAATAGTATTTAACCCTGTTAAATAGTATCTAACCCTGTTACAATAGTATCTAACCCTGTTACAATAGTATCTAACCCTGTTACAATAGTATCTAACCCTGTTACAATAGTATCTAACCCTGTTATCAAATGTTACAATAGTATCTAACCCTGTTACAATAGTATCTAACCCTCTTACAATAGTATCTAACCATGTTACAATAGTATCTAACCCTGTTACAATAGTATCTAACCCTGTTACAAAAGTATCTAACCCCAAACCCTGTTACAATAGTATCTAACCCTGTTACAATAGTATCTAACCCTGTTACAATAGTATCTAACCCTGTTACAATAGTATTTAACCCTGTTAAATAGTATCTAACCCTGTTACAATAGTATCTAACCCTCTTACAATAGTATCTAACCATGTTACAATAGTATCTAACCCTGTTACAATAGTATCTAACCCTGTTACAAAAGTATCTAACCCCAAACCCTGTTACAATAGTATCTAACCCTGTTACAATAGTATTTAACACTGTTAAATAGTATCTAACCCTGTTACAATAGTATCTAACCCCTAACCCTGTTACAATAGTATCTAACCCTGTTACAATAGTATCTAACCATGTTACAATAGTATCTAACCCTGTTACAATAGTATCTAACCCTGTTACAAAAGTATCTAACCCCAAACCCTGTTACAATAGTATCTAACCCTGTTACAATAATATCTAACCCCTAACCCTGTTACAATAGTATCTTACCCTTTTACAATAGTATCTAACCCTGTTACAATAGTATCTAACCCTGTTACAATAGTATCTAACCATGTTACAATAGTATCTAACCCTGTTACAATAGTATCTAACCCTGTTACAAAAGTATCTAACCCCAAACCCTGTTACAATAGTATCTAACCCTGTTACAATAATATCTAACCCCTAACCCTGTTACAATAGTATCTAACCCTGTTACAATAGTATTTAACCCTGTTAAATAGTATCTAACCCTGTTACAATAGTATCTAACCCCTAACCCTGTTACAATAGTATCTAACCCTGTTACAATAGTATCTAACCATGTTACAATAGTATCTAACCCTGTTACAATAGTATCTAACCCTGTTACAAAAGTATCTAACCCCAAACCCTGTTACAATAGTATCTAACCCTGTTACAATAATATCTAACCCCTAACCCTGTTACAATAGTATCTTACCCTTTTACAATAGTATCTAACCCTGTTACAATAGTATCTAACCCTGTTACAATAGTATCTAACCCTGTTACAATAGTATCTAACCCTGTTACAATAGTATCTTACCCTTTTACAATGGTATCTAACCCTGTTACAATAGTATCTAACCCTGTTACAATAGTATCTAACCCTGTTACAATAGTAACTAACCCTGTTACAATAGTATCTAACCCCTAACCCTGTTACAATAGTATCTAACCCTGTTACAATAGTATCTAACCCTGTTACAATATTATCTAACCCTGTTACAATAGTATTTAACCCTGTTAAATAGTATCTAACCCTGTTACAATAGTATCTAACCATGTTACAATAGTATCTAACCCTGTTACAATAGTATCTAACCCCTAACCCTGTTACAGTAGTATCTAACCATGTTACAATAGTATCTAACCCTGTTACAATAGTATCTAACCCTGTTACAATAGTATCTAACCCCAAACCCTGTTACAATAGTATCTAACCCTGTTACAATAATATCTAACCCCTAACCCTGTTACAATAGTATCTAACCCTGTTACAATAGTATCTAACCCTGTTACAATAGTATCTAACCCCTAACTCTGTTACAATAGTAACTAACCCTGTTACAATAGTATCTAACCCTGTTACAATAGTAACTAACCCTGTTACAATGGTATCTAACCCTGTTACAATAGTATCTAACCCTGTTACAATAGTATCTAACCCTGTTACAATAGTATCTAACCCTGTTACAATAGTATCTAACCCTGTTACAATAGTATCTAACCCTGTTACAATAGTATCTAACCCTGTTACAATAGTATCTAACCCTGTTACAATAGTATCTAACCCTTTTACAATAGTATCTAACCCTGTTACAATAGTATCTAACCCTGTTACAATAGTATCTAACCCTGTTACAATACTATCTAACCCTGTTACAATACTATCTAACCCTGTTACAATAGTATCTATAGCTCTTACAATAGTATCTAACCCCTAACCCTGTTACAATAGTATCTAACCCTGTTACAATAATATCTAACCCCTAACCCTGTTACAATAGTATCTAACCCTGTTACAATAGTATCTAACCCTGTTACAATAGTATCTAACCCCTAACCCTGTTACAATAGTAACTAACCCTGTTACAATAGTATCTAACCCTGTTACAATAGTAACTAACCCTGTTACAATAGTAACTAACCCTGTTACAATACTATCTAACCCTGTTACAATAGTATCTATACCTCTTACAATAGTATCTAACCCCTAACCCTGTTACAATAGTATCTAACCCTGTTACAATAGTATCTAACCCTGTTACAATAGTATCTAACCCTGTTACAATAGTATCTAACCCCTAACCCTGTTACAATAGTAACTAACCCTGTTACAATAGTATCTAACCCCTAACCCTGTTACAATAGTATCTTACCCTTTTACAATAGTATCTAACCCTGTTACAATAGTATCTAACCCTGTTACAATAGTATCTAACCCTGTTACAAAAGTATCTAACCCTGTTACAAAAGTATCTAACCCTGTTACAAAAGTATCTAACCCTGTTACAATAGTATCTAACCCTGTTACAATAGTATCTAACCCTGTTACAATAGTATCTAACCCTGTTACAAAAGTATCTAACCCTGTTACAATAGTATCTAACCCTGTTACAATAGTATCTAACCCTGTTACAATAGTATCTAACCCTGTTACAATAGTATCTAACCCTGTTACAAAAAGTATCTAACCCTGTTACAATAGTATCTAACCCTGTTACAATAGTATCTAACCCTGTTACAACAGTATCTAACCCTGTTACAATAGTATCTAACCCTGTTACAATAGTATCTAACCCTGTTACAATAGTATCTAACCCTGTTACAATAGTATCTAACCCTGTTACAATAGTATCTAACCCTGTTACAATAGTATCTAACCCTGTTACAATAGTATCTAACCCTGTTACAATAGTAACTAACCCTGTTACAATAGTATCTAACCCTGTTACAATAGTATCTAACCCTGTTACAATAGTATCTAACCCTGTTACAATAGTATCTAACCCTGTTACAATAGTATCTAACCCTGTTACAATAGTATCTAACCCTGTTACAATAGTATCTAACCCTGTTACAATAGTATCTAACCCTGTTACAATAGTATCTAACCCTGTTACAATAGTATCTAACCCTGTTACAATAGTATCTAACCCTGTTACAATAGTATCTAACCCTACAATAGTATTAACCCTGTTACAATAGTATCTAACCCTGTTACAATAGTATCTAACCCTGTTACAATAGTATCTAACCCTGTTACAATAGTATCTAACCCTGTTACAATAGTATCTAACCCTGTTACAATAGTATCTAACCCTGTTACAATAGTATCTAACCCTGTTACAATAGTATCTAACCCTGTTACAATAGTATCTAACCCTGTTACAATAGTATCTAACCCTGTTACAATAGTATCTAACCCTGTTACAATAGTATCTAACCCTGTTACAAAAGTATCTAACCCTGTTACAATAGTATCTAACCCTGTTACAATAGTATCTAACCCTGTTACAAAAGTATCTAACCCTGTTACAATAGTATCTAACCCTGTTACAATAGTATCTAACCCTGTTACAATAGTATCTAACCCTGTTACAATAGTATCTAACCCTGTTACAATAGTATCTAACCCTGTTACAATAGTATCTAACCCCTAACCCTGTTACAATAGTATCTAACCATGTTACAATAGTATCTAACCCTGTTACAATAGTATCTAACCCTGTTACAATAGTATCTAACCCTGTTACAATAGTATCTAACCCTGTTACAATAGTATCTAACCCTGTTACAATAGTATCTAACCCTGTTACAATAGTATCTAACCCTGTTACAATAGTATCTAACCCTGTTACAATAGTATCTAACCCTGTTACAATAGTATCTAACCCCTAACCCTGTTACAATAGTATCTAACCATGTTACAATAGTATCTAACCCTGTTACAATAGTATCTAACCCTGTTACAATAGTATCTAACCCTGTTACAATAGTATCTAACCCTGTTACAATAGTATCTAACCCTGTTACAATAGTATCTAACCCTGTTACAATAGTATCTAACCCTGTTACAATAGTATCTAACCCTGTTACAATAGTATCTAACCCTGTTACAATAGTATCTAACCCTGTTACAATAGTATCTAACCCTGTTACAATAGTATCTAACCCTGTTACAATAGTATCTAACCCCTAACCCTGTTACAATAGTATCTAACCCTGTTACAATAGTATCTAACCCTGTTGCAATAGTATCTAACCCTGTTACAATAGTATCTAACCCCTAACCCTGTTACAATAGTATCTAACCATGTTACAATAGTATCTAACCCTGTTACAATAGTAACTAACCTTGTTACAATAGTATCTACCCCTGTTACAATAGTATCTATAGCTCTTACAATAGTATCTAACCTTGTTACAATAGTATCTAACCCTGTTACAATAGTATCTAACCCTGTTACAATAGTATCTAACCCCAATAGTATCTGTTACAATAAGTTACAATAGTATCTAACCCTGTTACAATAGTATCTAACCCTGTTACAATAGTATCTAACCCTGTTACAATAGTATCTAACCCTGTTACAATAGTATCTAACCCTGTTACAATAGTATCTAACCCTGTTACAATAGTATCTAACCCTGTTACAATAGTATCTAACCCTGTTACAATAGTATCTAACCCTGTTACAATAGTATCTAACCCTGTTACAATAGTAACCCTGTTCAATAGTATCTAACCCTGTTACAATAGTATCTAACCCTGTTACAATAGTATCTAACCCTGTTACAATAGTATCTAACCCCTAACCCTGTTACAATAGTATCTAACCCTGTTACAATAGTATCTAACCCTGTTACAATAGTATCTAACCCTGTTACAATAGTATCTAACCCTGTTACAATAGTATCTAACCCTGTTACAATAGTATCTAACCCTGTTACAATAGTATCTAACCCTGTTACAATAGTATCTAACCCTGTTACAATAGTATCTAACCCTGTTACAATAGTATCTAACCCTGTTACAATAGTATCTAACCCTGTTACAATAGTATCTAACCCTGTTACAATAGTATCTAACCCTGTTACAATAGTATCTAACCCTGTTACAATAGTATCTAAACAATAGTATCTAACCCTGTTACAATAGTATCTAACCCTGTTACAATAGTATCTAACCCTGTTACAATAGTATCTAACCCTGTTACAATAGTATCTAACCCTGTTACAATAGTATCTAACCCTGTTACAATAGTATCTAACCCTGTTACAATAGTATCTAACCCTGTTACAATAGTATCTAACCCTGTTACAATAGTATCTAACCCTGTTACAATAGTATCTAACCCTGTTACAATAGTATCTAACCCTGTTACAATAGTATCTAACCCTGTTACAATAGTATCTAACCCTGTTACAATAGTATCTAACCCTGTTACAATAGTATCTAACCCTGTTACAATAGTATCTAACCCTGTTACAATAGTATCTAACCCTGTTACAATAGTATCTAACCCTGTTACAATAGTATCTAACCCTGTTACAATAGTATCTAACCCTGTTACAATAGTATCTAACCCTGTTACAATAGTATCTAACCCTGTTACAATAGTATCTAACCCTGTTACAATAGTATCTAACCCTGTTACAATAGTATCTAACCCTGTTACAATAGTATCTAACCCTGTTACAATAGTATCTAACCCTGTTACAATAGTATCTAACCCTGTTACAATAGTATCTAACCCTGTTACAATAGTATCTAACCCTGTTACAATAGTATCTAACCCTGTTACAATAGTATCTAACCCTGTTACAATAGTATCTAACCCTGTTACAATAGTATCTAACCCTGTTACAATAGTATCTAACCCTGTTACAATAGTATCTAACCCTGTTACAATAGTATCTAACCCTGTTACAATAGTATCTAACCCTGTTACAATAGTATCTAACCCTGTTACAATAGTATCTAACCCTGTTACAATAGTATCTAACCCTGTTACAATAGTATCTAACCCTGTTACAATAGTATCTAACCCTGTTACAATAGTATCTAACCCTGTTACAATAGTATCTAACCCTGTTACAATAGTATCTAACCCTGTTACAATAGTATCTAACCCTGTTACAATAGTATCTAACCCTGTTACAATAGTATCTAACCCTGTTACAATAGTATCTAACCCTGTTACAATAGTATCTAACCCTGTTACAATAGTATCTAACCCTGTTACAATAGTATCTAACCCAATAGTTACAATAGTATCTAACCCTGTTACTAATCTAACCCTGTTACAATAGTATCTAACCTGTTACAATAGTATCTAACCCTGTTACAATAGTATCTAACCCTGTTACAATAGTATCTAACCCTGTTACAATAGTATCTAACCCTGTTACAATAGTATCTAACCCTGTTACAATAGTATCTAACCCTGTTACAATAGTATCTAACCCTGTTACAATAGTATCTAACCCTGTTACAATAGTATCTAACCCTGTTACAATAGTATCTAACCCTGTTACAATAGTATCTAACCCTGTTACAATAGTATCTAACCCTGTTACAATAGTATTAACCCAATAGTATCTAACCCTGTTACAATAGTATCTAACCCTGTTACAATAGTATCTAACCCTGTTACAATAGTATCTAACCCTGTTACAATAGTATCTAACCCTGTTACAATAGTTACAATAGTATCTAACCCTGTTACAATAGTATCTAACCCTGTTACAATAGTATCTAACCCTGTTACAATAGTATCTAACCCTGTTACAATAGTATCTAACCCTGTTACAATAGTATCTAACCCTGTTACAATAGTATCTAACCATGTTACAATAGTATCTAACCCTGTTACAATAGTAACTAACCCTGTTACAATAGTATCTAACCCTGTTACAATAGTATCTATAGCTCTTACAATAGTATCTAACCCTGTTACAATAGTATCTAACCCTGTTACAATAGTATCTAACCCTGTTACAATAGTATCTAACCCTGTTACAATAGTATCTAACCCTGTTACAATAGTATCTAACCCCTAACCCTGTTACAATAGTATCTAACCATGTTACAATAGTATCTAACCCTGTTACAATAGTATCTAACCCTGTTACAATAGTATCTAACCATGTTACAATAGTATCTAACCCTGTTACACTAGTATCTAACCCTGTTACAATAGTATCTAACCATAGCCCTGTTAATTACATCATGTATTTTTCACTGAAGGGGAGCTGTAGCACCCGGACATTAGAGGCTTGTTTCCCAGACACAGATCAGGCCCGTTGACTCGGTAGCACTTTTCAATGGAGAATACCTATTGAGCATGCCCCTGATGATTTTTAATGACCGGTTAGCAGGTGAACTACCCTTATAAATACATTCCCATAGCTAAATATATACATCTCCTTACAAATACCCCTATGCTGCAGTAGTTAATGGTAGTGTGTTGGACAGGGAGGAGGAGGAATAGAGGTAGTGCAACTGGCAGCCTGTAATTTACACCGTTTTTAGTGATGTGTTTCTGTCCTGTCCTGCGTTTCCACGGCTTTATAGTATGGAACCAATCCAGAGCTCTAGCTGGCCGTGATGATCTGAAATGTCATGGTTCTGTTGAAATGTCATGGTTCTGTTGAAATGTCATGGTTCTGTTGAAATGTTATGGTTCTGTTGAAATGTCATGGTTCTGTTGAAATGTCATGGTTCTGTTGAAATGTCATGGTTCTGTTGAAATGTTATGGTTATGTTGAAATGTCATGTCATGGTTCTGTTGAAATGTCATGGTTCTGTTGAAATGTCATGGTTCTGTTGAAATGTCATGGTTCTGTTGAAATGTTATGGTTCTGTTGAAATGTCATGGTTCTGTTGAAATGTCATGGTTCTGTTGAAATGTTTCTGTTGAAATGTGTCTGTTGAAATGTTATGGTTCTGTTGAAATGTCATGTCATGGTTCTGTTGAAATGTCATGGTTTTGTTGAAATGTTATGGTTCTGTTGAAATGTCATGGTTCTGTTGAAATGTTATGGTTCTGTTGAAATGTCATGGTTCTGTTGAAATGTTATGGTTCTGTTGAAATGGGTCTGTTGAAATGTCATGGTTCTGTTGAAATGGTTCTGTTGAAATGTCATGGTTCTGTTGAAATGGTTCTGTTGAAATGTTATGGTTCTGTTGAAATGTTATGGTTCTGTTGAAATGTTATGGTTCTGTTGACATGTTATGGTTCTGTTGAAATGTTATGGTTCTGTTGAAATGTCATGGTTCTGTTGAAATGTTATGGTTCTGTTGAAATGTTAACACGTGCATAACATAACCCTCACATAACCCTCACCTAACCTAATACGTACCTAACTTAACCCTCACCTTACTCTAACCTGACCCTCACCTAACAAAACCCTCAGCTAAACCTGACCTAACCAAACCCTCACCTAACCTAACCACCAGCTACTCTAACCCTCACCTAAACCTCACCTAACCTAATCCTCACCTAACCTAACCCTCACCTAACCTAACCTAACCTAACCTAACCTAACCTAACTTAACCCTCACCTAACAAAACTCTCAGCTAAACCTGACCTAACCAAACCCTCACCTAACCTAACCACCAGCTACTATAACCCTCACCTAACCCTCACCTAACCTAACCACCAGCTACTATAACCCTCACCTAAACCTCACCTAACCTAATCCTCACCTAACCAAACTCTCACCTAACCTAACCTAACCCTCACCTAACTCTCACATAACCTTCACCTAACCAAAACCTCACCTAATCTAACCTTCACCTAACCTCACCTAACATAACTCTCACCTAACCTGACTCTCACATAACCCTCAACTAACCTAGCCCTCACCTAACCCTCGCCTAACCTAACTCTCACCTAACCTAACCATTACCTAACCCGAACTTAACTCTCACCTAACACTCACCCAACATAACCCTCACCTAACCCCTCAGTTAACCTAACACTTACCTAACCGAACCCTCACTTAATATAGCCCTGTATATATATGTACCAGTACCCCCTGTATAAAGCCTCGCTATTGTTACTTTACAGCTGCTGTTTAATTATTTGTTACTTTACAGCTGCGGTTTAATTATTTGTTACTTTTATTTATCTATTTTTTACTTAACACTTGTTTTTCTTAAAACTTCTAAAAGCATGAATGTTTAATACGGGCTTGTAAAAGTAAGCATTTAACGGAACCTGTTGTATTCGGCGCATGTGAGAAATAAACGTCGATTTGATTTGAAAAATCCAGAAGTCTGC
>NC_068441.1:57110014-57160014 GCF_023373465.1 Oncorhynchus keta
ACACCCATTCAGCATCATTCACAACCTCTTAAGCCTTAGCCCCACCCATTCTGCAACGTTCACACCCTCTCAAGCCTTAGCCCCACCCATTCAGCATTGTTCACACCCTCTCAAGCCTTAGCCCCACCCATCTCTTTAAGGATTCACATGTGAGGCCATGTACTAAACAACCAAAGATTTCAAGACTAAAGGTTGGTTTATACTACAGGTGTGTTCGTACATTTAATCTGGAATGCCAGAGTGCGCTCCGGTCGTTCGTACACAACAGCAGTCAAGCACCCAAGCTAACCGGCTAACGTTGGCTAGTTTGCTAGCTACTTCCAGACACAAATGAGAGAACAGCTCACTCTGACCATTTTACTGACCCTAGTAGAGCTGGTTAGGCTGTTGTTATGTTATCCAGAGCGCTCTGGCACACTCAAATGAGAGTGCTCTGAAATCGGAGTAGATAGCCAGAGCGAATTTACCAGCTTCGTCTATCGACAGTTGTCGCAGTGACATCATGAACATTCTATTGAAATGGTAACTTGCATAGTGGAGCCTTTTGTTTAGAAATGTGGCTAGCTGGCTAGCTAAACACTGAAACATAATACCAACTCATAATGTCACTACCCTGCATGAAACTGCAGGTAACTAACCAACCAGGATCAACGTTAGCTAGCTAATATCAGGCTCTGGTAGGGCTCTTTATTAAAGATGCTACTACAGATGGGGACAGCTATTTAGAAACAGACCAACAACCTTCTAGAATGGTGCCGGTCAAGTGGCCCTCCACATCAATGTGGAAAAGATAAAAGGAGCTGATCATCAATGGCAACAACTTACCAATGTCCAAACCCCTCTCTCTGAACGACCAACCAACGGAGGTGGTTGAGTGTTCAAATAATTATTCGACCAATCGGAAACAACTTTGAAGACGGAGACACACATAAATGTAAAGTCTTCAAAAGTTGTTACGAGAAACCTACACCGCACATAAAAAAAAATAATATCTGTCTTGGTGAAATGTCCTTTATCTCACAAGGAAGTTGAATCACCGAAACATGTTTTTTTTCACCCGCTGTGGACAGAGTGAGTCGACACACTACATTCTGAAGACTGGAGCCTCTCTTCAGGCACTGGACAGTAGAAATGCAGACTTCAATTTGAATTGACCCTAACACTGGACAGTAGAAATTCAGACTTCAATTTGAATTGACCCTAACACTGGACAATAGAAATTCAGACTTCAATTTGAATTGACCCTAACACTGAACAATAGAAATGCAGACTTCAATTTGAATTCAATTTGAATTGACCCTAACACTGAGCAATAGAAATTCAGACTTCAATTTGAATTCAATTTGAATTGACCCTAATAGCATGGCTATTATTTGTCAGTAACAACTGTTTAGTTTTGAATGAATGTAACGGTCTGAAAACATCCGACAGACAGATGGACAATGTTCTGACACTATGTTCTGACCAATCATTTAGGCCTATACTTGCCTGTTCATCTGTCTACTTACAGTTTTTCTCAGTCGCTTTGGTGCATTTCTTAGATCAAAAGTGCAATTCTTGATACTACTTGTACAAATTCCAAATCATCTAGTCACTTCTGCACATCATTAAAGCAAATTCTTATTCCTTTTGAACAAATTGCAATTGATAATGTACAAGTGTCAGCTTCTTTCCACATTATCAATTGCTCATGTCATGCTGATCAAAATATAGTAGATGGTTCTCTGTTGAATAGTCTTAACCCTCAAAACATCTCGGCATTAGTTCCTTGCATAAGCCATTACATGCAAAATTGTTGAACTATTTGTCATAAACTGTCAAGCATAGTTTTACACATTTCTATTAGACCTTTTGTACAAAAACGTGAATTGATGAATCGTGCAGGTGAAATTGACCCTCACTCATGAAGGAATGTAAAAGTGTTAGTTCAACCAATAATCAACCAGTTGTCTAAATTGCTCAAAGGTGCATCTCATGAAGAATCAATTGGCAAGCATATATAGACAGACCACAACCCAGAGTTGCAATTTTCCAATAAAGGATGGACCAGGAAACGAGCAGGGTCAACAGCCAAGAGGAGGAAGAAGAGGAGCAAGGATGTGTGGTGGAAGGCAAAACAGAGGAAGAGGCAGAAGAGGACATAGGTGCATATCTGATGACATAAGGGCCACTATTGTAGACCATGTTGTCAATCATGGCCTTACAATGGCTGAGGCTGGTCGAAGGGTGCAGCTGAATATTGGGAGATCAACCATGTCCTCAATAGTTCTAACGCTTCGGAGAGAGAACAGGTATGTCCACCAATGTACAGTGCACTGTTACTGTATATAAGCAGTATACTGTATACTTCCTACAATGCTTCATATTACAGTAGTCCACTTGTATTTCACAGCATACAGAAATATACTCTATACAGATACATACTGCACCTTACATGCACCCACCTGTACGTTTTACAGTAAAATGTGTGTTCGCATAGTTTTTGTCTATGTGAGAGTGTGCGATGCGTCACTGCATTTTTCCCCACATAGGACTGCAAGATGACCTCAAACCGGTGGCAGAGGACGCCTTTTCACACCTCAACAGGAGGAGGCTATTTGCACCATGAGCTAAGGAGCTACGGTACCAGTATGTACAGGTAAAACATATATCTATGTAACTACTTTACAGCAACACTTTATAGTGATACATAGTACAGTAAGCATTAAATGCACACATTTCCATTGCTGTGGAAGGAACATGCAATATATGTACATTTTATGTCACTCTTCCTTACCAAAACAAATTCAACTGTGTGTTCTGGGATATAGCGTATAATGGAGTTGGAATCAAGTGAACCCTCTCACAACTTTGTATACGTGGATGAGGCTGGCTTCATCCCGACCAAATGCAGAAGGCGGGGTCAGAATATCATCGGTCACAGAGCTACTGTGGATTTGCCAGGCCAACGGGGAGGAAATATCATCAGTGTGGATGACGGATCACCACCTCAAGCTGAACCTCGGCAAGACGGAGCTGCTCTTCCTCCCGGGGAAGGACTGCCCGTTCCATGATCTCGCCATCACGGTTGACAACTCCATTGTGTCCTCCTCCCAGAGCGCTAAGAACCTTGGCGTGATCCTGGACAACACCCTGTCGTTCTCAACTAACATCAAGGCGGTGGCCCGTTCCTGTAGGTTCATGCTCTACAACATCTGCAGAGTACGACCCTGCCTCACACAGGAAGCGGCGCAGGTCCTAATCCAGGCACTTGTCATCTCCCGTCTGGATTACTGCAACTCGCTGTTGGCTGGGCTCCCTGCCTGTGCCATTAAACCCCTACAACTCATCCAGAACGCCGCAGCCCGTCTGGTGTTCAACCTTCCCAAGTTCTCTCACGTCATCCCGCTCTCTCCACTGGCTTCCAGTTGAAGCTCGCATCCGCTACAAGACCATGGTGCTTGCCTACGGAGCTGTGAGGGGAACGGCACCTCAGTACCTCCAGGCTCTGATCAGGCCCTACACCCAAACAAGGGCACTGCGTTCATCCACTTCTGGCCTGCTCGCCTCCCTACCACTGAGGAAGTACAGTTCCCGCTCAGCCCAGTCAAAACTGTTCGCTGCTCTGGCCCCCCAATGGTGGAACAAACTCCCTCACGACGCCAGGACAGCGGAGTCAATCACCACCTTCCGGAGACACCTGAAACCCCACCTCTTTAAGGAATACCTAGGATAGGATAAGTAATCCTTCTCACCCCCCTAAAAGATTTAGATGCACTATTGTAAAGTGGCTGTTCCACTGGATGTCATAAGGTGAATGCACCAATTTGTAAGTCGCTCTGGATAAGAGCGTCTGCTAAATGACTTAAATGTAAATGTAAATGTGTGCTGCTATTTCAGAGCATGGTGTCCTAACCCATATCCCCCTTATAGGGCCATACAACACCCAGCATCTACTCAACTTTTTAGAGACTCTCTACAGGGCTCTCATCCCTGATGATGAGAGGGGTCTGTTTAGAGAGGATTTGCCAAAGTACGTGGTCATTTGTGATAATGTGAGTTTCCATCGATCAAACATCATAAGGCAATGGTTTGTGACCCACCCGAGGATGCTCATAGAATTCCTCCCACCTTATTCACCATTCCTTAACCCAATTGAGGAGTTATTTTCAGCATGGAGGTGGAAGGTGTACGATCGTCAGCCACACACACAGATGACCCTGCTGGCTGCAATGGATGCAGCATGTGAGGACATCACAGTAGACGCCTGCAGAGGATGGATAAGGCATTCCAAAATATTCTTACCATGTTGCATTGGAAGGGAAAATATCCGGTGTGATGTGGATGAGAATATGTGGGCCGACAGACAGGAACGTCTGGATGTGTAGAGACAACACAACAGTGCTGCGGGCATAGTTGTGCCTTAGGGGTGGTTTCCTGTGTTTCTTTCTAATTTAGTTTGTTTTCCTTGGTTCCCCTTGGGTTGTCCAGTCTCTTTCAATCAATAACCCACATACAGTAATATGTAAATAGTACTGTTGAAATTGATATATGCCATAGAAATGCAGCCTTGTGCATTTTCAATACAGTAGCTGTCATCCAAACTGTAGCCTAAATTTACATCAGGTAATACTGTCAAAGTACACAGCTACATTGACAACATGCCTAAACATTTTGATGACCTCGTTCGTGAACAATGACTCAATGACTTATCATTCTGATGACACTGACATGATCATTGGCATGAATATTTACTTTTGAGAGATGTACTAAAGGATTTTTAGTGACTGACTAGCTTTAGAAACATATCTATTGTATTTGCAGTTTGTACAAATTGTTCTGAGAAATGCGCTTTTTATTTTGCACATGTTAGGGATGATGTGAAAAATGCACCATAGCGACTGAGAAAAACTGTAATAATGTGCCCAGTTCAGTCATATTGATTTCAGTCCAGTTCTCTTTGTGCACGCGTCCTTAAAATAGCTTTTAACAGCTAGAGTACAACAGTATTTCATAAAAATGACAGTGTTCTGCATCCCAGAAGGCTCTCTATTTCCTATATAGTGCACTACTTTTAACAAAGCCTTGTAGGGCTCGTATAGGGAATAGAGAGGCATTTGGGATTCAGTACAGACGGGTGTTATGAAATACTGTTGTACTCTCGCCGTTCAAAGCTATATTAAGGACGCGTGTACTGTACAAAAGAGAACTGGACTGAAATCAACATTCCTGATGACCAAACTGAAAACCTCAAGCAGACAGTCTGGTCTGATGACATGTTTCGTGTTCAGAGGCCTGGTCATAAGAGGATAGGATATATTTGATTGTACACTCCTACAGAAAAATAGGTCTTCAAGGGTTCTTCGGCTCTCCCCATAGGAGAACCCTTATTGGTTCCAGGTAGAAACCTTCTGGGTTGCGTGTAGATCCCTCTGTAGAAAGGATGTTGTTTGTAAGCCAAAAAAGGGTTCTACCTGTAACCGAAAACAGAGAATATACAAACACTACAGTACACAAATACACACACACACACACACACACACACACACACACACACACAGCTGATCTCCCTCACGTTACTCTAAATATAACAGCTGATCTCCCTCACGTTACTCTAAATATAACAGCTGATCTCCCTCACGTTACTCTAAATATAACAGCTGATCTCCCTCACGTTACTCTAAATATAACAGCTGATCTCCCTCACGTTACTCTCAATATAACAGCTGATCTCCCTCACGTTACTCTAAATTTAACAGCTGATCTCCCCCACGTTACTCTAAATATAACAGCTGATCTCCCTCACGTTACTCTAAATATAACAGCTGATCTCCCTCACGTTACTCTAAATATAACAGCTGATCTCCCTCACGTTTCTCTAAATATAACAGCTGATCTCCCTCACGTTTCTCTAAATATAACAGCTGATCTCCCTCACGTTTCTCTTAATTAAAACAGTACTCTGTGAACCCACGGGCTGTCGCAACTCTGGACCTGGACAGAACACACCTGCAGGCTGTAGTAGTTCAGTATTGGTCAGCATTGGTCAGTTGTGGTCAGCATTGGTCAGTTGTGGTCAGCATTGGTCAGTTGTGGTCAGTTGTGGTCAGCATTGGTCAGTTGTGGTCAGCATTGGTCAGTACTTCAATCAGTTATTGAACCCATTGCCCTCTATGGTTGTGAGGTCTGGGGTCCACTCACCAACCAAGAATTCACTAAATTAATTGACAAACACTGAATTGAGACTCTCCAGAATTCTACAAAAATATAATTTGTGTACAAGGCAAAACCCCAAGCAGAGCAGAATTAAGACTGTCCCTGCTAGTTATCTACATCCAGACAAGAGCTGTTCAATTCTACAACCACCTAAAAGGGATTCCCACACATTCCACCACAAAGCCCTCGCCTACAGAGAGATGAACCTAAAAAAGAGAGCCCTCGGCCAGCTGGTTCTAGGGCTCTGTTCACAAACACAAACAACGCCCACAAAGCCCCAGGACAGCAACACAATTAGACCCAACCAAATTATGAGAAAGCAAAAAGATAATTATTTGACACACTGGACAGAATCAACCAAGGATCTGGCCCTAAACAGAATGCCTGGCCACTGTGACAGACCGACCATACATTAAAAAAAATATTAGACTATGTACAGACTCAGTGAGCAGAAGCCTTGCTATTGAGAAAGGCCGCTGTAGGCAGACCTGGCTCTCAAGAGAATACAGGCTATGTGCACACTGCCCACAAAATGAGGTGGAAACTGAGCTGCACTTCCTAACCTCCTTTCCAATGTATGACCATATTAGAGAGACATATTTCCCTCAGATTACACAGATCCACAAAGAATTAGAAAACAAGTCAAACATTGATATACGCCCATACCTGGCAATATACAGACAGGCAGGTAGGTAGATAGGTAGATAGGTAGATAGGATAGATAGATAGATAGATAGATAGATAGATAGATAGATAGATAGATAGATAGATAGATGACTCACTTGGCCAGCTTGGTCTCTATGTGCTGTCGTGTCTCCTGTCTCTCCAGGTCTGAGCGAACAGGGAAGATGTTTCTGTCCTCCAGCTCCTGCTGACTGGGCCGGTTACGAAGCTTCACTGTTAACAACTCCTTACGCATCCGCCGCGGCAGGGTGCCTACACACACACACACACACACACACACACACAATTATTACCCCACTGGGTCTTTACCATTATCCCAGCAGGTCTATAAGGGAGGGAACCCCCTGTCTTTCACAGTAACACACAAACACACACGCGCACACACACACACACACACACACCTATATCCCAGCAGGTCTATAAGGGAGGGAACCCCCTGTCTTTCACAGTAACACACACACACACACACACACACACACAGACACAGACACAGACACAGACACAGACACAGACACAGACACACACACACACACACAGGTCTATAAGGGAGGGACCCCTGTCTTTCACAGTACACACACACACACACACACACACACACACACACACACACACACACACACACACACACACACACACACACACACCTATATCCCAGCAGGTCTATAAGGGAGGGAACCCCTTGTCTTTCACAGTAACACACAGACAGCACTTCAGTGGGGCAGAGATGGGATGAAGACAATGTTTTTTTTTTCTTGGCTCCCATGTCTTTAAAAAATAATAATTGGGTGGGTGTAGTGGACAAGGTGTGTGCTAGATTGCCTAGGTTTAAATGGGTGCTACCCCAACAGTCTCATAGGGGAAGGGTGCTGGTAGCCAATAACCTAGCAGCCTCTACCCTGTGGCACAGACTAATGATTTTACAGCCACCTGATACAAGAGCTTCAGAGGACCCTTGTCAATTCCTTCTGGTCTGGACAACATTGTATTAAGGCTGCAGCCCTGTAGACCTGCCACTGCACGAGGGTGGGCGAGGCCTGGTGGACATTTCTTCTGGGATCATGGCTTTCAGGCTTCAAGCAGCCCAGAGACTGTTGTACAGGGACGGTTCTAGCAGCCCAGAGACTGTTGTACAGGGACGGTTCTAGCAGCCCAGAGACTGTTGTACAGTGACGGTTCTAGCAGCCCAGAGACTGTTGTCCAGGGACGGTTCTAGCAGCCCAGAGACTGTTGTCCAGGGACGGTTCTAGCAGCCCAGAGACTGTTGTCCAGGGACGGTTCTAGCAGCCCAGAGACGGTTGTCCAGGGACGGTTCTAGCAGCCCAGAGACTGTTGTACAGGGACGGTTCTAGCAGCCCAGAGATTGTTGTCCAGGGACGGCTCTAGCAGCCCAGAGACGGTTGTACAGGGACGGTTCTAGCAGCCCAGAGACTGTTGTACAGGGACGGTTCTAGCAGCCCAGAGACTGTTGTCCAGGGACGGTTCTAGCAGCCCAGAGACTGTTGTCCAGGGACGGTTCTAGCAGCCCAGAGACGGCTGTCCAGGGACGGTTCTAGCAGCCCAGAGACTGTTGTACAGGGACGGTTCTAGCAGCCCAGAGACTGTTGTCCAGGGACGGTTCTAGCAGCCCAGAGACGGTTGTCCAGGGACGGTTCTAGCAGCCCAGAGACTGTTGTCCAGGGACGGTTCTAGCAGCCCAGAGACTGTTGTCCAGGGACGGTTCTAGCAGCCCAGAGACGGTTGTCCAGGGACGGTTCTAGCAGCCCAGAGACGGTTGTCCAGGGACGGTTCTAGCAGCCCAGAGACGGTTGTCCAGGGACGGTTCTAGCAGCCCAGAGACTGTTGTCCAGGGACGGTTCTAGCAGCCCAGAGACTGTTGTCCAGGGACGGTTCTAGCAGCCCAGAGACTGTTGTCCAGGGACGGTTCTAGCAGCCCAGAGACTGTTGTCCAGGGACGGTTCTAGCAGCCCAGAGACGGTTGTCCAGGGACGGTTCTAGCAGCCCAGAGACTGTTGTCCAGGGACGGTTCTAGCAGCCCAGAGATTGTTGTCCAGGGACGGTTCTAGCAGCCCAGAGACTGTTGTACAGGGACGGTTCTAGCAGCCCAGAGACTGTTGTACAGGGACGGTTCTAGCAGCCCAGGGACTGTTGTACTGTGATGGTTCTAGCAGCCCAGGGACTGTTGTACTGTGATGGTTCTAGCAGCCCAGGGACTGTTGTACTGTGATGGTTCTAGCTGGGTCGACACAGCCTCCTGTACTCCCTGTTCACCGACGACTGCATGGCCAGGCACGACTCCAACACCATCATTAAGTTCGCAGAATACACAACAGTGGTAGGCCTGATCACTGACAACGACGAGACAGCCTATAGGGAGGTCAGAGACCTGGCAGTGTGGTGCCAGGACAACAACCGCTCCCTCAATGTGATCAAGACAAAGGAGATGATTGTGTACTACAGGAAAAGGAGGACTGAGTACTGGAGGGGGGTGATTTGCCTGGCCTGACTCCATTCCATGAGTCTGTTATGCAGGCTTGGAGAGTTTAACATGTCCCGTAAGGCCTGCACACCACCAGATATGTGGCTTTTTGAAGAGCCTCTTCTTTATAACACTGCCATCCAGTCCCCTGTTGTGGGTTCAGCCAGCCTACGTTCATGCCTGTTAGCTGCGGGGTGTACTAAGCTGGGTCGTTGTGATGCGGAGCAGGAGCAGATCGCTGGAGGAGCTGGGAGAAAGAGCGGGGATCCGATCATCTCGCCTACTGAGGAAGGTCGTTGCTGAGGTCTGTGATTCCTTGCCAGTACTTCATCGGCAGTGTGTGACTGATACTTCTAACTCTGATCGGTGGACGGAGGGTCTGGATGATGTGTTCCCCTGTTCTTTAAAGGAGGACGTGCTGCTTTCCTTCCATACCACGGAGCTGGGGCAGTTCAAGGCGGTGGGCATGAAGGCCATGAACATAATATTTTTTAAAGTGGCCAGGGCTTCTTCCCTGGAAGGGGTCAAATCGACGAGGTGGGCGGGTGTGTGTTTTCGTGAAGGTGTTTTCCCAAAAAGCTGTTGAAAAGAGGACAGGTGACCTCCAATGGAGGATAATACATGGAGCCATAGCGACCAATATGCATCTGGTACATCTGGATCCTCCTGTTGGGGAGGGGTGTCCATTCTGCATCTGCTACACCTGGATCCTCCTGTTGGGGAGGGATGTCCATTCTGCATCTGCTACATCTGGATCCTCCTGTTGGGGAGGGGTGTCCATTCTGCATCTCCTACACCTGGATCCTCCTGTTGGGGAGGGGTGTCCATTCTGCATCTGCTACACCTGGACCCTCCTGTTGGGGAGGGGTGTCCGTTCTGCATCTGCTACACCTGGATCCTCCTGTTGGGGAGGGGTGTCCATTCTGCATCTGCTACACCTGGATCCTCCTGTTGGGGAGGGGTGTCCGTTCTGCATCTGCTACACCTGGATCCTCCTGTTGGAGAGGGGTGTCCATTCTGCATCTGATACACCTGGATCCTCCTGTTGGGGAGGGGTGTCCATTCTGCATCTGCTACACCTGGACCCTCCTGTTGGGGAGGGGTGTCCATTCTGCATCTGCTACACCTGGACCCTCCTGTTGGGGAGGGGTGTCCATTCTGCATCTGCTACACCTGGTTCCTCCTGTTGGGGAGGGGTGTCCATTCTGCATCTGTTACACCTGGATCCTCCTGTTGGGGAGGGGTGTCCATTCTGCATCTGCTACACCTGGATCCTCCTGTTGGGGAGGGGTGTCCATTCTGCATCTGCTACATCTGGATCCTCCTGTTGGGGAGGGGTGTCCATTCTGCATCTGCTACACCTGGATCCTCCTGTTGGGGAGGGGTGTCCATTCTGCATCTGCTACACCTGGATCCTCCTGTTGGGGAGGGGTGTCCATTCTGCATCTGCTACACCTGGATCCTCCTGTTGGGGAGGGGTGTCCATTCTGCATCTGCTACACCTGGGTCCTCCTGTTGGGGGAGGGGTGTCCATTCTGCATCTGCTACACCTGGACCCTACTGTTGGGGAGGGGTGTCCATTCTGCATCTGCTACACCTGGATCCTCCTGTTGGGGAGGGGTGTCCATTCTGCATCTGCTACACCTGGATCCTCCTGTTGGAGAGGGGTGTCCATTCTGCATCTGCTACACCTGGACCCTACTGTTGGGGAGTGGTGTCCATTCTGCATCTGCTACACCTGGATCCTCCTGTTGGGGAGGGGTGTCCATTCTGCATCTGCTACACCTGGATCCTCCTGTTGGGGAGGGGTGTCCATTCTGCATCTGCTACACCTGGATCCTCCTGTTGGGGAGGGGTGTCCATTCTGCATCTGCTACACCTGGATCCTCCTGTTGGGGAGGGGTGTCCATTCTGCATCTGCTACACCTGGATCCTCCTGTTGGGGAGGGGTGTCCATTATGCATCTGATACACCAGGACCCTACTGTTGGGGAGGGGTGTCCATTCTGCATCTGCTACACCTGGATCCTCCTGTTGGGGAGGGGTGTCCATTCTGCATCTGCTACACCTGGATCCTCCTGTTGGGGAGGGGTGTCCATTCTGCATCTGCTACACCTGGATCCTACTGTTGGGGAGGGGTGTCCATTCTGCATCTGATACACCTGGACCCTACTGTTGGGGAGGGGTGTCCATTCTGCATCTGCTACACCTGGATCCTACTGTTGGGGAGGGGTGACCATTCTGCATCTGATACACCTGGATCCTACTGTTGGGGAGGGGTGTCCATTCTGCATCTGCTACACCTGGATCCTACTGTTGGGGAGGGGTGTCCATTCTGCATCTGCTACACCTGAATCCTCCTGTTGGGGAGGGGTGTCCATTCTGCATCTGCTACACCTGGATCCTCCTGTTGGGGAGGGGTGTCCATTCTGCATCTGCTACACCTGGATCCTCCTGTTGGGGAGGGGTGTCCATTCTGCATCTGCTACACCTGAATCCTCCTGTTGGGGAGGGGTGTCCATTCTGCATCTGCTACACCTGGATCCTCCTGTTGGGGAGGGGTGTCCATTCTGCATCTGCTACATCTGGATCCTCCTGTTGGGGAGGGGTGTCCATTCTGCATCTGCTACACCTGGATTCTCCTGTTGGGGAGGGGTGTCCATTCTGCATCTCCTACACCTGGATCCTTCTGTTGGGGAGGGGTGTCCATTCTGCATCTGCTACACCTGGATCCTCCTGTTGGGGAGGGGTGTCCATTCTGCATCTGCTACACCTGGATCCTTCTGTTGGGGAGGGGTGTCCATTCTGCATCTGCTACACCTGGATCCTCCTGTTGGGGGGGGGGGGTGCCCAATATGGATCTGCTACACCTGAATCCTCCTGTTGGGGAGGGGTGTCCATTCTGCATCTGCTACACCTGGATCCTTCTGTTGGGGAGGGGTGTCCATTCTGCATCTGCTACACCTGAATCCTCCTGTTGGGAAGGGGTGTCCATTCTGCATCTGCTACACCTGAATCCTCCTGTTGGGGAGGGGTGTCCATTCTGCATCTGATACACCTGGATCCTACTGTTGGGGAGGGGTGTCCATTCTGCATCTGCTACACCTGGATCCTGCTGTTGGGGAGGGGTGTCCATTCTGCATCTGCTACACCTGGATCCTCCTGTTGGGGAGGGGTGTCCATTCTGCATCTGCTACACCTGGATCCTACTGTTGGGGAGGGGGTGTCCATTCTGCATCTGCGACACCTGGATCCTACTGTTGGGGAGGGGTGTCCATTCTGCATCTGCTACACCTGGATTCTCCTGTTGGGGAGGGGTGTCCATTCTGCATCTCCTACACCTGGATCCTTCTGTTGGGGAGGGGTGTCCATTCTGCATCTGCTACACCTGAATCCTCCTGTTGGGGTGGGGTGTCCATTCTGCATCTGCTACACCTGGATCCTCCTGTTGGGGAGGGGTGTCCATTCTGCATCTGCTACACCTGGATCCTTCTGTTGGTGAGGGGTGTCCATTCTGCATCTGCTACACCTGGACCCTCCTGTTGGGGAGGGGTGTCCATTCTGCATCTGCTACACCTGGATCCTACTGTTGGGGAGGGGTGACCATTCTGCATCTGCTACACCTGGATCCTCCTGTTGGGGAGGGGTGTCCAGTCTGCATCTGCTACACCTGGATCCTACTGTTGGGGAGGGGTGTCCATTCTGCATCTGCTACACCTGGATCCTACTGTTGGGGAGGGGTGTCCATTCTGCATCTTATACACCTGGACCCTACTGTTGGGGAGGGGTGTCCATTCTGCATCTGCTACACCTGGATCCTACTGTTGGGGAGGGGTGTCCATTCTGCATCTGCTACACCTGGATCCTACTGTTGGGGAGGGGTGTCCATTCTGCATCTCCTACACCTGGATCCTCCTGTTGGGCAGGGATGTCCATTCTGCATCTGCTACACCTGGATCCAACTGCAGGGGAGGGGTGTCCATTCTGCATCTGCTACACCTGGACCCTCCTGTTGGGGAGGGGTGTCCATTCTGCATCTGCTACACCTGGATCCTCCTGTTGGGGAGGGGTGTCCATTCTGCATCTCCTACACCTGGATCCTTCTGTTGGGGAGGGGTGTCCATTCTGCATCTGCTACACCTGGATCCTCCTGTTGGGGAGGGGTGTCCATTCTGCATCTGCTACACCTGGATCCTCCTGTTGGGGAGGGGTGTCCATTCTGCATCTGCTACACCTGGATCCTCCTGTTGGGGGGTGCCCAATATGGATCTGCTACACCTGAATCCTCCTGTTGGGGAGGGGTGTCCATTCTGCATCTGCTACATCTGGATCCTTCTGTTGGGGAGGGGTGTCCATTCTGCATCTGCTACACCTGAATCCTCCTGTTGGGAAGGGGTGTCCATTCTGCATCTGCTACACCTGGATCCTACTGTTGGGGAGGGGTGTCCATTCTGCATCTGCTACACCTGAATCCTCCTGTTGGGGAGGGGTGTCCATTCTGCATCTGCTACACCTGGATCCTCCTGTTGGGGAGGGGTGTCCATTCTGCATCTGCTACACCTGGATCCTACTGTTGGGGAGGGGTGTCCATTCTGCATCTGATACACCTGGACCCTACTGTTGGGGAGGGGTGTCCATTCTGCATCTGCTACACCTGGATCCTACTGTTGGGGAGGGGTGTCCATTCTGCATCTGATACACCTGGACCCTACTGTTGGGGAGGGGTGTCCATTCTGCATCTGCTACACCTGGATTCTCCTGTTGGGGAGGGGTGTCCATTCTGCATCTCCTACACCTGGATCCTTCTGTTGGGGAGGGGTGTCCATTCTGCATCTGCTACACCTGAATCCTCCTGTTGGGGAGGGGTGTCCATTCTGCATCTGCTACACCTGGATCCTCCTGTTGGGGAGGGGTGTCCATTCTGCATCTGCTACACCTGGATCCTCCTGTTGGGGGGGTGCCCATTATGGATCTGCTACACCTGGATCCTACTGTTGGGGAGGGGTGTCCATTCTGCATCTGCTACACCTGAATCCTCCTGTTGGGAAGGGGTGTCCATTCTGCATCTGCTACACCTGAATCCTCCTGTTGGGGAGGGGTGTCCATTCTGCATCCGCTACACCTGAATCCTCCTGTTGGGAAGGGGTGTCCATTCTGCATCTGCTACACCTGGATCCTACTGTTGGGGAGGGGTGTCCATTCTGCATCTGATACACCTGGACCCTACTGTTGGGGAGGGGTGTCCATTCTGCATCTGATACACCTGGATCTTACTGTTGGGGAGGGGTGTCCATTCTGCATCTGCTACACCTGGATCCTCCTGTTGGGCAGGGGTGTCCATTCTGCATCTCCTACACCTGGATCCTTCTGTTGGGGAGGGGTGTCCATTCTGCATCTGCTACACCTGGATCCTACTGTTGGGGAGGGGTGTCCATTCTGCATCTGCTACACCTGGATCCTCCTGTTGGGGAGGGGTGTCCATTCTGCATCTGCTACACCTGGATCCTACTGTTGGGGAGGGGTGTCCATTCTGCATCTGCTACACCTGGACCCTACTGTTGGGGAGGGGTGTCCATTCTGCATCTGCTACACCTGGACCCTCCTGTTGGGGAGGGGTGTCCATTCTGCATCTGCTACACCTGGATCCTACTGTTGGGGAGGGGTGTCCATTCTGCATCTGCTACACCTGGATCCTACTGTTGGGGAGGGGTGTCCATTCTGCATCTGCTACACCTGGATCCTACTGTTGGGGAGGGGTGTCCATTCTGTGCTGAGTCTGAAACTCTGGCACATCTGTTCTTACAGTGTTTCAGGTTGGTGGGGATTGATGGACCTGATCACTAGTTGGTTTTCAGCTCTGGGAGATGCTTTCTCTTCCCAACAGTTTATATGTGGGCCAAAGTCCAGGTTTAGTTAAAGGGGTGTAGTTCTCTTACTTAACCTTGTGTCAGGGGGCAGCTAAATTAGCAGTTTGGAAGACACAAAAGAACAGTATTCGGGGACAGGGGTCTGTGGACATGGTGGGAATGCTGGAGGGGATGTTGGCAGCGAGGCTGAGGGGTGAGTTTGTTACAAACTGGTTAACAACATTGGGCTATGAATATATGGGGTATTCAAAGTCTGTTGTGTTTAGTAACTGTGGAGGAGGATGTGGTGTTGTGTTGAGTTACTGTGGGGGAGGATGTGGTGTTGTGTTGAGTTACTGTGGGGGAGGATGTGGTGTTGTGTTGAGTTACTGTGGAGGAGGATGTGGTGCTGTGTTGAGTTACTGTGGAGGAGGATGTGGTGTTGTGTTGAGTTACTGTGGAGGAGGATGTGGTGTTGTGTTGAGTTCCTGTGGAGGAGGGTGTGGTGTTGTGTTGAGTTCCTGTGGAGGAGGATGTGGTGTTGTGTTTAGTTACTGTGGAGGAGGATGTGGTGTTGTGTTTAGTTCCTGTGGAGGAGGATGTGGTGTTGTGTTTAGTTACTGTGGAGGAGGGTGTGGTGTTGTGTTTAGTTCCTGTGGAGGAGGGTGTGGTGTTGTGTTGAGTTCCTGTGGAGGAGGATGTGGTGTTGTGCTTCTAATTGATGTTCAACCATGTTTTTCTTTGTTTGAAGTATTATTGTGAGGTGGGTTCCCAGACCCAATAATTTTTTTTTTAAACTTCAAAACTCTCTCTCCTATTTCTCTCTCCTATCTCCTTCTCTTCTCTCTCCTCTTTTTCCCCTCTCTCTCTCCTCTCTCTATCTACTCTCCCTCTCCTCTCTGCTCTCGCTCTCTATCTCATCTCGCTCTCCTCTCACTTCCCCTCTCTGCTCTCTCTCCTCCCTCTATCCTCTATCCTCTCCCCTCTCTCTCCTCTCTCACTCTCACTCTCCCTCTCTTTCTCCCCTCTCTCTCCTTCCTCTATCCTCTCTCCTCTTTCCTTTCACTTCTCTCACTCTCCTGTCTCTCTTCTCTCACTCTCCTGTCTCTCTTCTCTTCCTCTCATGTCTCTCTTCTCTCTCACCTCTATCTCCTCTGTCTCTCCTCTCTTTCCTCTCCATTTCTTCTCTCCCCTCTTTCTCTTCTCTCTCCTATCTCTCTCCTCTCCCTACTCTATCTCTCTGCTCTCTCTCGCTCTCCTCTCTCTCATATGTCTATCTTCTCTCTCCTTTCTCCTCTTTGTCCTCTCTCTTCTCTCACTCTCCTCTGTTTCTCCTCTGTCTATCCTCTCTCTCACTCTCCTCTGTCTCTCTCTCTCCTCTCAATTAAATTAAATTAAATTTGCTTTATTGGCGTGGCATAATAATGTACATATTGCCAAAGCGTACTTTGGATATTTACAATATTAAAATAATGAGAATCCAAATTGTCAACGGGACGACAGTAACAACAATAACCAACACATTGAACAATAACAATAAGCATAGAGGACATTGGTTGGCCTGCAGGTTAGTTGTCAGACACTGTCCCTCATCTTATGGCAGGCAGCAATGTAGTGCGCTGCCAACCCACAGTTCTGCGTCCTCCCCCAACAGGACAGGTAGGCTATTCTCATCAGAGAGGTCTTTGAAACCTTGAATAAGGGTTTCAGATTTCAGGAAATGACACTCTCTTATTGTTTTATATTTTTTTTACATTTTGTCAGGAAATGCAGCTCTGTCTCAGGTTCTGCTGTGGTGCAGTGGTTGCACAGCCTTTCCTCAACAGGGAGACAGGTTTTCCTGTGTCTACCCTTCTCAATGGCAAGGCTGTGCTCACTGAGCCTGCACCTTGTCAAGGTTGTGTTAACCACGGAGTACTGTTGATTTAGGGCCAGATAGCACTGCATTTTGCTTTGTGCTTCCCAATGTAGCAATGTTGTAATTTGGATTATTCTGATTGATTGGATGTTCTTCAGCCCCAGGACCAGCTGGATGAGGGGACTGAGGCTTCAGTGTGTTAGTAGAACAGGTTAGTGAACTCAGGACCAGCTGGATGAGGGGACTGAGGCTTCAGTGTGTTAGTAGAACAGGTTAGTGAACTCAGGACCAGCTGGATGAGGGGACTGAGGCTTCAGTGTGTTAGTAGAACAGGTTAGTGAACTCAACCCCAGGACCAGCTGGATGAGGGGACTGAGGCTTCAGTGTGTTAGTAGAACAGGTTAGTGAACTCAGGACCAGCTGGATGAGGGGACTGAGGCTTCAGTGTGTTAGTAGAACAGGTTAGTGAACTCAGGACCAGCTGGATGAGGGGACTGAGGCTTCAGTGTGTTAGTAGAACAGGTTAGTGAACTCAACCCCAGGACCAGCTGGATGAGGGGACTGAGGCTTCAGTGTGTTAGTAGAACAGGTTAGTGAACTCAACCCCAGGACCAGTTGGATGAGGGGACTGAGGCTTCAGTGTGTTAGTAGAACAGGTTAGTGAACTCAACCCCAGGACCAGTTGGATGAGGGGACTGAGGCTTCAGTGTGTTAGTAGAACAGGTTAGTGAACTCAGCCCCAGGACCAGTTGGATGAGGGGACTGAGGCTTCAGTGTGTTAGTAGAACAGGTTAGTGAACTCAACCCCAGGACCAGTTGGATGAGGGGACTGAGGCTTCAGTGTGTTAGTAGAACAGGTTAGTGAACTCAGGACCAGCTGGATGAGGGGACTGAGGCTTCAGTGTGTTAGTAGAACAGGTTAGTGAACTCAGGACCAGCTGGATGAGGGGACTGAGGCTTCAGTGTGTTAGTAGAACAGGTTTGTGAACTCAGACCCAGGAACAGTTGGATGAGGGGACTGAGGCTTCAGTGTGTTAGTAGAACAGGTTAGTGAACTCAGACCCAGGACCAGTTGGATGAGGGGACTGAGGCTTCAGTGTGTTAGTAGAACAGGTTAGTGAACTCAACCCCAGGACCAGTTGGATGAGGGGACTGAGGCTTCAGTGTGTTAGTAGAACAGGTTAGTGAACTCAGACCCAGGACCAGTTGGATGAGGGGACTGAGGCTTCAGTGTGTTAGTAGAACAGGTTAGTGAACTCAGCCCCAGGACCAGTTGGATGAGGGGACTGAGGCTTCAGTGTGTTAGTAGAACAGGTTAGTGAACTCAACCCCAGGACCAGCTGGATGAGGGGACTGAGGCTTCAGTGTGTTAGTAGAACAGGTTAGTGAACTCATCCCCGGGACCAGTTGGATGAGGGGACTGAGGCTTCAGTGTGTTAGTAGAACAGGTTAGTGAACTCAACCCCAGGACCAGTTGGATGAGGGGACTGAGGCTTCAGTGTGTTAGTAGAACAGGTTAGTGAACTCAACCCCAGGACCAGTTGGATGAGGGGACTGAGGCTTCAGTGTGTTAGTAGAACAGGTTAGTGAACTCAGGACCAGCTGGATGAGGGGACTGAGGCTTCAGTGTGTTAGTAGAACAGGTTAGTGAACTCAATCCCAGGACCAGCTGGATGAGGGGACTGAGGCTTCAGTGTGTTAGTAGAACAGGTTAGTGAACTCAACCCCAGGACCAGCTGGATGAGGGGACTGAGGCTTCAGTGTGTTAGTAGAACAGGTTAGTGAACTCATCCCCGGGACCAGTTGGATGAGGGGACTGAGGCTTCAGTGTGTTAGTAGAACAGGTTAGTGAACTCAGCCCCAGGACCAGTTGGATGAGGGGACTGAGGCTTCAGTGTGTTAGTAGAACAGGTTAGTGAACTCAACCCCAGGACCAGCTGGATGAGGGGACTGAGGCTTCAGTGTGTTAGTAGAACAGGTTAGTGAACTCAGCCCCAGGACCAGTTGGATGAGGGGACTGAGGCTTCAGTGTGTTAGTAGAACAGGTTAGTGAACTCAACCCCAGGACCAGTTGGATGAGGGGACTGAGGCTTCAGTGTGTTAGTAGAACAGGTTAGTGAACTCAACCCCAGGACCAGTTGGATGAGGGGACTGAGGCTTCAGTGTGTTAGTAGAACAGGTTAGTGAACTCAACCCCAGGACCAGTTGGATGAGGGGACTGAGGCTTCAGTGTGTTAGTAGAACAGGTTAGTGAACTCAACCCCAGGACCAGCTGGATGAGGGGACTGAGGCTTCAGTGTGTTAGTAGAACAGGTTAGTGAACTCATCCCCGGGACCAGCTGGATGAGGGGACTGAGGCTTCAGTGTGTTAGTAGAACAGGTTTGTGAACTCATCCCCGGGACCAGCTGGATGAGGGGACTGAGGCTTCAGTGTGTTAGTAGAACAGGTTTGTGAACTCTGCCCCGGGACCAGCTGGATGAGGGGACTGAGGCTTCAGTGTGTTAGTAGAACAGGTTAGTGAACTCAACCCCAGGACCAGCTGGATGAGGGGACTGAGGCTTCAGTGTGTTAGTAGAACAGGTTAGTGAACTCATCCCCGGGACCAGCTGGATGAGGGGACTGAGGCTTCAGTGTGTTAGTAGAACAGGTTTGTGAACTCATCCCCGGGACCAGCTGGATGAGGGGACTGAGGCTTCAGTGTGTTAGTAGAACAGGTTAGTGAACTCAAACCCAGGACCAGCTGGATGAGGGGACTGAGGCTTTAGTGTGTTAGTAGAACAGGTTAGTGAACTCATCCCCGGGACCAGCTGGATGAGGGGACTGAGGCTTCAGTGTGTTAGTAGAACAGGTTTGTGAACTCATCCCCGGGACCAGCTGGATGAGGGGACTGAGGCTTTAGTGTGTCAGTAGAACAGGTTAGTGAACTCAGCCCCAGGACCAGCTGGATGAGGGGACTCTTTTCTTTGCTCAGCTCTTGGCATTGCAGCGCTTGGTAATGAGGGGGTCATTGTATGTTAGATGTTTCCAAAACGTAATGACTCTTTTCTGAGTTTTTATTATTAGTGGATATTGGCCTAATTCTGCCCTGAATGCATTATTTGTAGTTTCCTCTGGACATGTAAGAGAATCTTACAGAACTCGGCATGCAGGGTTTCAATGGGGTGTTTGTCCCATTGGGTGAAATCTTGTTTTGCCTCGTTGCCATTGGTTCCATGACACATTACATTTTTTTATTAGCCAAATTTGAATAATTATGGTCAGTCTGGAGGCTGGTCCTTCTGTAACTCAGTTGGTAGAGCATGGCGCTTGTAACGCCAGGGTAGTGGGTTCAATTCCCGGGACCACCCATATGTAGAATGTATGCACACATGACTGTAAGTCGCTTTGGATAAAAGCGTCCGCTAAATGGCATATATTATTATTATTAGTCTAGCTGTGTGGAGAAGGTTCTGCTCTGTCTTCCCTTTTCCTCTGCAGGATCGGTCTCCCGACCTTGGGACGGTTGAGCTAACGTAGGCTAATGCGATTAGCATGAGGTTGTAAGTATCGAGAACATTTCCCAGGACATATCTGATATGGGCAGAAAGCTTTAATTCTTGTTAATCTAACTGCACCGTCCAATTTACAGTAGCAATTACAATGAAAGAACACCATGCTATTGTTTGAGGAGAGTGCACAGTTATGAACATGAAAATGTATTAATAAACCAATTAGGCACATTTGGGCAGTCTTGGTACAACATTTTGGTTCATTGGATCAGTCTAAACCGTTGCACATACACTGCTGCCATCTAGTGGCCGAAATCTAAATGTTGCCAAGGCTGGAATAATACATTACGGCCTTTCTCTTGGATTTCAAAGACGATGTTACAAAAACAATATCAGGCTATACCAATCACTCAAATGTGATACATTCACTCATCAATAGTTACAATAAACTTTATGAAAACTAAATGTGATACTGATGATATAATTAATTCATGTGTGTGTGTGTGTGTGTGTGTGTGTGTGTGTGTGTGTGTGTGTGTGTGTTGAGGAGCTTGTCAATCAGTATAAACCAGGCTTGATATAGTTGACAATACCCCTCTGCCTGTTTTCTAGAGGCTGTGAGCTAGAAGCTGTTTTCTAGAGAAGGTGAGCTAGAGGCTGTGAGATAGAAGCTGTTTTCTAGAGAAGGTGAGCTGGAGGCTGTTTTCTAAAATATGTTTTCTAGAGAAGGTGAGCTAGAGGCTGTGAGCTAGAGGCTGTGAGCTAGAGGCTGTTTTCTAGAGGCTGTGAGATAGAGATGGTGAGGTAGAGGCTGTGAGGTAGAGTCTGTGGGAGCTAGAGATTGTTTTCTAGAGGCTGTGAGCTAGAGTCTGTGAGCAAGAGAATGTGAGATAGTGGCTGTGAGCTAGAGACTGTTTTCTAGAGACTGTGAGCTAGAGGTTGTGAGCTAGAGAATGTGAGCTGGTGGCTGTGAGCTAGAGACTGTTTTCTAGAGGATGTGAGCTAGAGGCTGTTTTCTAGAGGCTGTGAGCTAGAGTCTGTGAGCTAGAGTCTGTGAGCAAGAGGATGTGAGCAAGAGGATGTGAGATAGTGGCTGTGAGCTAGAGATGGTTTTCTAGAGATTGTGAGCTAGAGGCTGTGAGCTAGAGACTGTTTTCTAGAGACTGTGAGCTAGAGGTTGTGAGCTAGAGAATGTGAGCTGGTGGCTGTGAGCTAGAGTCTGTTTTCTAGAGGATGTGAGCTAGAGGCTGTTTTCTAGAGGCTGTGAGCTAGAGTCTGTGAGCAAGAGGATGTGAGCAAGAGGCTGTTAACTAGAGAATGTGAGCAAGATGCTGTGAGTGAGAGGCTGTGAGTGAGAGCCTGTGAGCTAGAGGCTGTGAGCAAGAGGCTGTGAGCAAGAGGCTGTGAGCAAGAGGCTGTGAGCAAGAGGCTGTGAGCTAGAGGCTGTGAGCTAGAGGCTGTGATATAGAGGCTGTGAGCAAGAGCCTGTTTTCTAGAGGCTGTGAGCTACAGGCTTTTTTCTGAAAGCCTGTGAGAGAGAGGCTGTGAGGTTGAGGCTGTGAGCAAGAGGTTGTGAGATAGAGGCTGTGAGCTAGAGTCTGTTTTCTAGAGGATGTGAGCTAGAGTCTGTGAGCAAGAAGCTGAGAGATAAAGCCTGTGAAATAGAGGATGTTTTCTAAAGGCTGTGAGCTAGAGGCTGTGAGCTAGATTGTGTGAGCTCGAGAATGTGAGCTAGAGGCTGTTTTCTGGAGACTGTGAGCTAGAGGCTGTGAGCTAGAGGCTGTGAGCTAGAGGGGGTGAGCTAGAGGCTGTGAGCAAGAGGCTATGTTCTAGAGGCTATGAGCTAGAGGCTGTGAGCTAGAGGCTGTGAGCTAGAGGCTGTTTACTAGAGGCTGTGAGCTAGAGGCTGTGAGCTAGAGAATGTGATCTAGAGGCTGTGAGCGAGAGGCTGTGAGCAAGAGGTTGTGACCTAGAGGCTGTGAGCTAAAGTCTGTTTACTAGAGAATGTGAGCTAGAGTCTGTGAGCAAGAGACTGTTTTCTAGAGGCTGTGAGCTACAGGCTGTGAGCTACAGGCTTTTGTCTGAAAGGCTGTGAGAGCAAGGCTGTGAGCTAGAGGCTGTGAGCTAGAGGCTGTGAGCTAATGTCTGTTTACTAGAGGATGTGAGCAAGAGGCTGTGAGCTAGAGGCTGTGAGCAAGAGGCTGTTTTCTAGAGGCTGTGAGCAAGAGCCTGTTTTCTAGAGGCTGTGAGCTACAGGCTGTAAGCTAGAGGCGGTGAGCTAGAGGCTGTGAGCTAGAGGCTATGAGATAGGGGCTGTAAGCAGGAGGCTGTTTTCTAGAGGCTGTGAGCTACAGGCTTTTTTTCTGAAAGGCTGTGAGAGAGAGGCTGTGATATAGAGCCTGTGAGATAGAGGCTGTGAGATAGAGCCTGTGAGCTAGAGGCTGTGAGATAGAGCCTGTGAGATAGAGGCTGTGAGATAGAGCCTGTGAGATAGAGCCTGTGAGATAGAGCCTGTGAGATAGAGGCTGTGAGATAGAGCCTGTGAGATAGAGGCTGTGAGATAGAGCCTGTGAGATAGAGGCTGTGAGATAGAGCCTGTGAGATAGAGCCTGTGAGATAGAGCCTGTGAGATAGAGCCTGTGAGCTAGAGGCTGTGAGATAGAGCCTGTGAGATAGAGCCTGTGAGCTAGAGGCTGTGAGATAGAGCCTGTGAGCTAGAGCCTGTGAGATAGAGCCTGTGAGATAGAGCCTGTGAGATAGAGGCTGTGAGATAGAGGCTGTGAGATAGAGCCTGTGAGAAAGAGGCTGTGAGATAGAGCCTGTGAGATAGAGGCTGTGAGATAGAGGCTGTGAGATAGAGCCTGTGAGTTAGAGTCTGTGAGAGGTGGCCCTTGCAAAGATTCAACATCTGTTGGCCAATAACACAAACTGTTCAAGTGGTGAGAAAGTGGCTTATAAGCACACAAGGTTATCTTCCTGAGACAAACGGTGGGGCTGCTCTGTCTTCTCATTTGGTCAGTCTAGCTGGTCAGTCTAGTTGGTCAGTCAAGCTGGTCAGTCAAGCTGTATGGAGAAGGTTCTGCTCTGTCTTCTATTTTGGTCAGTCTAGCTGGGCAGTCTAACTTGTCAGTCTAGCTGGTCAGTCTAGCTGGTCAGTCTAGCTTGTCAGTCTAGCTTGTCAGTCGAGCTTGTCAGTCTAGCTTGTCAGTCTAGCTTGTCAGTCTAGCTTGTCAGTCTAGCTTGTCAGTCTAGCTGGTCAGTCTAGCTGGTCAGTCTAGCTGTACGGAGAAGGTTCTGCTGTGACTTCCCTTAAGGTCAGTCTAGATGGTCAGTCAAGCTGGTCAGTCTAGCTGGTCAGTCTAGCTTGTCTGTCTATTTTGGTCAGTCTAGCTGGTCAGTCTAGCTGGTCAGTCCAGCTGGTCAGTCTAGCTGTATGGAGAAGGTCCTGCTCTGTCTTATTTTTTGGTCAGTCTAGCTGATCAGTCCAGCTGGTCAGTCCAGCTGGTCAGTCCAGCTGGTCAGTCCAGCTGGTCAGTCCAGCTGGTCAGTCCAGCTGGTCAGTCCAGCTGGTCAGTCCAGCTGGTCAGTCCAGCTGGTCAGTCTAGCTGGTCAGTCTAGCTGGTCAGTCCAGCTGGTCAGTCCAGCTGGTCAGTCCAGCTGGTCGGTCTAGCTGGTCGGTCTAGCTGGTCGGTCTAGCTGGTCAGTCCAGCTGGTCAGTCTAGCTGATCAGTCCAGCTGGTCAGTCCAGCTGGTCGGTCTAGCTGGTCAGTCTAGCTTGTCAGTCGAGCTGGTCAGTCTAGCTTGTCAGTCTAGCTGGTCAGTCTAGCTGGTCAGTCTAGCTGGTCAGTCTAGCTGGTCAGTCTATCTGTACGGAGAAGGTTCTGCTGTGACGTCCCTTAAGGTCAGTCTAGATGGTCAGTCAAGCTGGTCAGTCTAGCTGGTCAGTTTAGCTGGTCAGTCTAGCTTGTCTGTCTATTTTGGTCAGTCTAGCTGGTTAGTCCAGCTGGTCAGTCTAGCTGGTCAGCCTAGCTGGTCAGTCTAGCTGTGTGGAGGAGAAGGTGCTTTTTGTTCTCATTTTGTGTGTGTGTGTGTGTGTGTGTGTGTGTGTGTGTGTGTGTGTGTGTGTGTGTGTGTGTGTGTGTGTGTGTGACACCTACCAGAGATGACAGAGTCATTCCAGCGGTCAGGGTCGTTGTAGAATTCATCTAGACGTCTGTTCTCCTTGTTCTCGTCTGATTCCTTCCCTCTCTCCTTCTCTCTCTCCTCTCTCTCCTTCTCTCTCTCCATCCCTCCGGTTGGGACTTTCTCCACGCTGGCTGTACGCGCCAGACGACTGTCGTACCGAAGCTTCGGAGAAGAGCTCATTTCCTTCGGTTGGAAACTTGAGGACAACAGAGCAGATAAACTCAGCAAAGAAAAGAAACGTCCTCTCACGGTCAACTGCGTTTATTTTCAGCATACTTAACATGTGTAAATATTTGTATGAACATAACAAGATTCAATAACTGAAACATAAACTGAACAAGTTCCACAGATGTGACTAACAGAAATTGAATAATGTGTCCCTGAACAAAGGGGGGGTCAAAATCAAGAGTAACAGTCCGTATCTGGTGTGGCCACCAGCTGCATTAAGTACTGCAGTGCATCTCCTCCTCATGGACTGCACCAGGTTTGCCAGTTCTTGCTGTGAGATGTTACCCCACTCTTCCACCAGGCAAGTTCCCGGACATTTCTGGGGGGAATGGCCCTAGCCCTCTGATCCAACAGGTCCCAGACATTTCTGGGGTGGGAATGGCCCTAGCCCTCTGATCCAACAGGTCCCAGACATTTCTGGGGGGAATAGCCCTAGCCCTCACCCTCCGATCCAACAGGTCCCAGACGTGCTCAATGGGATTGAGATCCGGGCTCTTCGCTGTCCATGGCAGAACACTGACATTCCCGTCTTGCAGGAAATCACGCACAGAACGAGCAGTATGGCTGGTGGCGTTGTCATGCTGGAGGGTCATGTTAGGATGAGCCTGCAGGAAGGGTACCACATGAGAGAGGAGGATGTCTTCCCTGTAACGCACAGCGTTGGGATTACCTGCAATGACAACAAGCTCAGTCCGATGAGGCTGTGACACACCGCCCCAGACCATGACGGACCCTCCACCTCCAAATCGGTCCCACTCCAGAGTACAGGCCTCGGTTTAACACTCATTCCTTTAACGATAAACGTGAATCCGACCATCACTCCTGGTGTGACAAAACCTCTACTCGTCAGTGAAAAACACTTTTTGCCGTTCCTGTCTGGTCCAGCGACGGTGGGTTTGTGCCCATAGGCGACGTTGTTACCGGTGATGTCTGGTGAGGACCTGCTTTACAACAAGCCTACAAGCCCTCAGTCCACCCTCTCTCAGCCTATTGCAGACAGTCTGAGCTGAGCACTGATGGGGGGATTGTGCGTTCCTGGTGTAACTCGTGCAATTGTTGTTGCCATCCTGTACCTGTCCCGCAGGTGTGATGTTCGGATGTACCGATCCTGTGCAGGTGTTACACGTGGTTTGCCACCACGAGGACGATCAGCTGTCCGTCCTGACTCCCTGTAGTGCTGTCTTAGGCGTCTCACAGTACGGACATTGCAATTTATTGCCCTGGCCAAATCTGCAGTCCTCATGCCTCCTTGCAGAATGCCTAAGGCACGTTCACCCAGATGAGCAGGGACCCTGGGCATCTTTCTTTTGGTGTTTTTCAGTCAGTAGAAAGGACTCTTTAGGACTCCTCTAAGTTTTCAGAATTATGAACTTAATTGCCTACCGTCTTGTAAGCTGTTAGTGTCTTAACGACCTTTCCACAGGTGCATGTTCATTAATTGTTTATGGTTCATTGAACAAGCATGGGGAAACAGTGTTTAAACCCTTTACAATGAAGATCTGTGAAGTTATTTGGATTTTTACAAAAGATCTTTGAAAGACCGGGTCCTGAAAAAGGGACGTTTCTTTTTTTGCTGAGTTCAAATAAAAGAGGGAATTTATCTGAGAACTGGGGTGCTAGTAACAATCCCCGACCGTTGTGCCCTTCACCAAGGCACTTAACTCACATTCCTCTACCTGTGCTGTCTGTGTTTGGTAATTGATTGATTGATTTGTGTCCTACCTGTGCTGTCTGTGTTTGGTAATTGATTGATTGATTTGTGTCCTACCTGTCCTGTCTGTGTTTGGTAATTGATTGATTGATTGGTGTCCTACCTGTGCTGTCTGTGTTTGGTAATTGATTGATTGATTGGTGTCCTACCTGTGCTGTCTGTGTTTGGTAATTGATTGATTGATTGGTGTCCTACCTGTGCTGTCTGTGTTTGGTAATTGATTGATTGATTTGTGTCCTACCTGTCCTGTCTGTGTTTGGTAATTGATTGATTGATTTGTGTCCTACCTGTGCTGTCTGTGTTTGGTAATTGATTGATTGATTTGTGTCCTACCTGTGCTGTCTGTGTTTGGTAAATGATTGATTGATTGATTTGTGTCCTACCTGTGCTGTCTGTTTTTGGTAATTGATTGATTGATTGATGTGTGTCCTACCTGTCCTGTCTGTGTTTGGTAATTGATTGATTGATTTGTGTCCTACCTGTGCTGTCTGTGTTTGGTAATTGATTGATTGATTGATTTGTGTCCTACCTGTGCTGTCTGTGTTTGGTAATTGATTGATTGATTGTGTGTCCTACCTGTCCTGTCTGTGTTTGGTAATTGATTGATTGATTTGTGTCCTACCTGTGCTGTCTGTGTTTGGTAATTGATTGATTGATTGATTTGTGTCCTACCTGTGCTGTCTGTGTTTGGTAATTGATTGATTGTTTGATGTGTGTCCTACCTGTCCTGTCTGTGTTTGGTAATTGATTGATTGATTGATTTGTGTCCTACCTGTCCTGTCTCTGTTTGGTAATTGATTGATTGATTGATGTGTGTCCTACCTGTCCTGTCTCTGTTTGGTAATTGATTGATTGATTGATTTGTGTCCTACCTGTCCTGTCTGTGATTGATTTGTGTCCTACCTGTCCTGTCTCTGTTTGGTAATTGATTGATTGATTTGTGTCCTACCTGTCCTGTCTCTGTTTGGTAATTGATTGATTGATTGATTTGTGTCCTACCTGTCCTGTCTCTGTTTGGTAATTGATTGATTGATTGATTTGTGTCCTACCTGTCCTGTCTGTGTTTGGTAATTGATTGATTGATTGATTTGTGTCCTACCTGTGCTGTCTGTGTTTGGTAATTGATTGATTGATGTGTGTCCTACCTGTCCTGTCTGTTTTTGGTAATTGATTGATTGATTTGTGTCCTACCTGTGCTGTCTGTGTTTGGTAATTGATTGATTGATTGATGTGTGTCCTACCTGTCCTGTCTGTGTTTGGTAATTGATTGATTGATTTGTGTCCTACCTGTGCTGTCTGTGTTTGGTAATTGATTGATTGATTGATTGATTTGTGTCCTACCTGTGCTGTCTGTGTTTGGTAATTGATTGATTGATTGATTTGTGTCCTACCTGTGCTGTCTGTGTTTGGTAATTGATTGATTGATTGATTTGTGTCCTACCTGTCCTGTCTCTGTTTGGTAATTGATTGATTGATTGATGTGTGTCCTACCTGTCCTGTCTCTGTTTGGTAATTGATTGATTGATTGATTGATTTGTGTCCTACCTGTCCTGTCTGTGTTTGGTAATTGATTGATTGATTTGTGTCCTACCTGTGCTGTCTCTGTTTGGTAATTGATTGATTGATTGATTTGTGTCCTACCTGTCCTGTCTGTGTTTGGTAATTGATTGATTGATTGATTTGTGTCCTACCTGTCCTGTCTCTGTTTGGTAATTGATTGATTGATTGATGTGTGTCCTACCTGTCCTGTCTCTGTTTGGTAATTGATTGATTGATTGATTGATTTGTGTCCTACCTGTCCTGTCTGTGTTTGGTAATTGATTGATTGATTTGTGTCCTACCTGTCCTGTCTCTGTTTGGTAATTGATTGATTGATTGATTTGTGTCCTACCTGTCCTGTCTCTGTTTGGTAATTGATTGATTGATTGATTGATGTGTGTCCTACCTGTCCTGTCTCTGTTTGGTAATTGATTGATTGATTGATTTGTGTCCTACCTGTCCTGTCTCTGTTTGGTAATTGATTGATTGATTGATTTGTGTCCTACCTGTCCTGTCTGTTTGGTAATTGATTGATTGATTGATTTGTGTCCTACCTGTCCTGTCTGTGTTTGGTAATTGATTGATTGATTTGTGTCCTACCTGTGCTGTCTGTGTTTGGTAATTGATTGATTGATTGATTTGTGTCCTACCTGTGCTGTCTGTGTTTGGTAATTGATTGATTGATTGATTTGTGTCCTAGCTGTCCTGTCTGTGTTTGGTAATTGATTGATTGATTGATTTGTGTCCTACCTGTGCTGTCTCTGTTTGGTAATTGATTGATTGATTGATTTGTGTCCTACCTGTGCTGTCTGTGTTTGGTAATTGATTGATTGATTTGTGTCCTACCTGTGCTGTCTCTGTTTGGTAATTGATTGATTGATTTGTGTCCTACCTGTGCTGTCTGTGTCTGGTAATTGACTGATTGATTGGTGTCCTACCTGTGCTGTCTCTGTTTGGTAATTGATTGATTGATTGATTAATTTGTGTCCTACCTGTGCTGTCTCTGTTTGGTAATTGATTGATTGATTGATTTGTGTCCTAGCTGTGCTGTCTGTGTTTGGTAATTGATTGATTGATTTGTGTCCTACCTGTCCTGTCTGTGTTTGGTAATTGACTGATTGATTTGTGTCCTACCTGTGCTCTCTCTGTTTGGTAATTGATTGATTGATTAATTTGTGTCCTACCTGTGCTGTCTCTGTTTGGTAATTGATTGATTGATTGATTTGTGTCCTACCTGTGCTGTCTCTGTTTGGTAATTGATTGATTGATTGATTTGTGTCCTACCTGTCCTGTCTGTGTTTGGTAATTGATTGATTGATTTGTGTCCTACCTGTGCTGTCTCTGTTTGGTAATTGATTGATTGATTAATTTGTGTCCTACCTGTGCTGTCTCTGTTTGGTAATTGATTGATTGATTGATTTGTGTCCTAGCTGTGCTGTCTGTGTTTGATAATTGACTGATTGATTGGTGTCCTACCTGTGCTGTCTCTGTTTGGTAATTGATTGATTGATTTGTGTCCTAGCTGTGCTGTCTGTGTCTGGTAATTGACTGATTGATTTGTGTCCTACCTGTGCTGTCTGTGTTTGGTAATTGATTGATTGATTTGTGTCCTACCTGTGCTGTCTGTGTCTGGTAATTGATTGATTGATTTGTGTCCTACCTGTCCTGTCTGTGTTTGGTAATTGATTGATTGATTTGTGTCCTACCTGTGCTGTCTGTGTTTGGTAATTGATTGATTGATTGGTGTCCTACCTGTCCTGTCTCTGTTTGGTAATTGATTGATTGATTGATTTGTGTCCTACCTGTGCTGTCTCTGTTTGGTAATTGATTGATTGATTTGTGTCCTACCTGTGCTGTCTCTGTTTGGTAATTGATTGATTGATTGATTTGTGTCCTACCTGTGCTGTCTGTGTTTGGTAATTGATTGATTGATTGGCGTCCTACCTGTCCTGTCTCTGTTTGGTAATTGATTGATTGATTGATTTGTGTCCTACCTGTGCTGTCTGTGTTTGGTAATTGATTGATTGATTTGTGTCCTACCTGTGCTGTCTCTGTTTGGTAATTGATTGATTGATTGATTTGTGTCCTACCTGTGCTATCTGTGTTTGGTAATTGATTGATTGATTGGTGTCCTACCTGTCCTGTCTCTGTTTGGTAATTGATTGATTGATTGATTTGTGTCCTACCTGTGCTGTCTGTGTTTGGTAATTGATTGATTGATTTGTGTCCTACCTGTGCTGTCTCTGTTTGGTAATTGATTGATTGATTGATTTGTGTCCTACCTGTGCTGTCTCTGTTTGGTAATTGATTGATTGATTTGTGTCCTACCTGTGCTGTCTCTGTTTGGTAATTGACTGATTGATTTGTGTCCTACCTGTGCTGTCTGTGTTTGGTGGCCAGGGCCCGATGTAGCTCCTCTATAATACAGCTGGGGGGCGGTGGGGGTCGCAGTGCCCCCAGGTGAGGGGAACCGGTAGGGGTGGAGATCCGTCCTCGCAGCAAGGAACCCTGGGTAGTCCTGGGCAAAGTGAAGTTCCGGGGTAGAGTGGCTGGAGACTTCTTCCTCTCTAGGTTAGGATCCGACTTAGGGAAGGGGTGAGGACCTGTAGTGAGGGGAAGAATAATATAATGGTAATATTAGTTCATGTAATGGTGAACGTTCTGGGTAGAGTGGCTGGAGATCTCTCCCTCTCTAGGTTAGGACAATAATATCATGTTAATGTTAATATATCCGCAATGGTTCCTGGGTAAACTTCTTCACAGGATACGGTAAGGATGTGTTATCAGACGTAGTGTTACTTAGAAGATATAAGGTCAGAGAGTTTCTAAACCCAGAGGCGCAACATCGCAAAACTTCCGGGAAGACTTGCGAAAAACACCAAACAGACCAGGCCCGGGTTAAGAGAAGTGAAATATTCTTCCTAAGTTAATTTTCTCAAAGCCTAAATTCCAGCCAATGTCTGAAGTAGTTGAACATGGTATTACTCCAACCTTGTGGAACTGACATGTTTTCATGTTCCTCAAAAACAACTTTATATCGAAGGAGTGCCTTTGATTTGACGGCACGTGCGCAGTTCGACGCAAGACGAAAGGACAAAGGGTGGTCAGAATTTGTTTTGGAGATGCAGTTTCTGCCTGTCTTCATGCTGTACTGTCTTTGATACTATGATGGTCTGTGACAGTTTCTGCCTGTCTTCATGCTGTACTGTCTTTGATACTATGATGGTCTGTGACAGTTTCTGCCTGTCTTCATGCTGTACTGTCTTTGATACTATGTTGGTCTGTGACAGTTTCTGCCTGTCTTCATACTGTACTGTCTGTAGTGGCTTCCTTTCGTCTTTACCATAGCCACTGCCCAAGCCTGAAGCGGGGTTGTTTGGTACGCATACAGTCCACACTCAAGGTTTCCAAACGGCCAAACATTCCATGACATCCAGGGATATGGTGCAACAAAAATGTTTATTCTTCTTATATCTAACAAATAAATGATTCTCCAATCAACTTAAAGCACAAAATACTTGATATGGAAAATACATATTATGGTATGTCTGTATGTCTGTATGGTCAAAAACTATACCGCTCCCGCATCTAGCAAGGACTCCTTCTCCCGAAGGCCCAACTTCCTGCCTTTATCCTAACACACTTACCACAATACAATGAATAGGCAAGAGGGGGGGCCAAAAACTAAGTTACACTAACAACAAATGAATATATCTCAATCAGGTAAATATAAATCATAAAGGTACGTACCTAATATTTCATCATTTACATTAATATTTAATATATTTACACAAATATACATGGAGCTCCATATGTTCGGTCTTTTATACAAATATGTCCAAATCGGCTCTAACATACCGGCCCCTAATTGTTGACTGCACTGAATGCACAACAATTACTTTAAATTCAAACGTAGAGCCAATACACAAAACATTCTATACCAGAGCACTATTGCAGTTCATAGATATATACAAATATACAAGGTACCATATAGGAAAATAGTCCATAGATCTCAGTCTGAGTTGAAGTGTAAAGTTGTTCAACTTCGAAAAATGTCAAGAGTTTGACGTCCAAAAATGTATGACATCAAAGAATGTAAGAGTGCGACATCAACGAATCAGAGGTGCACGTGATTCTAAGATGGAGCACTGTGTGTGTGTGTGTGTGTCACTCCGTCGCCTCAAGGAGCAGACAGAGTTTATTGATAGGTCTCTGTAAGATATTGGTCTTAGTCTTAACCATGACGCTCCGGACAAGACCTTTGGCCCCTGGCAAAGCCTCCACCACACGCCCCATTAGCCAAGAGTTCCTTGGGGCGGTGTCATCGACGATGACCACGAGGTCACCAGGACTGAAGTTTCTCTTAGTTTTGTTCCACTTGTTCCGCTCCTGCATAAGTGGAAGATACTCCCTGATCCATCTCTTCCAGAAGAGGTCAGTGATATATTGTACTTGCTTCCATCTCCTTCGTGAGTATAGGTCGCTTCTCTGGAATAGTCCTGGTGGCAGGACTGGCTTAGCCTTCAGATTAAGCAGATGGTTCGGAGTCAGGGGTTCTAGATCATTAGGGTCATTTGTTACAGTAGTGATTGGTCTGTCATTCATAATCGCCTCAACTTCACACAAGGCTGTCTGCAAAGCCTCATCATCCAGTACTTGCTCTTTAAGGATTGAATAGAGGATCTTTTTCACCAGTCGGATCAACCTCTCCCATACCCCCCCATGGTGGGCTCCAGATGGAGGGTTGAATGACCACGTCACTCCTTCCTTCAGTAATTATTTTTGAATCTTGTTGTGATCCAGCTCTTTCATAGCTTCTCCTAGCTCTCTGTGTGTTCCAACAAAGTTGGTGCCATTGTCTGTTCTGATACTTGTTACTGGGCCCCTTCGACAGATGAACCTGCGCAGGGCATTGATGCAGGAATCAGTATCCAGATAACTAGCAACTTCAAGATGGACAGCTCGACTCACAAGGCAAGTAAAGATCACACCATAACGCTTCACATGAACGCGGCCTCGCTTCACCTCTATGGGGCCGAAGTAATCTATGCCCACATGGGTGAAAGGCGGCAAATCAGGTGACACCCGATCTTGTGGAAGGTCGGCCATCTTCTGTTCTCCAGCTCTAGCTTGCATCCGCCTGCAAAAGACACAGCTCTTAAGGATCTTCCTTGCTAAAGAGTTGGCACAGGGTATCCAATATCGCTGGCGAAGTCTAGAAAGCATGTGACCTCTCCCAGAGTGGCCAACCTGCTCATGGATGTGGAGTAAGATCAGTCTAGAGATGTAGGAGTCTTTGGGCAGGATCATAGGATTCTTTAGTTCCGTAGGCATAGCAGCTTTGCTTAACCTTCCTCCTACTCTCAGAATGCCATTGTCAACAATTGATCAAGCTTACAGATTGAGCCACTTCTCTTGGCACATTGTTTTCCTTTCACAACTAGTGCAATTTCTTGTTTAAAGTGCTGCCGTTGTTCAAATCGAATGATGACCTTTTCTGCTTCATCTAGGTCATACACAGACAGACTTTCTTTTCCAAACGTCAGTTTCAACTTGTCAATTTGTTCCTTCAGTGAGTTTGTCAGACTCTGATCTGGACCAGTTTGAGAGAATTTTCCTTTTCTGGCTTAACTGTAGAAGACGTTTCTTCAGTTTCAGCATCCAGGCAACTGCTTTCTTCAAGCTGTTCCATGTTGAATAGTACTCAATCAGTTTGCTGGTTGGACTCTTTTCTTCCACACTATGGTTTACGATTACGTCTTTTCTCACCTCTGGATCATCCGGAGGGATGGAGCCAAGCTCCTCGGGACTTTCGGCCATTGAGTTTCTGGTTTCTCCAGGAATTCTGGTCCTTTACGCCATCTCTTTGAGTTCAGGAACATTTCAACGTATAATCCTCTTGAGGCATCATCGGCTGGGTTGTGTTTTGAGTTCAAATACCTCCACTGTTTTGCTTTCGATAGGTCACGGATCATAGCAACCCTATTAGCCACAAAGGTATGGAATCTCTTGGTATCATTGCGGATGTATTTTAGCACAGACTGGCTGTCCGTCCAAAAAGTTGACTCCTCAAGTTCAATCTGGAGCTCCAACTTTAACATCCTGTCCACTCGCACTGCCAATGTTGCTGCAGCAAGTTCCAGTCTGGGGATTGTCATCTGCTTGAGTGGAGTCACCCTTGATTTCCCTAGTATGAATGCAATGTGAACCTTTTCCATACCGTTTGTGAACCTAAGGTAACTTGCCGTGCCATAACCTTGTTCACTTGCATCACCGAAGTGATGCAGCTGTGCCGTCTTGACTTGACCAAAGTTCTCAGGCATCATACACCTGTCTATCTGGAATCTGAGAGCTGGTCCAGCTCTGAGAGCCATCTCTGCCATGAAATAGAGTGTTCTTCAGGGATGACTTCGTCCCATCCACACTTTAGCTTGCAGAGCACTTGAAGGATTTGCTTTGCCTTTAATACAAATGGGGCGAGGAAACCTAATGGATCATAAATAGAGCTGACAGTTGAGAGAATACCTCTTCTTGTAAGGGGTCTGTTCTTGACAGTGACTCGGAAGGTAAATGCATCACTTTCAATGTTCCATCGGATTCCAAGTGCTCTTTCAACAGGCAGCTTTTCTCTGTCCAGGTCCAGTTCTTTTATCTGCTTGGCTTTGTGTTCATCAGGGATAGAAGCCAGCACAGTGCGGCTGTTGCTGACCCACTTGGTCAATTTGAACCCACCCTGAGAGCACACATCCCTGAGGTTTTTCGTGAGAGCTATGGCTTGTTCTTCTGTGGCCACTGACTTGAGGCAGTCATCAACATAGAAGTTGGACTTGACTGTTTGAATTACCGCTTCATCGTACCTCTCACAGTTGTCTTCTGCCATGGTACAATTGCTAAGAGGACCGTTCATCACCCATCCAAAGAGGGTTTTCACTGCATACGGTCCGTTGCCTTGACTATTTATGATTTTCCAGGGTTCCATTGCCTTTGGAGCATTTACGCCAATCAGGAGTTCGATGTCGGCGTCAATTTCCTTCAACTGAACTTCTTTCAGGTATGGCCACCTTTTGAGATCTTTCTGAGTGGGAATGTTCTCTCTTGTCACTGGGATCTTATTTTGGGTGTAGACCTTTGGTAATGCAAGAAATGTGTCACCTTCCACATTGCCAATCTCTAATCCAGATATCTCAAAGCTCTTGGTAGGACTCTCCTGCCCCATTGTGCGTAGCAGAATTTCAGTCTCACTGCCTTTAGCTTGCAACTGCCTCATGAGTCTCTCCGTACAAAATGTTGCTGAGCTACCAGAATCGAGAAATGCATAGGTTAACGTAGACTTGCTTCCATTTGCCATCTTTACTTGAACTGGCACAATCGCAAGTGCACAATCTGTACCGGCCCCAGTATCTTCACCAGCTTCCAGTGAAACAAGAGCACTGCTGACAGTCTCCTCCCGCTTTACTGCTACACCCCTCGTATCTGCCTTCAGAGATCTAAATCTCTCTCTTCCTTCAATGTGCAGGATAGTGGGGTGCTTTCTTTGACATTTCTGACAGGTCATCCTTCTTTTACATTCTTTGCTTAAGTGTCCTCTCATCAAACATCCAAAACAAAGGCCTTTTGATCTCAGAAACTCAACCTTGGCTTCGTGTGGCTGTGCCTTCACCTGTTGGCAGTCGACCAGGAAATGCTCACCAGCGCAAAATACACATGAGATACTGGGTGCATCAGAAGGGTAGGCACCTGGTTTCTTGACTTTGAATGTTTGTTCTTTTAGAGTTTTTTCCGAGTCACAATCTGCCACTACATCTACTGCAGTGGCAAAGCTGCTTCCCCTACTCTTGGACTTGAACTGCTGTTTAAAGTCAGCTTCTGTTTTGGTTTTAAAAAACCTTTTGTTGGTCAGGGGATCTTGGATATCTCCGTACAACGGATCCTGCAGTATTTTTGCCTGTTTTTCCATGAACGTCACAAGGTCACTGAACTGGGCCCTCAGGTGGCTTCTCTCTAAAATATCACATGCCGTAGACCTCCATTTTTCCCTTAGTTTGTAGGGAAGTTTTGACATGATCAACTTTATGTTGGAGGGAAGATTAAGCTCTTCCATGTTCTGTAGGTCTTGCATAGCGTTACAGCATCCTCTAAGATAGAGTGCATAGCCACCCAGTCCCTTTCCATCATCCGGTTTGATGTTTATCCAGTTCCAAGCTTTTTCCATGTAAGCAGTGGTGACTTTGATTTCATTGCCAAAGTGTTCCTTTAACAACCTCTTAGCCTCTGCATAGCCTCTTCTGGCTTCCATATGCAGACAACTACGGACTAGATCCTTGGGCTGACCAGAGGTGTACTGTTCCAGGTAATAGAGCCTATCCTGGTGGCTGCTTGTCTTATCTTCTATTCCATGCTCAAATGCACGCATAAATGGCCTAAAGTTTAGAGGATCACCGTCAAACATAGGTATCTCCCGAACAGGGAGTGTGGCCTGTTTGTGCTGTAGTACAAGGAGGTCAGCAATTTCATTCTGCCTTTGCATGACAGTAGTGAGGTTATCATGGCTGGTATTATGGCTGATACCCGCAGTGTTGATTCTGTGTTGATTGCTAGACCTTGGCTGCTGAAGGGTGTGGTTTATGACTGTTTTCTGAATAGGTTTTGATGGCTTTGTGGTCGGTTGTTGTAAAACTCTTTGTAGTGGGGTCTTTGGAACTGCACCTAATGCAGCAAATGCAACAGGTGATGGTTCAGGTTCCTTATAGACCTCGGGTTCCTGGTTCTCAAAATAAGAGTTCATTCCATCTTCTTGGCTTAGAAAATGGGCTGCCACAGAATGGGATTGAGAAGTTGACTCAACACTCTCCAGAACCTTCAGTTTGGCATTATATGCTGCTATGTCCGTTTCCAGTGCCATTTTTTCCATCCTAACATTCAGTTGAGCTTTCTGTTGTTCCAGTTGAGCTTTCTGTTGTTCCAGTTGAGCTTTCTGTTGTTCCAGTTGAGCTTTATGTTGTTCCAGTTGAGCTTTCTCCAGTTCCAATGCATGCTTGTCCTGTAATGATGCTTGGCGAGCTAGTAGAGCTGCTCGTTCTGCCTCAGCTTTTAGGCGTGCAGAGGACACTGAGGAAGCAGTTTTAGAAGACTTCGTTTTACTTGATGTTTTTGACACATTGGAAATGCTGTCGTGTGGTTCAATGAGCGTTTGTGGCTCGATTTCAGCTTTTTTCCATATTTCCACCTCTTTCAGGAAATGTTCATAAGTTCTCATTCTTGCTTGATAATAGTTAATGCTCTCCTGTTCCTGTTCCTCCTCTGTGACCAGCTCTAGCAAAGAATTATGAGCATTCTTAAAGTCATTGAGAACAGCATGGAATGCTTCAAGACTCTCATCCACAGTTTCAATGTTTCCTCCATCAACAAGAAGGGCCTTTATTTCATTCATTTTGCGTGTACATACTCCAAGTTTGCCTCTCCGGGCTGCATAGAGTGAATTTAGATGCTCCTCTGCCCTCTCCAGTGGAGTCTTATTTGGGATTTCATCCTCCATCATTCACTTTTAGTTCACTCAATTTACAATGATACAGTTGTTGGTTTTTGATTGTTAAACGTAATGCCCCTTTAGACCTCCTTTAATGCTTTAAAACACAGTCCTCCATTTCAGCATATTGACCCATTTGAATTGAACATGTGCAAGTTCGGCATTTTAGATGCGTTTTAAACATTTCATCCCATTATAAGTTGTCCCTTTAATGAAGTTTAAACACGCAGTATCTTTAGATCCCATTCGTTGCGTTGATGCATTGCATTTCCACGTTAGGCCAAATATTAGACATACGATTAGGCTACATTGTGCGTAGGATCTCAGTGTTTCCCAAACTTAAACTTCTTAATTGTTTTCACAACGCTGTGTTTTGAATTCCATTCCCAAGTTTATCAAACATTCCAATTAAAAGCACATTTGCGCTTCCATAATATGCATGATCAAATGATCGCATTGAACAGGGCAGCTCATTCATTCGCAGTGGTTACTCACGGCTGGCGAATTCTAGGAGTTCAAATCCTTCCAAGCGAGCTGTCCTTACGATCCGAATGCAATTACAAATAGAACAATATCCAGCGTGTGTCTGAACCGGAGATTTCCTTCCGATAGTAATCCTTCACGGAGTTTTTTGACTTGAATGTAGTGGCTTCCTTTCGTCTTTACCATAGCCACTGCCCAAGCCTGAAGCGGGGTTGTTTGGTACGCATACAGTCCACACTCAAGGTTTCCAAACGGCCAAACATTCCATGACATCCAGGGATATGGTGCAACAAAAATGTTTATTCTTCTTATATCTAACAAATAAATGATTCTCCAATCAACTTAAAGCACAAAATACTTGATATGGAAAATACATATTATGGTATGTCTGTATGTCTGTATGGTCAAAAAACTATACCGCTCCCGCATCTAGCAAGGACTCCTTCTCCCGAAGGCCCAACTTCCTGCCTTTATCCTAACACACTTACCACAATACAATGAATAGGCAAGAGGGGGGGCCAAAAACTAAGTTACACTAACAACAAATGAATATATCTCAATCAGGTAAATATAAATCATAAAGGTACGTACCTAATATTTCATCATTTACATTAATATTTAATATATTTACACAAATATACATGGAGCTCCATATGTTCGGTCTTTTATACAAATATGTCCAAATCGGCTCTAACACTGTCTTTGATACTATGATGGTCTGTGACAGTTTCTGCCTGTCTTCATGCTGTACTGTCTTTGATACTTTAATGGTCTGTGACAGTTTCTGCCTGTCTTCATGCTGTACTGTCTTTGATACTATGATGGTCTGTGACAGTTTCTGCCTGTCTCTGTATGGTACTGTCTTTGAAACTATGATGGTCTGTGACAGTTTCTGCCTGTCTTCATGCTGTACTGTCTTTGATACTATGTTGGTCTGTGACAGTTTCTGCCTGTCTTCATGCTGTACTGTCTTTGATACTATGTTGGTCTGTGACAGTTTCTGCCTGTCTTCATGCTGTACTGTCTTTGATACTGTGATGGTCTGTGACAGTTTCTGCCTGTCTTCATGCTGTACTGTCTTTGATACTATGTTGGTCTGTGACAGTTTCTGCCTGTCTTCATATGGTACTGTCTTTGATACTATGATGGTCTGTGACAGTTTCTGCCTGTCTTCATGCTGTACTGTCTTTGATACTATGATGGTCTGTGACAGTTTCTGCCTGTCTTCATACTGTACTGTCTTTGATACTATGATGGTCTGTGACAGTTTCTGCCTGTCTCTGTATGGTACTGTCTTTGAAACTATGATGGTCTGTGACAGTTTCTGCCTGTCTCTGTATGGTACTGTCTTTGAAACTATGATGGCCCCCTGTCAGCCCAAGTGTGACGTCTAGTTCACTGACCATCTTAAGTATCGGAGCCTTTTTTTAAATTCCTGAGCCTGTAGCTCAGGACCTAAAATGACACACCCAAATCTGACTGCCCGTAGCTCAGGACCTGAAGCAAGGATATGCATTTTCATGGAACCATTGGAAAGGAAACACTTTGACGTTTATGGAAATGTGAAAGGGCTTTTATTTATTTTTATTTCACCTTTATTTAACCAGGTAGGCTAGTTGAGAACACCTTTATTTAACCAGAGAGGCCAGTTGAGAACACCTTTATTTAACCAGGGAGGCCAGTTGAGAACACCTTTATTTAACCAGGTAGGCCAGTTGAGAACACCTTTATTTAACCAGGTAGGCCAGTTGAGAACACCTTTATTTAACCAGGTAGGCCAGTTGAGAACACCTTTATTTAACCAGGGTAGGCCAGTTGAGAACACCTTTATTTAACCAGGTAGGCCAGTTGAGAACACCTTTATTTAACCAGGTAGGCTAGTTGAGAACACCTTTATTTAACCAGGTAGGCTAGTTGAGAACACCTTTATTTAACCAGGTAGGCCAGTTGAGAACACCTTTATTTAACCAGGTAGGCCAGTTGAGAACACCTTTATTTAACCAGGTAGGCCAGTTGAGAACACCTTTATTTAACCAGGGTAGGCCAGTTGAGAACACCTTTATTTAACCAGGTAGGCCAGTTGAGAACACCTTTATTTAACCAGGTAGGCCAGTTGAGAACACCTTTATTTAACCAGGTAGGCTAGTTGAGAACACCTTTATTTAACCAGGGTAGGCCAGTTGAGAACACCTTTATTTAACCAGTGAAATATACGTGCTGGAGTGTGTGCTACGGGTGGGTGCTGCTATGGTGACCAGTGAAGCTCGTCTGGAGGATAGTTAACACAGTGTCCAAAGAAGGGGCAGAAGTATACAGAATTGTGTCGTCTGCGTAGAGGTGGATCAGAGAATCACCAGCAGCAAGAGCGACATCATTTATATATACAGAGAAAAGAGTCGGCCCGAGAATTGAACCCTGTGGCACCCCCATAGACACTGCCAGAGGTCCGGACAACAGGCCCTCCGATTGGACACACTGAACTCTATCTGAGAAGTAGCTGGTGAACCAGGCGAGGCAGTCATTTGAGAAACCAAGGCTGTTGAGTCTGCCACTAAAAATGCGGTGATTGACAGAGTCGAAAGCCTTGGCCAGGTTGATGAATACGGCTGCACAGTATTGTCTTTTATCGATGGCGGCTATGATATCGTTTAGGACCGTGAGAGTGGCTGAGGTGCACCCATGACCAGCTCGGAAACCAGATTGCATAGCGGAGAAGGTATGGTGGGATTCGAAATGGTCGGTGATCTGTTTGTTAACTTGGCTTTCGAAGACTTTAGAAAGGCAGGGTAAGATAGATATAGGTCTGTCTCAGTTTGGGTCTAGAGTGTCACCCCGTACGAAGAAGGGGAAGACCGCGGCAGCTTTCCAATCTTCAGGGATCTCAGACAATACGAAAGAGAGGATGAACAAGCTAGTAATCGGGGCTGCAACATTTGCAGCGGATAATTTTAGAAAGAGAGGGTCCAGATTGTCTTGCCCAGCTGATTTGTAGGGGTCAAGATTTTGCCGCTCTTTCAGAACATCAGCTATCTGGATTTGGGTGAAGGAGAAATGGAGAGGCTTGGGCAAGTTGCTGTGGGTGGTGCAGAGCTGTTTGGGTAGGGGTAGCCAGGTGGAAAGCATGGCCAGGCGTAGAAAAATGCTTATTGAAATTCTCGATTATCGTAGATTTATTGGTGGTGACAGTGCTACCTAGCCGCAGTGCAGTGGGCAGCTGGGAGGAGGTGCTCTTATTCTCCATGGACTTCACAGTGTCCCAGAACTTTTCGAGTTTGTGCTACAGGATGTAAATTAATTTATGAAAAAGCTAGCCTTTGCTTTCCTAACTGCCTGTGTATATTTGTTCCTAACTTCCCTGAAAAGTTGCATATCATGGGGGCTATTCGATGCTAATGCAGAACGCCACAGGATGTTTTTGTGCTGGTCAAGGGCAGTCAGCTCTGGAGAGAACCAAGAGCTATATCTGGTTCTAAGTTTTTTGAATGGGGCATGCTTATTTAAGATGGTAAGAAAAGCACTTTTAAAGAATAACCAGGCATCCTCTACTGACGGAATGAGGTAAATATCCTTCCTGGATGCCCCGGCAAGGTCAATTAAAAAGGCCTGCTCGCTGAAGTGTTTTAGGGAGCGTTTGACAGTGATGAGGTGTGGTCTTTTGACCGCGGACCCATTACGGACACAGGCAATGAGGCAGTGATTGCTGAGATCCTGCTTGAAGACAGCAGAGGTGTATTTAGGTGTATTTTGGTCAGGATGATACTGTATCTATGAGGATGCCCGTGTTTACAGATTTTGGGTTGTACCATGGTAGGTTCCATGATCATTTGTGAGATTGAGGGCATCCAGTTTAGATTGTAGGACAGTCGTGGTGTTAAGCAAATCCCAGTTTAGGTCACCTAACAGTTCAAACTCTGAAGATAAATGGGGGGCAATTAATTCACATATGGTGTCCAGGGCACAGCTGGGGGCAGAGGGGGGTCTATAGCAAGCGGCAATGGTGAGAGACTTGTTTCTGGAAAGGTGGATTTTTAGAAGTAGAAGCTCTAATTGTTTGGGTACAGACCTGGATAGTAAGACAGAACTCTGCAGGCTATCTCTGCAGTAGATTGCAACTCCGCCCCCTTTGGCAGTTCTATCTTGTCGGAAAATGTAGTTGGGGATGGACATTTCAGAATATTTAGTGGCCTTCCTAAGCCAGGATTCAGACACAGCTAGGATATCAGGGTTGGCAGAGTGAGCTAAAGCAATGAATAAAACAAACTCAGGGAGGAGGTTTCTGATGTTAACATGCATGAAACCAAGGCTTTTACGGTTACAGAAGTCAACAAATGATAGCGTCTGGGAAATAGGACTGGAACTGGGGGCTACAGGGCCTGGGTTCACCTCTACATCACCAGAGGAGGAGGAGTAGGATGAGGGTACGGCTAAAGGCTATAAGAACTGGTCGTCTAGTGCGTTGGGGACAGATAGTGAAAGGAGCAGATTTCTGGGCGTGGTAGAATAGATTCAAGGCATAATGTACAGACGGATATGGTAGGATGAGAGTACAGGGGAGGTAAACCTTGGCGTTGAGAGACGATGAGAGAGGTTTCATCTCTGGAGGTACAAGTTAAGCCAGGTGAGGTCTCTGCATGTGTGTGGGGACGAAAGAGCTGTCTAAGGCATTTTGACTCTACAGTGAAATAAAACAGTAAAAACTAGCCAAGACAGCAGTAGACTAGACATATTGAGAGACATAAAGCAATCACAGGTGTTGATCAGGAGAGCTAAGACAACAACAGGTAAATGGCGATGAATGGGCAGAGCGGGTCAGTTCGGTACATACAGGACCTGAGTTCGAGGCTGGGGCCAACAGGTAAATGGTGATGAATGGGCAGAGCGGGTCAGTTAGGTACATACAGGACCTGAGTTTGAGGCTGGGGCTGACAGGTAAACAAAATGAGGTACCATGTTATTGAAACAGTCCAGGGGGCATCAGCTGTGTAGCCGAGTGATCATAGAGTCAAAAGAGCAGCAATAGGTGAGTCAGGGTGCTGTCTGGTAGTCACTACTACACTAGGTGAGTCAGGGTGCTGTTCAGTAGTCACTACTACACTAGGTGAGTCAGGGTGCTGTTCGGTAGTCACTACTACACTAGGTGAGTCAGGGTGCTGTTCGGTAGTCACTACTACACTAGGTGAGTCAGGGTGCTGTTCGGTAGTCACTACTACACTAGGTGAGTCAGGGTGCTGTTCGGTAGTCACTACTACACTAGGTGAGTCAGGGTGCCGTTCGGTAGTCACTACTACACTAGGTGAGTCAGGGTGCTGTTCGGTAGTCACTACTACACTAGGTGAGTCAGGGTGCCGTTACTACTACACTAGGTGAGTCAGGGTGCTGTTCGGTAGTCACTACTACACTAGGTGAGTCAGGGTGCTGTTCGGTAGTCACTACTACACTAGGTGAGTCAGGGTGCTGTTCGGTAGTCACTACTACACTAGGTGAGTCAGGGTGCTGTTCGGTAGTCACTACTACACTAGGTGAGTCAGGCTGCAGTTCGGTAGTCACTACTACACTAGGTGAGTCAGGGGGCCGTTCGGTAGTCACTACTACACTAGGCGAGCAGGGGACACAGCGTTCAGAAAAGCTAGTGGGCCGGGGCCAGTAGATGGTTCTTCTGCGACATCGTAACAGAATAGCCTGTTGAGACGTTCACGTCGGCAGTCCAGTCGTGATCGGCGGTGCTCCGTGTCGACAATAAATTGTCCAGGCCAAGTGGCAAAGGAGGTATGGTAGCCCTAGAAGTAGTGGTATATTAACCTAATTCAAGGCTAGCTCAAGGCTGGCTGAATGTCGTAGAATATAACACAATAGATCTGGTAAAAGATGATACAAAGTAAAACCAGCCGTTCTTTGCTATTTTCTTGTACCATCATCTTTGAAATGCAAGAGAAAGGCCATAATGTATTATTCCAGCCCAATTTCATTTGAGATTTTTGCCACTAGATGGCATCAGTGTACGTGCAAAGTGTCAGACACATCCAATGAACCATTGCATTTCTGTTCAAAATGTTGTACCAAGACTGCCCAAATGTGTCTAATTTGTTTATTAATAACTTTTCATGTTCAAAATTGTGCACTCTTCTCAAACAATAGCATGGTATTATTTTACTGTAATAGCTACTGTTAATTGGACAGTGCAGTTAAATTAATAAGAATTTAAACTTTCTGACAATATCAGATATGTCTATGTCCTGGGAAATGTTCTTGTTACTTACAACCTCAGGCTATTCGCATTAGCCAACGTTAGCTCAACCTCAGGCTATTCGCATTAGCCAACGTTAGCTCAACCATCCCGTGGAAGGGACACCGATCCCGAAGAAGTTGAAACTGCCCAGCCTGGACAGCTAGCTGTATGAACCTGGTTAGAGTTAGTAAGCTAGTTAGATTACCCATCTGTATGAGGCTGGCTTGAGTTAGCTAACATGCAAACAGGCCAGTAACAGAGGCTGGTTATAGTTAGCTAACATGATAACAGACCAGAAACAAGGGCTAGGGGCTGATTTGGGACTCACCCTCTAGGCTGCCCAGCCTGGTAAGTAGTTTGGGTAGGTTGGGGTGTGGGAGGTCCCATGGGGGGTCCATGGGATGAGGTGTCTCCTGCCCCCCTCCTGTCTCAGCCTGTACCAGAAAGCTTTCCACACAGGGCTCACAGAGGGAGGTGTCCTCCTCCCCTCCGTCCTCACTCTGGTCCGCCACTGTCAAAGTGTCTTCTGTCAGATCAACAGCTGAAACAAACAAAATCAACAACAACAAAAACACAGTCCTTTGTTGAAATACACAGTTGGTTCAGGACAGTTTTCTAACTATTTGATCCTGCTTGATCAGGTTACCTGTGTTACTGTGTTACTGTGTGTTACCTGGGTTACTGTGGGTTACCTGGGTTACTGTGTGTTACTGTGGGTTACCGTGGGTCACCTGTGTTACTGTGTGGTACTGTGGGTCACCTGTGTTACTGTCAGAACCCATTCTGTCCCTGTGCGTCCCAAAGGGCACCCTATTCCCGATATGGTGAACTAATTTTAACCAGGGCCGGGCATATAGGGACGAGGGGGCCCCTTGCTGAATTGGACTCCCGCATTTGGGGCCCCGGTGCAGTTTAATAGCTAATTCTACACATTTTGCTATCATTTATTTATTTTTTTTTTTTTTTTTTTTTTACCTTTATTTTACTAGGCAAGTCAGTTGTTTTCAATGACGGCCTGGGAACAGTGGGATAACTGCCTGTTCAGGGGCAGAACGACAGATTTTTACCTTGTCAGCTCGGGGGTTTGAACTCGCAACCTTCCGGTTGCGAGTCCAATGCTCTAACCACTAGGCTACGCTGCCACCTTTATTTAACCAGGTAGGCAAGTTGAGAACAAGTTCTAATTTACATCATATGCTATCTGGGGGGCCCTCGACCCCCAACCCTCCGAAAAATGAAATAACAATTATAATTTCTGGAGGTCAGGGGCCCGGGGCCCTGCGTTCTCATTCAGTAATCCGTCCCTTTGGGAGGCAGCCTGTGCCTGGTTTATATCTGACTCATGGTATAACTGCAGTGTTTCAGCTCCTTAGCAGTAGAGAGCACAGCTGACTTCCTGTGTCACCCACCAGTGGTGGGTTAGAGAGCATTCCATCAAATCTAATCAGATTGCATTTTTCATTTTTCATGCGCCGAATACAAAGGGTGTTGTAGAACTTAGAGTGAAATGCTTACTTACAGGCCCTTAATCAACAACGCAGTTTTAAGAAAATACCTAAATTAAAGTAAGAGATAAGAATAACAAATAATTAAAGAGCAGCAATAAATAACAATAGCGGGACTATATACAGGGACTACAGGTATAGAGTCAATGTGGAGGCTATATACAGGGGGTACTGGTACAGAGTCAATGTGGAGGCTATATACAGGGGGTACAGGTACAGAGTCAATGTGGAGGCTATATACAGGGGGTACAGGTATAGAGTCAATGTGGAGGCTATATACAGGGGCTACAGGTATAGAGTCTATGTGGAGGCTATATACAGGGGGTACCGGTACAGAGTCAATGTGGAGGCTATATACAGGGGCTACAGGTACAGAGTCAATGTGGAGGCTATATACAGGGGCTACAGGTACAGAGTCAATGTGGAGGCTATATACAGGGGCTACAGGTATAGAGTCAATGTGGAGGCTATATACAGGGGCTACAGGTATAGAGTCTATGTGGAGGCTATATACAGGGGCTACAGGTATAGAGTCAATGTGGAGGCTATACACAGGGGCTACAGGTACAGAGTCTATGTGGAGGTTATATACAGGGGCTACAGGTATAGAGTCTATGTGGAGGCTATATACAGGGGGTACAGGTACAGAGTCAATGTGGAGGCTATATACAGGGGGTACCGGTACAGAGTCAATGTGGAGGCTATATACAGGGGGTACCGGTACAGAGTCAATGTGGAGGCTATATACAGGGGGTACAGGTACAGAGTCAATGTGGAGGCTATATACAGGGGGTACTGGTACAGAGTCAATGTGGAGGCTATATACAGGGGCTACAGGTACAGAGTCTATGTGGAGGCTATATACAGGGGCTACAGGTATAGAGTCTATGTGGAGGCTATATACAGGGGGTACAGGTACAGAGTCAATGTGGAGGCTATATACAGGGGGTACCGGTACAGAGTCAATGTGGAGGCTATATACAGGGGCTACAGGTATAGAGTCTATGTGGAGGCTATATACAGGGGGTACCGGTACAGAGTCAATGTGGAGGCTATATACAGGGGGTACAGGTACAGAGTCAATGTGGAGGCTATATACAGGGGGTACTGGTACAGAGTCAATGTGGAGGCTATATACAGGGGGTACAGGTACAGAGTCAATGTGGAGGCTATATACAGGGGCTACAGGTATAGAGTCTATGTGGAGGCTATATACAGGGGCTACAGGTACAGAGTCTATGTGGAGGCTATATACAGGGGGTACCGGTACAGAGTCAATGTGGAGGCTATATACAGGGGGTACCGGTACAGAGTCAATGTGGAGGCTATATACAGGGGGTACAGGTACAGAGTCTATGTGGAGGCTATATACAGGGGGTACCGGTACAGAGTCTATGTGGAGGCTATATACAGGGGGTACTGGTACAGAGTCTATGTGGAGGCTATATACAGGGGCTACAGGTATAGAGTCTATGTGGAGGCTATATACAGGGGCTACAGGTACAGAGTCTATGTGGAGGCTATATACAGGGGTTACCGGTACAGAGTCAATGTGGAGGCTATATACAGGTGGTACCGGTACAGAGTCAATGTGGAGGCTATATACAGGGGTACTGGTACAGAGTCAATGTGGAGGCTATATACAGGGGCTACAGGTACAGAGTCTATGTGGAGGCTATATACAGGGGTACTGGTACAGAGTCAATGTGGAGGCTATATACAGGGGGTACCGGTACAGAGTCAATGTGGAGGCTATATACAGGGGGTACAGGTACAGAGTCAATGTGGAGGCTATATACAGGTGGTACCGGTACAGAGTCAATGTGGAGGCTATATACAGGGGGTACAGGTACAGAGTCAATGTGGAGGCTATATACAGGTGGTACCGGTACAGAGTCAATGTGGAGGCTATATACAGGGGCTACAGGTACAGAGTCTATGTGGAGGCTATATACAGGGGTTACCGGTACAGAGTCAATTGAGGTAATATGTACATGTAGGCAAAGTTATTAATGTGACTATGCATAGATAATAACAGAGAGTAGCAGCAGTGTAGAGGGGGGCAATGCAAATAGTCTGAGTAGCCATTTGATGAGATGTTCAGGAGTCTTATGGCTTGGGGGTAGAAGCTGTTTAGAAGCCTCTTGGACCTAGACTTGGCACTCCGGTACCGCTTGCCGTGCGGTAGCGAAGAGAACAGTCTTTGACTAATGTGGCTGGAGTCTTTGACAATTTTTAGGGCCTTCCTCTGACACTGCCTGGTATAGAGGTCCTGGATGTCAGGAGGCTTGGCCCCGGTGATGTACTGGGCCGTACGCACTACCCTCTGTAGTGCCTTGCGGGTCGGAGGCAGAGCAGTTGCCATGATAGGCAGTGATGCAACCAGTCACGATGCTCTCGATGGTGCAGCTGTAGAACCTTTTGAGGATCTGAGGACCCATGCCAAATTTTCAGGGGGAATAGGTTTTGTTGTGCCCTCTTCAAAACTGTCTTGGTGTGTTTGGACCATGTTAGTTTGTTGGTGAGGTGGACACCAAGGAACTTGAAGCTCTCAACCTGCTCCACTAAAGCCCTGTCGATGAGAATGGGGGCGTACTCAGTCCTCCTTTTCCTGTAGTACACAATCATCTCCTTTGTCTTGATCACTTTAAGGGAATGGTTGTTGTCCTGGCACCACAAGGTCAGGTATCTGACCTCCTCCCTATAGGCTGTCTCATCGTTGTCAGTGATCAGGCTCAAACTTAATGATGGTGTTGAAGTCGTGCCTAACCGTGCAGTCATGAGTGAACAGGGAGTACAGGAACGGACTGAGCACGCACCCCTGAGGGGCCCTCGTGTTGAGGATCAGCATGGCGGATGTGTTGCTACCTACCCTCACCACCTGGGGGCGGCCCATCAGGAAGTCCAGGATCCAGTTGCAGAGGGAGGTGTTTTGTCCCAGAGTCCTTAGCTTAGTGATGAGCTATGAGGGCACTATGGTGTTAAATGCTAAGCTGTATGAATAGCATCACACACAGCAAACAGCACTAGGCAAAGTCTGTTTCTCAAACTAGACACATTAATGGACTTGTCCTCTTCCAGATTCCAGATACTCAACAAGTCTAAAGAAGGACAGTTTTATTGCTTCTTTAATGAGAACAACAGTTGTCTGCAGTGCTAACATAATTGCAAAAGGGTTTTCTAATGATCAATTAACCTTTTAAAATGCTAACCTTGGATTATCTAACACAACGTCCCATTGGAACACAAGAGTGATGGTTGCTGATAACGGGCCTCTGTACATCTATGTAGATATTCCATTAAAAATCAGACGTTTCCAGCTACAATAGTCATTTACAACACTAACAATGACTACACTGTATTTCTGATCAATTTAATATTATTTTAATGGACAAAAAAATGTGCTTTTCTTTCAAACACAAGGACATTTCTAAGTGACCTCAAACTTTTGAACGGTAGTGTACATGTCAAATGTGTATGTTAAATGTATGTCAAATGTGTATTAAAATGTGTATTAAAATGTGTATTAAAATGTGTATTAAAATGTGTATTAAAATGTGTATTAAAATGTGTATGTAAAATATATGTCAAATGTGTATTAAAATGTGTATTAAAATGTGTATTAAAATGTGTATGTAAAATATATGTCAAATGTGTATTAAAATGTGTATGTAAAATGTGTATGTTAAATGTATGTCAAATGTGTATTAAAATGTGTATGTTAAATGTATGTCAAATGTGTATTAAAATGTGTATTAAAATGTGTATTAAAATGTGTATGTAAAATATATGTCAAATGTGTATGTAAAATGTGTATGTTAAATGTATGTCAAATGTGTATTAAAATGTGTATGTTAAATGTATGTCAAATGTGTATTAAAATGTGTATTAAAATGTGTATTAAAATGTGTATGTAAAATATATGTCAAATGTGTATTAAAATGTGTATGTAAAATGTGTATGTTAAATGTATGTCAAATGTGTATTAAAATGTGTATGTTAAATGTATGTCAAATGTGTATTAAAATGTGTATTAAAATGTGTATTAAA
>NC_068441.1:57165014-57197514 GCF_023373465.1 Oncorhynchus keta
GACTGGAGACTATACACACTGACAGTAGAATGGAGACTATACACACTGACAGTAGAATGGAGACTATACACACTGACAGTAGACTGGAGACTATACACACTGACAGTAGAATGGAGACACACTGACAGTAGAATGGAGACTATACACACTGACAGTAGACTGGAGACTATACACACTGACAGTAGACTGGAGACTATACACACTGACAGTAGACTGGAGACTATACACACTGACAGTAGACTGGAGACTATACACACTGACAGTAGAATGGAGACTATACACACTGACAGTAGAATGGAGACACACTGACAGTAGAATGGAGACACACTGACAGTAGAATGGAGACACACTGACAGTAGAATGGAGACTATACACACTGACAGTAGAATGGAGACTATACACACTGACAGTAGACTGGAGACTATACACACTGACAGTAGAATGGAGACTATACACACTGACAGTAGACTGGAGACTATACACACTGACAGTAGAATGGAGACACACTGACAGTAGAATGGAGAACGATACACACTGACAGTAGAATGGAGACTATACACACTGACAGTAGACTGGAGACTATACACACTGGCAGTAGACTGGAGACTATACACACTGGCAGTAGAATGGAGAGACACTGACAGTAGAATGGAGACTATACACACTGACAGTAGAATGGAGACTATACACACTGACAGTAGACTGGAGACTATACACACTGACAGTAGAATGGAGACACACTGACAGTAGAATGGAGACTATACACACTGACAGTAGAATGGAGACTATACACACTGACAGTAGAATGGAGACTATACACACTGACAGTAGAATGGAGACACACTGACAGTAGAATGGAGACACACTGACAGTAGAATGGAGACTATACACACTGACAGTAGAATGGAGACTATACACACTGACAGTAGAATGGAGACTATACACACTGACAGTAGAATGGAGACTATACACACTGACAGTAGAATGGAGACTATACACACTGACAGTAGAATGGAGACTATACACACTGACAGTAGAATGGAGACTATACACACTGACAGTGGAGACTATACACACTGACAGAATGGAGACTATACACACTGACAGTAGAATGGAGACTATACACACTGACAGTAGAATGGAGACTATACACACTGACAGTAGAATGGAGACTATACACACTGACAGTAGAATGGAGACTATACACACTGACAGTAGAATGGAGACTATACACACTGACAGTAGAATGGAGACTATACACACTGACAGTAGAATGGAGACTATACACACTGACAGTAGAATGGAGACTATACACACTGACAGTAGAATGGAGACTATACACACTGACAGTAGAATGGAGACTATACACACTGACAGTAGAATGGAGACTATACACACTGACAGTAGAATGGAGACTATACACACTGACAGTAGAATGGAGACTATACACACTGACAGTAGAATGGAGACACACTGACAGTAGAATGGAGACTATACACACTGATAGTAGAATGGAGACTATACACACTGACAGTAGAATGGAGACTATACACACTGACAGTAGAATGGAGACACACTGACAGTAGAATGGAGACACACTGACAGTAGAATGGAGACTATACACACTGACAGTAGAATGGAGACACACTGACAGTAGAATGGAGACACACTGACAGTAGAATGGAGACTATACACACTGACAGTAGAATGGAGACACACTGACAGTAGAATGGAGACTATACACACTGACAGTAGAATGGAGACTATACACACTGACAGTAGAATGGAGACACACTGACAGTAGAATGGAGACTATACACACTGACAGTAGAATGGAGACTATACACACTGACAGTAGAATGGAGACTATACACACTGACAGTAGAATGGAGACACACTGACAGTAGAATGGAGACTATACACACTGACAGTAGAATGGAGACTATACACACTGACAGTAGAATGGAGACTATACACACTGACAGTAGAATGGAGACTATACACACTGACAGTAGAATGGAGACTATAGACACTGACAGTAGAATGGAGACTATACACACTGACAGTAGAATGGAGACTATACACACTGACAGTAGAATGGAGACTATACACACTGACAGTAGAATGGAGACTATAGACACTGACAGTAGAATGGAGACTATAGACACTGACAGTAGAATGGAGACTATACACACTGACAGTAGAATGGAGACTATACACACTGACAGTAGAATGGAGACTATACACACTGACAGTAGAATGGAGACACACTGACAGTAGAATGGAGACTATACACACTGACAGTAGACTGGAGACTATACACACTGACAGTAGAATGGAGACTATACACACTGACAGTAGAATGGAGACTATACACACTGACAGTAGAATGGAGACTATACACACTGACAGTAGAATGGAGACTATACACACTGACAGTAGAATGGAGACTATACACACTGACAGTAGAATGGAGACTATAGACACTGACAGTAGAATGGAGACTATACACACTGACAGTAGAATGGACACTATACACACTGACAGTAGAATGGACACTATACACACTGACAGTAGAATGGAGACACACTGACAGTAGAATGGAGACACACTGCCAGTAGAATGGAGACTATACACACTGACAGTAGACTGGAGACTATACACACTGACAGTAGAATGGACACTATACACACTGACAGTAGAATGGACACTATACACACTGACAGTAGAATGGAGACACACTGACAGTAGAATGGAGACACACTGCCAGTAGAATGGAGACTAGCTCGAGCTCCACAATGAAATAGGGTGCAGGCCAGGCAGCAGGCTATTAGCCAGCCTGCCAGCATAGTGGAGTCTGCCACTAGCATAGTCAGTGTAGTCAGCTCAGCTATCACCATTGAGACGTGTCTGTGCCTCGACCTAGGTTGGGCAAAACTAAACATGGCGGTGTTCGCCTTAGCAATCTCACTAGGATAAAGACCACCTCCATTCCTGTCATTACTGAAAGAGATCATGATACCTCACATCTCAAAATAGGGCTACTTAATGTTAGATCCCTTACTTCAAAGGCAATTATAGTCAATGAACTAATCACTGATCATAATCTTGATGTGATTGGCCTGACTGAAACATGGCTTAAGCCTGATGAATTTACTGTGTTAAATGAGGCCTCACCTCCTGGCTACACTAGTGACCATATCCCCGTGCATCCCGCAAAGGCGGAGGTGTTGCTAACATTTACGATAGCAAATTTCAATTTACAAAAAAAAAAAATCACGTTTTCGTCTTTTGAGCTTCTAGTCATGAAATCTATGCAGCCTACTCAATCACTTTTTATAGCTACTGTTTACAGGCCTCCTGGGCCATATACAGCGTTTCTCACTGAGTTCCCTGAATTCCTATCAGACCTTGTAGTCATTGCAGATAATATTCTAATCTTTGGTGACTTTAATATTCACATGGAAAAGTCCACAGACCCACTCCAAAAGGCTTTTGGAGCCATCATCGACTCAGTGGGTTTTGTCCAACATGTCTCTGGACCCACTCACTGTCACAGTCATACGCTGGACCTAGTTTTGTCCCATGGAATAAATGTTGTGGATCTTAATGTTTTTCCTCATAATCCTGGACTATCGGACCACCATTTTATTACGTTTGCAATTGCAACAAATAATCTGCTCAGACCCCAACCAAGGAACATCAAAAGTCGTGCTATAAATTCACAGACAACACAAAGATTCCTTGATGCCCTTCCAGACTCCCTCTGCCTACCCAAGGACGCCAGAGGACAAAAATCCGTTAACCACCTAACTGAGGATCTCAATTTAACCTTGCGCAATACCCTAGATGCAGTTGCACCCCTAAAAACTAAAAAAATGTCTCATAAGAAACTAGCTCCCTGGTACACAGAAAATACCCGAGCTCTGAAGCAAGCTTCCAGAAAACTGGAACGGAAATGGCGCCACACCAAACTGGAAGTCTTCCGACTAGCTTGGAAGGACGGTACCGTGCAGTACCGAAGAGCCCTTACTGCTGCTCGATCGTCCTATTTTTCTAACTTAATTGAGGAAAATAAGAACAATCCGAAATTCCTTTTTGAAACTGTGGCAAAGCTAACTAAAAAGCAGCATTCCCCAAGAGAGGATGACTTTCACTTTAGCAGTGATAAATTCATGAACTTCTTTGAGGAAAAGATTATGATTATTAGAAAGCAAATTACGGACTCCTCTTTAAACCTGCGTATTCCTCCAAACCTCAGTTGTCCTGAGTCTGCACAACTCTGCCAGGACCTAGGATCAAGAGAGACGCTCAAGTGTTTTAGTACTATATCTCTTGACACAATGATGAAAATAATCATGGCCTCTAAACCTTCAAGCTGTATACTGGACCCTATTCCAACTAAACTACTGAAAGAGCTGCTTCCTGTGCTTGGCCCTCCTATGTTGAACATAATAAACGGCTCTCTATCCACTGGATGTGTACCAAACTCACTAAAAGTGGCAGTAATAAAGCCTCTCTTGAAAAAGCCAAACCTTGACCCAGAAAATATAAAAACTATCGGCCTATATCGAATCTTCCATTCCTCTCAAAGATTTTAGAGAAGGCTGTTGCGCAGCAACTCACTGCCTTCCTGAAGACAAACAATGTATACGAAATGCTTCAGTCTGGTTTTAGACCCCATCATAGCACTGAGACGGCACTTGTGAAGGTGGTAAATGACATTTTAATGGCATCGGACCGAGGCTCTGCATCTGTCCTCGTGCTCCTAGACCTTAGTGCTGCTTTTGATACCATCGATCACCACATTCTTTTGGAGAGATTGGAAACCCAAATTGGTCTACACGGACATGTTCTGGCCTGGTTTAGGTCTTATCTGTCGGAAAGATATCAGTTTGTCTCTGTGAATGGTTTGTCCTCTGACAAATCAACTGTACATTTCGGTGTTCCTCAAGGTTCTGTTTTAGGACCACTATTGTTTTCACTATATATTTTACCTCTTGGGGATGTTATTCGAAAACATAATGTAAACTTTCACTGCTATGCGGATGACACACAGCTGTACATTTCAATGAAACATGGTGAAGCCCCAAAATTGCCCTCGCTAGAAGCATGTGTTTCAGACATAAGGAAGTGGATGGCTGCAAACTTTCTACTATTAAACTCGGACAAAACAGAGATGCTTGTTCTAGGTCCCAAGAAACAAAGAGATCTTCTGTTGAATCTGACAATTAATCTTAATGATTGTACAGTCGTCTCAAATAAAACTGTGAAGGACCTCGGCGTTACTCTGGACCCTGATCTCTCTTTTGAAGAACATATCAAGACCATTTCGAGGACAGCTTTTTTCCATCTACGTAACATTGCAAAAATCAGAAACTTTCTGTCCAAAAATGATGCAGAAAAATTAATCCATGCTTTTGTCACTTCTAGGTTAGACTACTGCAATGCTCTATTTTCCGGCTACCCGGATAAAGCACTAAATAAACTTCAGTTAGTGCTAAATACGGCTGCTAGAATCCTGACTAGAACCAAAAAATTTGATCATATTACTCCAGTGCTAGCCTCTCTACACTGGCTTCCTGTCAAAGCAAGGGCTGATTTCAAGGTTTTACTGCTAACCTACAAAGCATTACATGGGCTTGCTCCTACCTACCTCTCTGATTTGGTCCTGCCGTACATACCTACACGTACGCTACGGTCACAAGACGCAGGCCTCCTAATTGTCCCTAGAATTTCTAAGCAAACAGCTGGAGGCAGGGCTTTCTCCTATAGAGCTCCATTTTTATGGAACGGTCTGCCTACCCATGTCAGAGACGCAAACTCGGTCTCAACCTTTAAGTCTTTACTGAAGACTCATCTCTTCAGTGGGTCATATGATTGAGTGTAGTGTGGCCCAGGAGTGGGAAGGTGAACGGAAAGGCTCTGGAGCAACGAACCGCCCTTGCTGTCTCTGCCTGGCCGGTTCCCTCTTTCCACTGGGATTCTCTGCCTCTAACCCTGTTACGGGGCTGAGTCACTGGCTTGCTGGGGCTCTCTCGTGCCGTCCCTGGGGGTGCGTCACCTGGGTGGGTTGATTCACTGTTGTGGTCGGCCTGTCTGGGTTGCCCCCCTTGGGTTGTACCGTGGCGGAGATCTTTGTGGGCTATACTCGGCCTTGTCTCAGGATGGTAAGTTGGTGGTTGAAGATATCCCTCTAGTGGTGTGGGGGCTGTGCTTTGGCAAAGTGGGTGGGGTTATATCCTTCCTGTTTGGCCCTGTCCGGGGTGTCCTCGGATGGGGCCACAGTGTCTCCTGACCCCTCCTGTCTCAGCCTCCAGTATTTATGCTGCAGTAGTTTATGTGTCGGGGGCTAGGGTCAGTTTGTTATATCTGGAGTACTTCTCCTGTCCTATTCGGTGTCCTGTGTGAATCTAAGTGTGCGTTCTCTAATTCTCTCCTTCTCTCTTTCTTTCTCTCTCTCGGAGGACCTGAGCCCTAGGACCATGCCCCAGGACTACCTGACATGATGACTCCTTGCTGTCCCCAGTCCACCTGGCCATGCTGCTGCTCCAGTTTCAACTGTTCTGCCTTACTATTATTCAACCATGCTGGTCATTTATGAACATTTGAACATCTTGGCCACGTTCTGTTATAATCTCCACCCGGCACAGCCAGAAGAGGACTGGCCACCCAACATATGCTCTCTCTAATTCTCTCTTTCTTTCTCTCTCTCGGAGGACCTGAGCCCTAGTACCGTGCCCCAGGACTACCTGACATGATGGCTCCTTGCTGTCCCCAGTCCACCTGACTGTGCTGCTGCTCCAGTTTCAACTGTTCTGCCTTATTATTATTCGACCATGCTGGTCATTTATGAACATTTGAACATCTTGGTCATGTTCTGTTATAATCTCTACCCGGCACAGCCAGAAGAGGACTGGCCACCCCACATAGCCCGGTTCCTCTCTAGGTTTCTTCCTAGGTTTTGGCCTTTCTAGGGAGTTTTTCCTAGCCACCGTGCTTTTACACCTGCATTGTTTGCTGTTTGGGGTTTTAGGCTGGGTTTCTGTACAGCACTTTGAGATATCAGCTGATGTACGAAGGGCTATATAAATACACTTGATTTGATTTGATTTGATTTGACTACACACTGACAGTAGAATGGAGACTATACACACTGCCAGTAGAATGGAGACACACTGACAGTAGACTGGAGACTATACACACTGACAGTAGAATGGAGACTATACACACTGCCAGTAGAATGGAGACACACTGACAGTAGACTGGAGACTATACACACTGACAGTAGACTGGAGACTATACACACTGACAGTAGACTGGAGACTATACACACTGACAGTAGAATGGAGACTATACACACTGACAGTAGAATGGAGACTATACACACTGACAGTAGAATGGAGACTATACACACTGACAGTAGAATGGAGACTATACACACTGACAGTAGACTGGAGACTATACACACTGACAGTAGAATGGAGACTATACACACTGACAGTAGAATGGAGACTATACACACTGACAGTAGACTGGAGACTATACACACTGACAGTAGAATGGAGACTATACACACTGACAGTAGACTGGAGACTATACACACTGACAGTAGAATGGAGACTATACACACTGACAGTAGAATGGAGACTATACACACTGACAGTAGAATGGAGACTATACACACTGACAGTAGAATGGAGACTATACACACTGACAGTAGACTGGAGACTATACACACTGACAGTAGAATGGAGACTATACACACTGACAGTAGACTGGAGACTATACACACTGACAGTAGACTGGAGACTATACACACTGACAGTAGAATGGAGACTATGCACACTGACAGTAGAATGGAGACTATACACACTGACAGTAGAATGGAGACTACACACTGACAGTAGAATGGAGACACACTGACAGTAGAATGGAGACTATACACACTGACAGTAGAATGGAGACTATACACACTGACAGTAGAATGGAGACTATACACACTGACAGTAGAATGGAGACTATACACACTGACAGTAGAATGGAGACTATACACACTGACAGTAGACTGGAGACTATACACACTGACAGTAGAATGGAGACACACTGACAGTAGAATGGAGACTATACACACTGACAGTAGAATGGAGACTATACACACTGACAGTAGAATGGAGACTATACACACTGACAGTAGAATGGAGACTATACACACTGACAGTAGAATGGAGACTATACACACTGACAGTAGACTGGAGACTATACACACTGACAGTAGACTGGAGACTATACACACTGACAGTAGAATGGAGACTATACACACTGACAGTAGAATGGAGACTATACACACTGACAGTAGAATGGAGACACACTGACAGTAGAATGGAGACTATACACACTGACAGTAGAATGGAGACTATACACACTGACAGTAGACTGGAGACTATACACACTGACAGTAGACTGGAGACTATACACACTGACAGTAGAATGGAGACTATACACACTGACAGTAGAATTAGGGTAGGGTTGGCTATAAGAACAACAGTAACCGTCTGAATAGGGGTTATCATAACAGTACAGTAACAGTCTGAATAGGGGTTATCATAACAGTATAGTAACAGTCTGAATAGGGGTTATCATAACAGTACAGTAACAGTCTGAATAGGGGTTATCATAACAGTACAGTAACAGTCTGAATAGGGGTTATCATAACAGTACAGTAACAGTCTGAATAGGGGTTATCATAACAGTATAGTAACAGTCTGAATGGGGGTTATCATAACAGTACAGTAACAGTCTGAATGGGGGTTATCATAACAGTACAGTAACAGTCTGAATAGGGGTTATCATAACAGTACAGTAACAGTCTGAATAGGGGTTATCATAACAGTACAGTAACAGTCTGAATAGGGGTTATCATAACAGTACAGTAACAGTCTGAATAGGGGTTATCATAACAGTATAGTAACAGTCTGAATGGGGGTTATCATAACAGTATAGTAACAGTCTGAATGGGGGTTATCATAACAATACAGTAACAGTCTGAATGGGGGTTATCATAACAGTACAGTAACAGTCTGAATGGGGGTTATCATAACAGTACAGTAACAGTCTGAATAGGGGTTATCATAACAGTACAGTAACAGTCTGAATAGGGGTTATCATAACAGTACAGTAACAGTCTGAATGGGGGTTATCATAACAGTACAGTGACAGTCTGAATAGGGGTTATCATAACAGTATAGTAACAGTCTGAATAGGGGTTATCATAACAGTACAGTACAGTAACAGTCTGAATAGGGGTTATCATAACAGTACAGTACAGTAACAGTCTGAATAGGGGTTATCATAACAGTACAGTAACAGTCTGAATAGGGGTTATCATAACAGTACAGTAACAGTCTGAATAGGGGTTATCATAACAGTACAGTAACAGTCTGAATAGGGGTTATCATAACAGTACAGTAACAGTCTGAATAGGGGTTATCATAACAGTACAGTAACAGTCTGAATGGGGGTTATCATAACAGTACAGTGACAGTCTGAATAGGGGTTATCATAACAGTATAGTAACAGTCTGAATAGGGGTTATCATAACAGTACAGTACAGTAACAGTCTGAATAGGGGTTATCATAACAGTACAGTACAGTAACAGTCTGAATAGGGGTTATCATAACAGTACAGTACAGTAACAGTCTGAATAGGGGTTATCATAACAGTACAGTACAGTAACAGTCTGAATGGGCTGTAGATATTCACCTGTGTTTTGGTTGATCCTGTCACGTGATCTGAATTTTAACCTGTTTTTTTTGTTGTTGACCTGTTTATAATCAATAATATATGCCATTTAGCGGACGCTTTTATCCAAAGCGACTTACAGTCATGTGTGCATACATTCTACGTATGGGTGGTCCCGGGAATCGAACCCACTACCCTGGCGTTACAAGCGCCATGCTCTACCAACTGAGCTACAGGACACACAGGCCAAACTGGCCACATTTATTTTCCGTGTCCCACGGTCCAGCACCATCCTCAGACAATTGCTTAACTTTTTTTTTTTTTGTTTAAATACATTTTAGAAATCCAGGTCATGTGACATGGTAGGCCCTAGCAAAAGCACACTAACTACTGACTACTATTAATACGGTCGTACAACAGGGGTAGTGTGGAATCCAGGTCACGCCTGCAGCTTGTACATTGTTCCTATGGTTACTACACTCCGGGGGGTCAGAGCCCTCCCTGCTGCCATGGTGACAGCGCTACTGTTGATGCTGCAGCACAGGCAGCCCCCTTGCAGGCAGAGAGAAGCACAGCAGCATGACGAATACACACACACATAGGCACACACACACACATAGGCACAGACACACACACACACACACACACACACACACACACACACACACACACACACACACACACACACACACACACACACACACACACACACACACACACACACACACACACACACACACACACACACACACACGGCAGGCAGAATGAGAAGCAGGAGGGACTAGTCTGCTGCTGTTGCCAACCAGATATTAACCAATCACAGCCTGGCTATACATTATGCAGGAGAGGAATCCCTTTAATGTATTTTCATGTGACAGCCTGAATAGAGGAAGGAAGATGTCTGACTGTTGGGTGTCAGTAGAGGAAGGAAGATGTCTGACTGTTGGGTTTCAGTAGAGGAAGGAAGAGGTCTGTCTGTTGGGTTTCAGTAGAGGAAGGAAGATGTCTGACTGTTGGGTTTCAGTAGAGGAAGAGGTCTGACTGTTGGGTTTCAGTAGAGGAAGGAAGATGTCTGACTGTTGGGTTTCAGTAGAGGAAGGAAGATGTCTGACTGTTGGGTTTCAGTAGAGGAAGGAAGATGTCTGACTGTTGGGTTTCAGTAGAGGAAGGAAGATGTCTGACTGTTGGGTTTCAGTAGAGGAAGAGGTCTGACTGTTGGGTTTCAGTAGAGGAAGGAAGATGTCTGACTGTTGGGTTTCAGTAGAGGAAGGAAGATGTCTGACTGTTGGGTTTCAGTGTAGGAAGGAAGATGTCTGACTGTTGGGTTTCAGTGGAGGAAGGAAGATGTCTGACTGTTGGGTTTCAGTAGAGGAAGGAAGATGTCTGACTGTTGGGTTTCAGTGGAGGAAGATGTCTGACTGTTGGGTTTCAGTAGAGGAAGGAAGATGTCTGACTGTTGGGTTTCAGTAGAGAAAGGAAGATGTCTGACTGTTGGGTTTCAGTAGAGGAAGGAAGATGTCTGACTGTTGGGTTTCATTAGAGGAAGGAAGATGTCTGACTGTTGGGTTTCAGTAGAGGAAGGAAGATGTCTGACTGTTGGGTTTCAGTAGAGGAAGGAAGATGTCTGACTGTTGGGTTTCAGTAGAGGAAGGAAGATGTCTGACTGTTGGGTTTCAGTGGAGGAAGATGTCTGACTGTTGTGTTTCAGTGGAGGAAGGAAGATGTCTGACTGTTGGGTTTCAGTAGAGGAAGGAAGATGTCTGACTGTTGGGTTTCAGTAGAGGAAGGAAGATGTCTGACTGTTGGGTTTCAGTAGAGGAAGGAAGATGTCTGACTGTTGGGTTTCAGTGTAGGAAGGAAGATGTCTGACTGTTGGGTTTCAGTAGAGGAAGGAAGATGTCTGACTGTTGGGTTTCAGTAGAGGAAGGAAGATGTCTGACTGTTGGGTTTCAGTGGAGGAAGGAAGATGTCTGACTGTTGGGTTTCAGTAGAGGAAGGAAGATGTCTGACTGTTGGGTTTCAGTAGAGGAAGGAAGATGTCTGACTGTTGGGTTTCAGTAGAGGAAGGAAGATGTCTGACTGTTGGGTTTCAGTAGAGGAAGGAAGATGTCTGACTGTTGGGTTTCAGTGGAGGAAGATGTCTGACTGTTGGGTTTCAGTAGAGGAAGGAAGATGTCTGACTGTTGGGTTTCAGTAGAGAAAGGAAGATGTCTGACTGTTGGGTTTCAGTAGAGGAAGGAAGATGTCTGACTGTTGGGTTTCATTAGAGGAAGGAAGATGTCTGACTGTTGGGTTTCAGTAGAGGAAGGAAGATGTCTGACTGTTGGGTTTCAGTAGAGGAAGGAAGATGTCTGACTGTTGGGTTTCAGTAGAGGAAGGAAGATGTCTGACTGTTGGGTTTCAGTGGAGGAAGATGTCTGACTGTTGTGTTTCAGTGGAGGAAGGAAGATGTCTGACTGTTGGGTTTCAGTAGAGGAAGGAAGATGTCTGACTGTTGGGTTTCAGTAGAGGAAGGAAGAGGTCTGACTGTTGGGTTTCAGTGTAGGAAGGAAGATGTCTGACTGTTGGGTTTCAGTGTAGGAAGGAAGATGTCTGACTGTTGGGTTTCAGTAGAGGAAGGAAGATGTCTGACTGTTGGGTTTCAGTAGAGGAAGGAAGATGTCTGACTGTTGGGTTTCAGTGGAGGAAGGAAGATGTCTGACTGTTGGGTTTCAGTAGAGGAAGGAAGATGTCTGACTGTTGGGTTTCAGTAGAGGAAGGAAGATGTCTGACTGTTGGGTTTCAGTAGAGGAAGGAAGATGTCTGACTGTTGGGTTTCAGTAGAGGAAGGAAGATGTCTGACTGTTGGGTTTCAGTAGAGGAAGGAAGATGTCTGACTGTTGGGTTTCAGTAGAGGAAGGAAGATGTCTGACTGTTGGGTTTCAGTAGAGGAAGAGGTCTGTCTGTTGGGTTTCAGTAGAGGAAGGAAGATGTCTGACTGTTGGGTTTCAGTGGAGGAAGGAAGATGTCTGACTGTTGGGTTTCAGTAGAGGAAGGAAGATGTCTGACTGTTGGGTTTCAGTAGAGGAAGGAAGATGTCTGACTGTTGGGTTTCAGTAGAGGAAGGAAGATGTCTGACTGTTGGGTTTCAGTAGAGGAAGGAAGATGTCTGACTGTTGGGTTTCAGTAGAGGTGAGGAAGATGTCTGACTGTTGGGTGTCAGTAGGGGAAGGAAGATGTCTGACTGTTGGGTTTCAGTAGAGGAAGGAAGATGTCTGACTGCTGGGTTTCAGTAGAGGAAGGAAGATGTCTAACTGTTGGGTTTCAGTGGAGGAAGGAAGATGTCTGACTGTTGGGTTTCAGTAGAGGAAGGAAGATGTCTGACTGTTGGGTTTCAGTAGAGGAAGGAAGATGTCTGACTGTTGGGTTTCAGTAGAGGAAGGAAGATGTCTGACTGTTGGGTTTCAGTAGAGGAAGGAAGATGTCTGACTGTTGGGTTTCAGTAGAGGAAGGAAGATGTCTGACTGTTGGGTTTCAGTAGAGGAAGGAAGATGTCTGACTGTTGGGTTTCAGTAGAGGAAGGAAGATGTCTGACTGTTGGGTTTCAGTGTAGGAAGGAATATGTCTGACTGTTGGGTTTCAGTAGAGGAAGGAAGATGTCTGACTGTTGGGTGTCAGTAGGGGAAGGAAGATGTCTGACTGTTGGGTTTCAGTAGAGGAAGAGGTCTGTCTGTTGGGTGTCAGTAGAGGAAGGAAGATGTCTGACTGTTGGGTTTCAGTAGAGGAAGGAAAATGTCTGACTGTTGGGTTTCAGTGGAGGGTTCGGGGGTTTGAACTTGCAACCTTCCACTAGGCTCCCCTGCCGCCCCATAATGTCTGACTGTTGGGTTTCAATAGAGGAAGGAAGATGTCTGACTGTTGGGTTTCAGTAGAGGAAGATGTGTGACTGTTGGGTTTCAGTAGAGGAATGAAGATTTCTGACTGTTGGGTTTCAGTAGAGGAAGATGTGTGACTGTTGGGTTTCAGTAGAGGAAGGAAGATGTCTGACTGTTGGGTTTCAGTAGAGGAAGGAAAATGTCTGACTGTTGGGTTTCAGTAGAGGAATGAAGATGTCTGACTGTTGGGTTTCAGTAGAGGAAGGAAGATGTCTGACTGTTGGGTTTCAGTAGAGGAAGGAAGATGTCTGACTGTTGGGTTTCAGTAGAGGTGAGGAAGATGTCTGACTGTTGGGTTTCAGTAGAGGAAGGAAGATGTCTGACTGTTGGGTTTCAGTAGAGGAAGGAAGATGTCTGACTGCTGGGTTTGTCTGAGATGTCTGACTGTTGGGTTTCAGTAGAGGAAGGAAGATGTCTGACTGATTGGTTTCAGTGGAGGAAGGAAGATGTCTGACTGTTGGGTTTCAGTAGAGGAAGGAAGATGTCTGACTGTTGGGTTTCAGTAGAGGAAGGAAGATGTCTGACTGTTGGGTTTCAGTAGAGGAAGGAAGATGTCTGACTGTTGGGTTTCAGTAGAGGAAGGAAGATGTCTGACTGTTGGGTTTCAGTAGAGGAAGGAAGATGTCTGACTGTTGGGTTTCAGTAGAGGAAGGAAGATGTCTGACTGTTGGGTTTCAGTAGAGGAAGGAAGATGTCTGACTGTTGGGTGTCAGTAGAAGAAGGAAGATGTCTGACTGTTGGGTTTCAGTAGAGGAAGGAAGATGTCTGACTGTTGGGTTTCAGTAGAGGAAGGAAGATGTCTGACTGTTGGGTTTCAGTAGAGGAAGGAAGATGTCTGACTGTTGGGTGTCAGTAGGGGAAGGAAGATGTCTGACTGTTGGGTTTCAGTAGAGGAAGAGGTCTGTCTGTTGGGTGTCAGTAGAGGAAGGAAGATGTCTGACTGTTGGGTTTCAGTAGAGGAAGGAAAATGTCTGACTGTTGGGTTTCAGTGGAGGGTTCGGGGGTTTGAACTTGCAACCTTCCACTAGGCTCCCCTGCCGCCCCATAATGTCTGACTGTTGGGTTTCAATAGAGGAAGGAAGATGTCTGACTGTTGGGTTTCAGTAGAGGAATGAAGATTTCTGACTGTTGGGTTTCAGTAGAGGAAGATGTGTGACTGTTGGGTTTCAGTAGAGGAAGGAAGATGTCTGACTGTTGGGTTTCAGTAGAGGAAGGAAAATGTCTGACTGTTGGGTTTCAGTAGAGGAATGAAGATTTCTTACTGTTGGGTTTCAGTAGAGGAAGATGTCTGACTGTTGGGTTTCAGTAGAGGAAGGAAGATGTCTGACTGTTGGGTTTCAGTAGAGGAAGGAAGATGTCTGACTTTTGGGTTTCAGTAGGGGAAGAGGTCTGTGTTGGGTGTCAGTAGAGGAAGGAAGATGTCTGACTGCTTGGTTTCAGTGGAGGAAGGAAGATGTCTGACTGTTGGGTTTCAGTAGAGGAATGAAGATTTCTGACTGTTGGGTTTCAGTAGAGGAAGGAAGATGTCTGACTGTTGGTTTTCAGTAGAGGAAGGAAGATGTCTGACTGTTGGGTTTCAGTAGAGGAAGAGGTCTGTCTGTTGGGTTTCAGTAGAGGAAGGAAGATGTCTGACTGTTGGGTTTCAGTAGAGGAAGATGTCTGACTGTTGGGTTTCAGTAGAGGAAGGAAGATGTCTGACTGTTGGGTTTCAGTAGAGGAAGGAAGATTATTTATTTATTTATTTATTTATTTATATATAAGATGTCTGACTGATTGGTTTCAGTGGAGGAAGGAAGATGTCTGACTGTTGGGTTTCAGTAGAGGAAGGAAGATGTCTGACTGTTGGGTTTCAGTAGAGGAAGGAAGATGTCTGACTGCTGGGTTTCAGTGGAGGAAGGAAGATGTCTGACTGTTGGGTTTCAGTAGAGGAAGGAAGATGTCTGACTGTTGGGTTTCAGTAGAGGAAGGAAGATGTCTGACTGTTGGGTTTCTGTAGAGGAAGTAATATGTCTGACTGTTGGGTTTCAGTAGAGGAAGGAAGATGTACTGTTATGATAACCCCAGTCAGACATCTTCTTGGTTTTCAGTAGAGGAAGGAAGATGTCTGACTGTTGGGTTTCAGTAGAGGAAGGAAGATGTCTGACTGTTGGGTTTCAGTAGAGGAAGGAAGATGTCTGACTGCTTGGTTTCAGTGGAGGAAGGAAGATGTCTGACTGTTGGGTTTCAGTAGAGGAAGGAAGATGTCTGACTGTTGGGTTTCAGTAGAGGAAGGAAGATGTCTGACTGTTGGGTTTCAGTAGAGGAAGGAAGATGTCTGACTTTTGGGTTTCAGTAGAGGAAGAGGTCTGTGTGTTGGGTGTCCGTAGAGGAATGAAGATTTCTGACTGTTGGGTTTCAGTAGAGGAAGGAAGATGTCTGACTGTTGGGTTTCAGTAGAGGAAGATGTCTGACTGTTGGGTTTCAGTAGAGGAAGGAAGATGTCTGACTGTTGGGTTTCAGTAGAGGAAGGAAGATGTCTGACTGATTGGTTTCATTGGAGGAAGGAAGATGTCTGACTGTTGGGTTTCAGTAGAGGAAGGAAGATGTCTGACGGTTGGGTTTCAGTAGAGGAAGTAAGATGTCTGACTGTTGGGTTTCAGTAGAGGAAGGAAGATGTCTGACTGCTGGGTTTCAGTAGAGGAAGGAAGATGTCTAACTGTTGGGTTTCAGTGGTGGAAGGAAGATGTCCGACTGTTGGGTTTCAGTAGAGGAAGGAAGATGTACTGTTATGATAACCCCAGTCAGACATCTTCTTGGTTTTCAGTAGAGGAAAGAAGATGTCTGACTGTTGGGTTTCAGTAGAGGAAGGAAGATGTCTGACTGTTGGGTTTCAGTAGAGGAAGGAAGATGTCTGACTGTTGGGTTTCAGTAGAGGAAGGAAGATGTCTGACTGTTGGGTTTCAGTAGAGGAAGGAAGATGTCTGACTGCTTGGTCTCAGTGGAGGAAGGAAGATGTCTGACTGTTGGGTTTCAGTAGAGGAAGGAAGATGTCTGACTGTTGGTTTTCAGTAGAGGAAGGAAGATGTCTGACTGTTGGGTTTCAGTAGAGGAAGGAAGATGTCTGACTGTTGGGTTTCAGTAGAGGAAGAGGTCTGTCTGTTGGGTGTCAGTAGAGGAAGGAAGATGTCTGACTGTTGGGTTTCAGTGGAGGAAGGAAGATGTCTGACTTTTGGGTTTCAGTAGAGGAATGAAGATTTCTGACTGTTGGGTTTCAGTAGAGGAAGATGTCTGACTGTTGGGTTTCAGTAGAGGAAGGAAGATGTCTGACTGTTGGGTTTCAGTAGAGGAAGGAAGATGTCTGACTGTTGGGTTTCAGTGGAGGAAGGAAGATGTCTGACTGTTGGGTTTCAGTAGAGGAAGGAAGATGTCTGACTGTTGGGTTTCAGTAGAGGAATGAAGATTTCTGACTGTTGGGTTTCAGTAGAGGAAGGAAGATGTCTGACTGTTGGTTTTCAGTAGAGGAAGGAAGATGTCTGACTGTTGGGTTTCAGTAGAGGAAGGAAGATGTCTGACTGTTGGGTTTCAGTAGAGGAAGGAAGATGTCTGACTTTTTTGGGTTTCAGTAGAGGAATGAAGATTTCTGACTGTTGGGTTTCAGTAGAGGAAGAGGTCTGTCTGTTGGGTGTCAGTAGAGGAAGGAAGATGTCTGACTGTTGGGTTTCAGTGGAGGAAGGAAGATGTCTGACTTTTGTGTTTCAGTAGAGGAATGAAGATTTCTGACTGTTGGGTTTCAGTAGAGGAAGATGTCTGACTGTTGGGTTTCAGTAAAGGAAGGAAGATGTCTGACTGTTGGGTTTCAGTAGAGGAAGGAAGATGTCTGACTGATTGGTTTCAGTGGAGGAAGGAAGATGTCTGACTGTTGGGTTTCAGTGGAGGAAGGAAGATGTCTGACTTTTGGGTTTCAGTAGAGGAATGAAGATGTCTGACTGTTGGGTTTCAGTAGAGGAAGATGTCTGACTGTTGGGTTTCAGTAGAGGAAGAGGTCTGTCTGTTGGGTGTCAGTAGAGGAAGGAAGATGTCTGACTGTTGGGTTTCAGTAGAGGAAGGAAGATGTCTGACTGTTGGGTTTCAGTAGAGGAAGGAAGATGTCTGACTGTTGGGTTTCAGTAGAGGAAGGAAGATGTCTGACTGTTGGGTTTCAGTAGAGGAAGGAAGATGTCTGACTGTTGGGTTTCAGTAGAGGAAGGAAGATGTCTGACTGTTGGGTTTCAGTAGAGGAAGAGGTCTGTCTGTTGGGTGTCAGTAGAGGAAGGAAGATGTCTGACTGTTGGGTTTCAGTGGAGGAAGGAAGATGTCTGACTTTTGTGTTTCAGTAGAGGAATGAAGATTTCTGACTGTTGGGTTTCAGTAGAGGAAGATGTCTGACTGTTGGGTTTCAGTAAAGGAAGGAAGATGTCTGACTGTTGGGTTTCAGTAGAGGAAGGAAGATGTCTGACTGATTGGTTTCAGTGGAGGAAGGAAGATGTCTGACTGTTGGGTTTCAGTAGAGGAAGAGGTCTGTCTGTTGGGTTTCAGTAGAGGAAGGAAGATGTCTGACTGTTGGGTTTCAGTGGAGGAAGGAAGATGTCTGACTGTTGGGTTTCAGTAGAGGAAGAGGTCTGTCTGTTGGGTGTCAGTAGAGGAAGGAAGATGTCTGACTGTTGGGTTTCAGTAGAGGAAGGAAGATGTCTGACTGATTGGTTTCAGTGGAGGAAGGAAGATGTCTGACTGTTGGGTTTCAGTAGAGGAAGGAAGATGTCTGACTGTTGGGTTTCAGTAGAGGAAGGAAGATGTCTGACTGTTGGGTTTCAGTAGAGGAAGGAAGATGTCTGACTGTTGGGTTTCAGTAGAGGAAGGAAGATGTCTGACTGTTGGGTTTCAGTAGAGGAAGGAATATGTCTGACTGTTGAGTTTCAGTAGAGGAAGGAAGATGTCTGTTGTCTGACTGGAATGACAGGCCTGTGACATGTAAATATACCTGGGCCTATTTCATAGGCCAGCATTACCCAGACTACTTTGCAGTTTACAGCAATATCATGCAAACACAAACAACCCACACAGACTGACAGCGACAAAAACAACACACACACAGACAGCGACAGAAACAACACACACACTTTCACTACTTTGCAGTTATCACATTATCTCCACTGACAAGCGCATTACACTGACACTGAATCAGCCTCGTGGGACTCATTTAGATCTCACTCTCTCTCTCTCTCTCTCTCTCTCTCTCTCTCTCTCTCTCTCCTCTCTCTCTCTCTCTCCCTCCTTCTCCCTCCTCTCTCCATCCTTCTCCCTCCTCTCGCTCCCTTCTTCTCCCTTACTCTCTCTCCCTCGCTCGCTCACTCTCTCTCTCTCTCTCTCTCTCTCCCTCCTCCTCCCTGTCCCTGTCTCCCACTCTCTCATCTCCCTCTCCCTCTCACTCCTTCTCCCACTCTCTCTCACTGAGATATGATAAACACACACTGCAATGCATTCCCTGGCCCGGCCAGACTGGCTACTTAACACATCTTTACAAACCAACCACCTAACCTAGACAAGACATTTACACACAGTAAGCACTCATATACCTACATTTACTGTACCTTCCAATCAGTCCAATGAATAGACGAGGACAGGGTCTCGTCTGTAGTCAGAGGACTGAGTAAATCCTGAACGAGGCAGTTAACCCACTGTTCCTAGGCCGTCATTGAAAATAAGAATTTGTTCTTTAACTGACTTGACTAGTTAAATAAACGTAAAAAAATAAATAATAATAATAATTAAATCCTGTACCCTCGTCACAGAAAGAGAGGAACAGAGAAGAGGAAAAGAGAGGAATGGAGAGGAGGAGAGGGCAGTCAGAGGACTGAGTTAATCCTGTACCCTCGTCAAGGGAGGAGAGGAGCAGAGGGTAGTCGGAGGACTGAGTGAATCCTCTACCGTCGTCACAGGAAGAAAGGAACGGAGAGGGCAGTCAGAGGACCCTCGTCACAGAGCCAACAGAGCCAACGTACTCAGCAGAATCAGTCAGTCCCAAGAAGACGAGGCTGTTTATTCCACCGCGTAACGCAGTCTGCTACATCATCCCCCCCCCAACAACCTACTACAAGCCTAGTGCTGCTCCGATCTGTCTGCCTGCCCCGCCCCTCTCAACCACATGGCCCAGATGCCAGTCAACATCCATTACATTTAATAATAATAATAATAATAATAATAATAATAATAATAATAAGATACATCCAAAACTGACTTTTGACATAATAATAACATTTGACATATTTGAATAAAATGCAAATTAATTATTTAAAAATCATACAATGTGATTTTCTGGATTCTTGTTTTAGATTCTGTCTCTCACAGTTGAAGTGTACTACATTATAGTACAGTACAGTATTGTACAGTATAGTACACTATAGAACAGTACAGTATAATACACTATATCATAGTACAGTATAGTACAGTATAGTACACTACATTACACTACAGTATAGTACAATATAGTGCACTATCGTATAGTGCACTACAGTTGCGTATACTACAGTATAGTACACTATAGTACATGATTGTACACTATAGCACTATAGTACAGTTTAGTACACGATAGTACACTACAGTACACCATAGTACAGTATAGAACAGTATAGTACACTACAGCACAGTACAGTATAGTACACTATAGTACAGTATAGTACAGTTTAGTACACTACAGTATAGTACACTACGGTACAGTATAGTACACTATAGTACAGTATAGTTTAGTATAGTACACTACAGTATAGTACATTATAGTACAGCATAGTTTAGTATAGTACACTACAGTATAGTACACTACAGTACATGATTGTTCACTATAATACAGTATAGTACACTACAGTACTGTATAATACACTACAGTACAGTATAGTACACTACACTATAGTACACTACAGTACAGTATATTACACTATAGTACATGATTGTACAGTATAGTACACTACACTACAGTATAGTACACTACAGTACAGTATAGTACACTACAGTACAGTATAATACACTATAGTACACTACACTACAGTATAGTCCACTACAGTACAGTATAGTACACTACAGTACAGTATAATACACTATAGTACACTACAGTACAGTATAGTACACTATAGTACATGATTGTACAGTATAGTACACTACACTACAGTATAGTACACTACAGTACAGTATAATACACTATAGTACAGTATAGTGCAGTATAGTGAACTACACTATAGTACACTACAGTACAGTATAGTACACTATAGTACATGATTGTACACTATATTGCAGTATAGTACACTATAGTACATGATTGTACACTATATTACAGTACAGTAGACTATACTAAATGATAGTACACTATAGTACAGCATAGTACACTATAGCACATGATAGTACACTATATTACAGTATAGTACACTAGAGTACATGATTGTACACTTTAGTACAGTATAGTACATGATAGTACACTATAGTACAGTATAATACACTATAGTACACGATTGTAAAGTACAGTACAGTATAGTATACTATAGTACATGATTGTACACTATAGTACAGTACAGACACTTCAGCCTATCAATAATGCCTGCATAATGCAGTTAGGCCGTGGTTGCAGTAGGCAGGGCAATCAATGCTAAATCACTTTCTGCAAATCCCTGTTTACCAGTTGTACTGCAGATCAGACTTAATCTTCTGCTGATGTAGGGGCTCTCCTCTCCTCTCCCCCCAAACATCAGTGGTTTATTGATCCTATCTAATAAAGGTAAATACTGAATGAGATTCATTCCATGTTGAGAGTCTCAGCCTCTCAGCCTCTCAGCCTGTCAGCATGTCAGTCTCTCAGCCTCTCAGCCTGTCAGCCTGTCAGCCTGTCAGCCTGTCAGCCTCTCAGCCTCTCAGCCTGTCAGCCTGTCAGCCTCTCAGCCTCTCAGCCTCTCAGCCTCTCAGCCTCTCAGCCTCTCAGCCTGTCAGCCTGTCAGCCTGTCAGCCTGTCAGCCTCTCAGCCTCTCAGCCTCTCAGCCTCTCAGCCTCTCAGCCTCTCAGCCTCTCAGCCTGTCAGCCTGTCAGCCTCTCAGCCTCTCAGCCTCTCAGCCTCTCAGCCACTCAGCCTCTCAGCCTGTCAGCCTGTCAGCCTGTCAGCCTGTCAGCCTCTCAGCCTCTCAGCCTCTCAGCCTCTCAGCCTCTCAGCCTGTCAGCCTCTCAGCCTCTCAGCCTGTCAGCCACTCAGCCTCTCAGCCTCTCAGCCTGTCAGCCACTCAGCCTCTCAGCCTCTCAGCCACTCAGCCTCTCAGCCTGTCAGCCTCTCAGCCTGTCAGCCTGTCAGTCTGTCAGCCACTCAGCCTCTCAGCCTGTCAGCCACTCAGCCTGTCAGCCTCTCAGCCTCTCAGCCACTCAGCCACTCAGCCACTCAGCCACTCAGCCACTCAGCCTGTCAGCCTCTCAGCCTCTCAGCCACTCAGCCACTCAGCCACTCAGCCACTCAGCCACTCAGCCACTCAGACTCTCAGCCTCTCACCACTCAGCCTCTCACCACTCAGCCTCTCAGCCTCTCAGTCTCTCAGCCTCTCAGCCTGTCAGCCACTCAGCCTCTCAGCCTCTCAGCCTGTCAGCCTCTCAGCCTCTCAGCCTCTCAGCCACTCAGCCTCTCAGCCTCTCAGCCTCTCAGCCTCTCAGCCTCTCAGCCTCTCAGCCTCTCAGCCTGTCAGCCTGTCAGCCTCTCAGCCTCTCAGCCATTCAGCCTCTCAGCCTCTCAGCCTCTCAGCCTCTCAGTCCCATCACTCAGAAAACAGGCTGTGGTCAGAGTCCGATCACGTCATAAATGGCACCCTATTCCCTTTATATACTGTTGACCAGATCCCATAGGGCTACATAGAGATCCCATAGGGCTACATAGAGATCCCATAGGGCTACATAGAGATCCCATGGGGCTACATAGAGATCCCATGGGGCTACATAGAGATCCCATAGGGCTACATAGAGATCCCATAGGGCTACATAGAGATCCCATAGGGCTACATAGAGATCCCATAGGGCTACATAGAGATCCCATGGGGCTACATAGAGATCCCATAGGGCTACATAGAGATCCCATAGGGCTACATAGAGATCCCATAGGGCTACATAGAGATCCCATAGGGCTACATAGAGATCCCATGGGGCTACATAGAGATCCCATAGGGCTACATAGAGATCCCATAGGGCTACATAGAGATCCCATAGGGCTACATAGAGATCCCATAGGGCTACATAGAGATCCCATAGGGCTACATAGAGATCCCATAGGGCTACATAGAGATCCCATAGGGCTACATAGAGATCCCATGGGGCTACATAGAGATCCCATGGGGCTACATAGAGATCCCATAGGACTAAATAGAGATCCCATAGGGCTACATAGAGATCCCATAGGGCTACCTAGAGATCCCATAGGGCTACATAGAGATCCCATGGGGCTACGTAGAGATCCCATAGGGCTACATAGAGATCCCATGGGGCTACATAGAGATCCCATGGGGCTACATAGAGATCCCATAGGGCTACATAGAGATCCCATAGGGCTACATAGAGATCCCATAGGGCTACATAGAGATCCCATAGGGCTACATAGAGATCCCATAGGGCTACATAGAGATCCCATAGGGCTACATATAGATCCCATAGGGCCACATAGAGATCCCATAGGGCTACATAGAGATCCCATAGGGCTACATAGAGATCCCATGGGGCTACATAGAGATCCCATAGGGCTACATAAATCAAATCAAATCAAATTGTATTTGTCACATACACATGGTTAGCAGATGTTAAATGCGAGTGTAGCGAAATGCTTGTGCTTCTAGTTCCGACAATGCAGTGATAACCAACAAGTAATCTAACTAACAATTCCAAAACTACTGTCTTATACACAGTGTAAGGGGATAAGGAACATGTACATAAGGATATATGAATGAGTGATGGTACAGAGCAGCATACAGTAGATGGTATCGAGTACAGTATATACATATGAGATGAGTGTGTAGACAAAGTAAACAAAGTGGCATAGTTAAAGTGGCTAGTGATACATGTGTTACATAAGGATGCAGTCGATGATATAGAGTACAGTATATACATATGCATATGAGATGAATAATGTAGGGTAAGTAACATTATATAAGGTAGCATTGTTTAAAGTGGCTAGTGATATATTTACATAATTCCCATCAATTCCCATTATTAAAATGGCTGGAGTTGGGTCAGTGTCAATGACAGTGTGTTGGCAGCAGCCACTCACTGTTAGTGGTGGCTGTTTAACAGTCTGATGGCCTTGAGATAGAAGCTGTTTTTCAGTCTCTCGGTCCCAGCTTTGGAGATCCCATAGGGCTACATAGAGATCCCATAGGGCTACATAGAGATCCCATAGGGCTACATAGAGATCCCATGGGGCTACATAGAGATCCCATGGGGCTACATAGAGATCCCATAGGGCTACATAGAGATCCCATAGGGCTACATAGAGATCCCATAGGGCTACATAGAGATCCCATAGGGCTACCTAGAGATCCCATAGGGCTACATAGAGATCCCATAGGGCTACATTGAGATCCCATAGGGCTACATAGAGATCCCATAGGGCTACATATAGATCCCATAGGGCTACATAGAGATCCCTTAGGGCTACATAGAGATCCCATAGGGCTACATAGAGATCCCATGGGGCTACATAGAGATCCCATAGGGCTACATAGAGATCCCATAGGGCTACATAGAGATCCCTTAGAGCTACATAGAGATCCCATAGGGCTACATAGAGATCCCTTAGAGCTACATAGAGATCCCATAGGGCTACATAGAGATCCCATAGGGCTACATAGAGAATAGGTTACCATTTGGGATACAGACCATGTTCTCTAACAGGTCTGGACCACAGAGAGTGAGGTGTTTCCCCAAACCATGTTCTCTAACAGGTCTGGACCACAGAGAGCGAGGTGTTTCCCCAAACCATGTTCTCTAACAGGTCTGGACCACAGAGAGCGAGGTGTTTCCCCAAACCATGTTCTCTAACAGGTCTGGACCACAGAGAGCGAGGTGTTTCCCCAAACCATGTTCTCTAATAGGTCTGGACCACAGAGAGTGAGGTGTTTCCCCAAACCATGTTCTCTAACAGGTCTGGACCACAGAGAGCGAGGTGTAAAATCTCATGCTTCATGGAGTTGTGGCTAAACGATGACAATACCAACATACAGCTGGCTGGTTATACGATGTACCGGCAGGATAGAACAGCAGCATCTGGTAAGTCAAGGGGCGGTGGGCTATGTATTTTTGTAAACAACAGCTGGTACACGATATCTAAGGAAGTCTCGAGCTATTGCTCGCCTGAGGTAGAGTTTCTCATGATAAGAGAATACAGATGAAAACCTTCCGAGAGAGTTTTCATCTGTATTCTTTGTAGCTGTTTTCATACCACCACAGTCAGAGGCTGGCATTAAGACAGCATTGAATGAGCTGTATTCCGCTATAAGCAAACAAGAACATGCTCACCCAGAAGCGGCACTCCTAGTGGCCGGTGACTTTAATGCAGGGAAACTTAAATCAGGTTCACCAAATTTCTATCAGTATGTTAAATGTGCAACCAGAAGGAAGAAAACTTTAGACCACCTTTACTCCTCAGACAGAGACGTGTACAAAGCTCTCCTTCACCCTCCATTCGGCAAATCTGTCCATAACTATATATTCCCGATTCCTGCTAACAAGCAAAAATTAAAGCAGGAAGCACACGTGACTTGATCAATAAAAAAGTGGTCAGATGAAGCAGATGATAAGCTACAGGACTGTTTTGCCATCACAGACTGGAATATGTTTCCTGGATTCCTCCGATGGCATTGAGGAGTACATCACATCAGTCACTGGCTTCATCAATAAGTGCATCGAGGACGTCGTTCCCCACAGTGACTGTACGTACATACCCCAACCAGAAGCCATGGATTACAGGAAACATCCGCACTGAGCTAATGGCTAGAGCTGCCGCTTTCAAGGAGCGGGACTCCAACCCGGAAGCTTATAAGAAATTCCGCTTTGCTCTCCAACGAACCATTAAACAGGCAAAGCATCAATAAAGGACTAAGATCGAATCGTACTACATAGGCTCTGTCGCTCATCGGATGTGGCAGGGCTTACAAACCATTACAGACTACATGTGGAAGCAAAGCCCGAGAGCTGCCCAGTGACAAGAGCCTACGAGATGAGCTAAACTACTTCTATGCTCGCTTCGAGGCAAGTAACACTGAAACATGCAGCTGTTCCGGAAGACTGTGTGATCACGCTCTCCGCAGCCGATATGAGTAAGACCTTTAAACAGGTCAACATTCACAAGGCCGCAGGGCCAGACAGATTACCAGGACGTATACTGCGAGCATGTGCTGACCAACTGGCAAGTGTCTTCACTGACATTTTCAACCTCTCCCTGTCCGAGTCTGTAATACCCACATGTTTTAAGCAGACCACCATAGTCCCTATGCCCAAGAACACTAAGGTAACCTGCCTAAATGACTACCGACCCGTTGCACTCATGTCTGTAGCCATGAAGTGCTTTGAAAGGCTGGTCATTGCTCACATCAACACCATTATCCCAGAAACCCTAGACCCACTCTGATTTACATGCCGCCCCAACAGATCCACAGATGATGCAATCTCTATTACACTCCAAACTGCCCTTTCCCACCTGGACAAAAGGAACACCTGTGTGAGAATGCTGTTCATTGACTACAGCTCAGCGTTCAACACCAACATGCCCTCAAAGCGCATCAATAAGCTAAGGACCCTGGAACAAAACACCTCCCTCTGCAACTCTCCTAGATTTCCTGATGGGCCGCCCCCAAGTGGTAAGGGTAGGTAACAACACAGCTGTTCTGTGAAGGGAGTAGTACACAGCGTTGTACGAGATCTTCAGTTTCTTGGCAATTTCTCGCATGGAATAGCCTTCATTTCTCAGAACAAGAATAGACTGACGAGTTTCAGAAGAAAGTTCTTTGTTTCTGGCCATGGCGATGCTTCAGATACTCAACTAGTCTAAAGAAGGCCAGTTTTATTGCTTCCTAATTAATAATCAGAACAACAGTTTTCAGCTGTGCTAACATAATTGCAAAACGGTTTTCTAATGATCAATTAACCTTTTAAAAGGATAAACTTGGATTAGCTAACACAACGTGCCATTGGAACACAGGAGTGATGGTTGCTGATAATGGGCCTCTGTACGCCTATGTAGATATTTCGTTAAAAATCAGACGTTTCCAGCTACAATAGTCATTTACAACATTAACAATGTCTACACTGTACTTCTGAATAATTTTAAGTTATTTTAATGGACAAAAATGTGCTTTATTCTTTTTTTTTAAAAGGACATTTCTCAGTGACACCGAGCTTTTAACGGTAGTGTACTTCAGTCTGAGACTTCTTCCATTTAAATAATTTGTGGCGTTGTAAAACATGTGTGATTGGATCATCTCAGAGTATCTAACAGTAGTGTACAGTAGGTAAAACATTTGTTGTGCGGGTTGACTGGCAGAAGTTTGGGGAGGACAAAAATATATATAAATAGCTAACTTCCTGCTATTCTACACATTTTGCCATGTGGCTGAGAATAAATATTTGTGGCCTAGGCTGGACATTTGGCAATGTGGTTGGGTAGCCAGACAACCACCATCTGGCAAGATTGTGCATCTCAAATGACACTCTATTCCTCACAGACTAGTGAATCATTTTTTACCGGAGCCCTATGGTCTTATGGTCCGAGTCAAAGGTACTGCACTATAAAGTTAAAAGGTAGCCATACGCTGAATGACATTAAGGGCTTAATTAAGAGAAAGGAGTTCATGTGATGTAAATCTCTATCCCCACCACTAGATGGACAGAGAGTAGAGGACATGTTAAGTTAAACATCTCTGTCCCCACCACTAGATGGACAGAGAGTAGAGGACATGTTAAACATCTCTGTCCCCACCACTAGATGGACGTCTGGAGAGTAGAGGACATGTTAAACATCTCTATCCCCACCACTAGATGGATGGAGAGTAGAGGACATGTTAAACATCTCTGTCTCCACCACTAGATGGATGGAGAGTAGAGGACATGTTAAACATCTCTGTCCCCACCACTAGATGGACGTCTGGAGAGTAGAGGACATGTTAAACATCTCTGTCTCCACCACTAGATGGACAGAGAGTAGAGGACATGTTAAACATCTCTGTCCCCACCACTAGATGGATGGAGAGTAGAGGACATGTTAAACATCTCTGTCTCCACCACTAGATGGATGGAGAGTAGAGGACATGTTAAACATCTCTGTCCCCACCACTAGATGGATGGAGAGTAGAGGACATGTTAAACATCTCTATCCCCACCACTAGATGGATGGAGAGTAGAGGACATGTTAAACATCTCTGTCCCCACCACTAGATGGACGTCTGGAGAGTAGAGGACATGTTAAACATCTCTGTCCCCACCACTAGATGAATGGAGAGTAGAGGACATGTTAAACATCTCTGTCTCCACCACTAGATGGATGGAGAGTAGAGGACATGTTAAACATCTCTATCCCCACCACTAGATGGACGGAGAGTAGAGGACATGTTAAACATCTATGTCCCCACCACTAGATGGATGGAGAGTAGAGGACATGTTAAACATCTCTGTCTCCACCACTAGATGGATGGAGAGTAGAGGACATGTTAAACATCTCTGTCCCCACCACTAGATGGATGGAGAGTAGAGGACATGTTAAACATCTCTGTCCCCACCACTAGATGGATGGAGAGTAGAGGACATGTTAAACATCTCTGTCCCCACCACTAGATGGATGGAGAGTAGAGGACATGTTAAACATCTCTGTCCCCACCACTAGATGGACGTCTGGAGAGTAGAGGGCATGTTAAACATCTCTATCCCCACCACTAGATGGATGGAGAGTAGAGGACATGTTAAACATCTCTGTCCCCACCACTAGATGGATGGAGAGTAGAGGACATGTTAAACATCTCTGTCCCCACCACTAGATGGACGTCTGGAGAGTAGAGGACATGTTAAACATCTCTGTCCCCACCACTAGATGGATGGAGAGTAGAGGACATGTTAAACATCTCTGTCCCCACCACTAGATGGATGGAGAGTAGAGGACATGTTAAACATCTCTATCCCCACCACTAGATGGATGGAGAGTAGAGGACATGTTAAACATCTCTGTCCCCACCACTAGATGGACGTCTGGAGAGTAGAGGACATGTTAAACATCTCTGTCTCCACCACTAGATGGACGTCTGGAGAGTAGAGGACATGTTAAACATCTCTATCCCCACCACTAGATGGACGTCTGGAGAGTAGAGGACATGTTAAACATCTCTGTCCCCACCACTAGATGGACGTCTGGAGAGTAGAGGACATGTTAAACATCTCTGTCCCCACCACTAGATGGACGTCTGGAGAGTAGAGGACATGTTAAGTTAAACATCTCTGTCCCCACCACTAGATGGATGGAGAGTAGAGGACATGTTAAACATCTCTGTCCCCACCACTAGATGGACGTCTGGAGAGTAGAGGGCATGTTAAACATCTCTATCCCCACCACTAGATGGATGGAGAGTAGAGGACATGTTAAACATCTCTGTCCCCACCACTAGATGGATGGAGAGTAGAGGACATGTTAAACATCTCTATCCCCACCACTAGATGGATGGAGAGTAGAGGACATGTTAAACATCTCTGTCCCCACCACTAGATGGATGGAGAGTAGAGGACATGTTAAACATCTCTGTCCCCACCACTAGATGGATGGAGAGTAGAGGACATGTTAAACATCTCTGTCTCCACCACTAGATGGATGGAGAGTAGAGGACATGTTAAACATCTCTGTCCCCACCACTAGATGGACGTCTGCAGAGTAGAGGACATGTTAAACATCTCTGTCCCCACCACTAGATGGATGGAGAGTAGAGGACATGTTAAACATCTCTGTCTCCACCACTAGATGGATGGAGAGTAGAGGACATGTTAAACATCTCTGTCCCCACCACTAGATGGATGGAGAGTAGAGGACATGTTAAACATCTCTGTCCCCACCACTAGATGGATGGAGAGTAGAGGACATGTTAAACATCTCTGTCCCCACCACTAGATGGACGTCTGCAGAGTAGAGGACATGTTAAACATCTCTGTCCCCACCACTAGATGGATGGAGAGTAGAGGACATGTTAAACATCTCTGTCCCCACCACTAGATGGATGGAGAGTAGAGGACATGTTAAACATCTCTGTCTCCACCACTAGATGGATGGAGAGTAGAGGACATGTTAAACATCTCTGTCCCCACCACTAGATGGATGGAGAGTAGAGGACATGTTAACATCTCTATCCCCACCACTAGATGGATGGAGAGTAGAGGACATGTTAAACATCTCTGTCCCCACCACTAGATGGATGGAGAGTAGAGGACATGTTAAACATCTCTATCCCCACCACTAGATGGATGGAGAGTAGAGGACATGTTAAACATCTCTGTCCCCACCACTAGATGGACGTCTGGAGAGTAGAGGACATGTTAAACATCTCTGTCCCCACCACTAGATGGATGGAGAGTAGAGGACATGTTAAACATCTCTGTCCCCACCACTAGATGGACGTCTGGAGAGTAGAGGACATGTTAAACATCTCTGTCCCCACCACTAGATGGATGGAGAGTAGAGGACATGTTAAACATCTCTGTCCCCACCACTAGATGGATGGAGAGTAGAGGACATGTTAAACATCTCTGTCCCCACCACTAGATGGATGGAGAGTAGAGGACATGTTAAACATCTCTGTCCCCACCACTAGATGGATGGAGAGTAGAGGACATGTTAAACATCTCTGTCCCCACCACTAGATGGATGGAGAGTAGAGGACATGTTAAACATCTCTATCCCCACCACTAGATGGATGGAGAGTAGAGGACATGTTAAACATCTCTGTCCCCACCACTAGATGGACGGAGAGTAGAGGACATGTTAAACATCTCTATCCCCACCACTAGATGGACGTCTGGAGAGTAGAGGACATGTTAAACATCTCTGTCCCCACCACTAGATGGACGGAGAGTAGAGGACATGTTAAACATCTCTATCCCCACCACTAGATGGACGTCTGGAGAGTAGAGGACATGTTAAACATCTCTGTCCCCACCACTAGATGGATGGAGAGTAGAGGACATGTTAAACATCTCTGTCCCCACCACTAGATGGATGGAGAGTAGAGGACATGTTAAACATCTCTGTCCCCACCACTAGATGGATGGAGAGTAGAGGACATGTTAAACATCTCTATCCCCACCACTAGATGGATGGAGAGTAGAGGACATGTTAAACATCTCTATCCCCACCACTAGATGGATGGAGAGTAGAGGACATGTTAAACATCTCTGTCCCCACCACTAGATGGATGGAGAGTAGAGGACATGTTAAACATCTCTATCCCCACCACTAGATGGATGGAGAGTAGAGGACATGTTAAACATCTCTGTCCCCACCACTAGATGGATGGAGAGTAGAGGACATGTTAAACATCTCTGTCTCCACCACTAGATGGATGGAGAGTAGAGGACATGTTAAACATCTCTGTCTCCACCACTAGATGGACGTCTGGAGAGTAGAGGACATGTTAAACATCTCTGTCCCCACCACTAGATGGATGGAGAGTAGAGGACATGTTAAACATCTTTGTCCCCACCACTAGATGGACGGAGAGTAGAGGACATGTTAAACATCTCTGTCCCCACCACTAGATGGACGGAGAGTAGAGGACATGTTAAACATCTCTGTCCCCACCACTAGATGGATGGAGAGTAGAGGACATGTTAAACATCTCTATCCCCACCACTAGATGGATGGAGAGTAGAGGACATGTTAAACATCTCTGTCCCCACCACTAGATGGACGTCTGGAGAGTAGAGGACATGTTAAACATCTCTGTCCCCACCACTAGATGGATGGAGAGTAGAGGACATGTTAAACATCTCTGTCCCCACCACTAGATGGATGGAGAGTAGAGGACATGTTAAACATCTCTGTCCCCACCACTAGATGGATGGAGAGTAGAGGACATGTTAAACATCTCTGTCCCCACCACTAGATGGATGGAGAGTAGAGGACATGTTAAACATCTCTGTCCCCACCACTAGATGGATGGAGAGTAGAGGACATGTTAAACATCTCTGTCCCCACCACTAGATGGACGTCTGGAGAGTAGAGGACATGTTAAACATCTCTATCCCCACCACTAGATGGACGTCTAGAGAGTAGAGGACATGTTAAACATCTCTGTCCCCACCACTAGATGGATGGAGAGTAGAGGACATGTTAAACATCTCTATCCCCACCACTAGATGGATGGAGAGTAGAGGACATGTTAAACATCTCTATCCCCACCACTAGATGGATGGAGAGTAGAGGACATGTTAAACATCTCTGTCCCCACCACTAGATGGACGTCTGGAGAGTAGAGGACATGTTAAACATCTCTGTCCCCACCACTAGATGGATGGAGAGTAGAGGACATGTTAAACATCTCTGTCCCCACCACTAGATGGATGGAGAGTAGAGGACATGTTAACATCTCTGTCCCCACCACTAGATGGACGTCTGGAGAGTAGAGGACATGTTAAGTTAAACATCTCTGTCCCCACCACTAGATGGACAGAGAGTAGAGGACATGTTAAACATCTCTGTCCCCACCACTAGATGGACGTCTGGAGAGTAGAGGACATGTTAAACATCTCTATCCCCACCACTAGATGGATGGAGAGTAGAGGACATGTTAAACATCTCTGTCTC
>NC_068441.1:57502514-57715014 GCF_023373465.1 Oncorhynchus keta
CAGGTAGATCTACTGTATCTATTATATTATGACAGACCAGGTAGATCTACTGTCTCTATTATAATATGAAAGACCAGCTAGATCTACTGTCTCATATTATGACAGAACAGCTAGATCTACTGTCTCCATTATAATATGACAGACCAGCTCGATCTACTGTCTCTATTCTATTATGACAGACCAGCTAGATCTACTGTCCCCATTATAATATGACAGACCAGCTAGATCTACTGTCTCTATTATAATATGACAGACCAGCTAGATATACCGTCTCATATTATGACAGATCAGCTAGATCTACTGTCTCTATCATATTATGACAGACCAGCTCGATCTACTGTCTCTATTATTTTATGACAGACCAGGTAGATCTACTGTCTCCATTATAATATGACAGACCAGCTCGATCTACTGTCTCTATTATAATATGACAGACCAGCTAGATCAACTGTCTGTATTATAATATGACAGACCAGCTAGACCTAATGTCTCTATTATAATGTGACAGACCAGCTAGATCTACTGTCTCTATTCTATTATGACAGACCAGCTAGATCTACTGTCTCTATTATAATATGACAGACCAGCTAGATATACTGTCTCATATTATGACAGACCAGCTAGATCTACTGTCTCTATTATAATATGACAGACCAGCTAGATCTACTGTCTCTATTATATTATGACAGACCAGGTAGATCTACTGTTTCTATTATAACATGAAAGAACAGCTCGATCTACTGTCTCTATTATTTTATGACAGATCAGCTAGATCTACTGTCTCTGCTATATTATGACAGACCAGCTAGATCTACTGTCTCTATTATAATGTGACAGACAAGCTAGATATACTGTCTCTATTATTTTATGACAGACCAGCTAGATCTACTGTTTCTATTATAACATGAAAGATCAGCTCAATCTACTGTCTCTGTTATTTTATGACAGATCAGCTAGATCTACTGTCTCTATCATATTATGACAGACCAGCTAGATCTACTGTCTCTATTATTTTATGACAGACCAGGTAGATCTACTGTCTCTGCTATATTATGACAGACCAGCTAGATCTACTGTCTCTATTATAATTTGACAGACCAGCTAGATATACTGTCTCTATTATTCTATGACAGACCAGGTAGATCTACTGTATCTATTATATTATGACAGACCAGGTAGATCTACTGTCTCTATTATAATATGAAAGACCAGCTAGATCTACTGTCTCATATTATGACAGAACAGCTAGATCTACTGTCTCCATTATAATATGACAGACCAGCTAGATCTACTGTCTCTATTATATTATGACAGACCAGCTAGATCTACTGTTTCTATTATAACATGAAAGACCAGCTCGATCTACTGTCTCGATTATTTTATGACAGAGCAGCTAGATCTACTGTCTCTATCATATTATGACAGACCAGCTAGATCTACTGTCTCTATTATTTTATGACAGACCAGGTAGATCTACTGTCTCTGCTATATTATGACAGACCAGCTAGATCTACTGTCTCTATTATAATTTTGACAGACCAGCTAGATATACTGTCTCTATTATTCTATGACAGACCAGGTAGATCTACTGTATCTATTATATTATGACAGACCAGGTAGATCTACTGTCTCTATTATAATATGAAAGACCAGCTAGATCTACTGTCTCATATTATGACAGAACAGCTAGATCTACTGTCTTCATTATAATATGACAGACCAGCTCGATCTACTGTCTCTATTCTATTATGACAGACCAGCTAGATCTACTGTCCCCATTATAATATGACAGACCAGCTCGATCTACTGTCTCTATTATTTTATGACAGACCAGGTAGATCTACTGTCTCTGTTATATTATGACAGACCAGCTAGATCTACTGTCTCTAATATAATTTGACAGACCAGCTAGATATACTGTCTCTATTATATTATGACAGACCAGCTAGATCTGCTGCCTCTATTATAATATGATAGACCAGCTAGATCTACTGTCTCTATTATTCTATGACAGACCAGGTAGATCTACTGTATCTATTATATTATGACAGACCAGGTAGATCTACTGTCTCTATTATATATGACAGACCAGCTAGATCTACTGTCTCTATTATTCTATGACAGACCAGGTAGATCTACTGTCTCATATTATGACAGAACAGCTAGATCTACTGTCTCTATTCTATTATGAAAGACCAGCGAGATCTACTGTCTCTATTATAATATGACAGACCAGCAAAATCTACTGTCTCTATTAGATAATGACAGACCAGGTAGATCTACTGTCTGTATTCTATTATGACAGACCAGCGAGATGTACTGTCTCTATTATAATATGACAGACCAGCGAGATCAACTGTCTGTATTATATTATGACAGACCAGGTAGATCTACTGTCTCTATTATAATACGACAGACCAGCTAGATCTACTGTCTCTATTATATTATGACAGACCAGGTAGATCTACTGTCTCTGCTATATTATGACAGACCAGCTAGATCTACTGTCTCTATTATAATGTGACAGACCAGCTAGATATACTGTCTCTATTATATTATGACAGACCAGCTAGATCTACTGTTTCTATTATAACATGAAAGACCAGCTCGATCTACTGTCTCGATTATTTTATGACAGAGCAGCTAGATCTACTGTCTCTATCATATTATGACAGACCAGCTAGATCTACTGTCTCTATTATTGTATGACAGACCAGGTAGATCTACTGTCTCTGCTATATTATGACAGACCAGCTAGATCTACTGTCTCTATTATAATTTGACAGACCAGCTAGATATACTGTCTCTATTATTCTATGACAGACCAGGTAGATCTACTGTATCTATTATATTATGACAGACCAGGTAGATCTACTGTCTCTATTATAACATGAAAGACCAGCTAGATCTACTGTCTCATATTATGACAGAACAGCTAGATCTACTGTCTTCATTATAATATGACAGACCAGCTCGATCTACTGTCTCTATTATATTATGACAGACCAGCTAGATCTACTGTCCCCATTATAATATGACAGACCAGCTAGATCTACTGTCTCTATTATAATATGACAGACCAGCTAGATATACTGTCTCATATTATGACAGACCAGCTCGATCTACTGTCTCTATTATTTTATGACAGACCAGGTAGATCTACTGTCTCTGCTATATTATGACAGACCAGCTAGATCTACTGTCTCTCTATTATAATTTGACAGACCAGCTAGATATACTGTCTCTATTATATTATGACAGACCAGCTAGATCTGCTGCCTCTATTATAATATGATAGACCAGCTAGATCTACTGTCTCTATTATTCTATGACAGACCAGGTAGATCTACTGTATCTATTATATTATGACAGACCAGGTAGATCTACTGTCTCTATTATAATATGAAAGACCAGCTAGATCTACTGTCTCATATTATGACAGACCAGGTAGATCTACTGTCTCTATTATAATATGAAAGACCAGCTAGATCTACTGTCTCATATTATGACAGACCAGCGAGATCTACTGTCTCTATTATAATATGACAGACCAGCAAAAATCTACTGTCTCTATTAGATAATGACAGACCAGGTAGATCTACTGTCTGTATTCTATTATGACAGACCAGCGAGATGTACTGTCTCTATTATAATATGTCAGACCAGCGAGATCAACTGTCTGTATTATAATATGACAGACCAGCTCGATCTACTGTCTCTATTATAATTTGACAGACCAGCTAGATCTACTGTCTCTATTATATTATGACAGACCAGGTAGATCTACTGTTTCTATTATAACATGAAAGACCAGCTCGATCTACTGTCTCTATTATTTTATGACAGATCAGCTAGATCTACTGTCTCTATCATAATTTGACAGACCAGCTAGATATACTGTCTCTATTATATTATGACAGACCAGCTAGATCTACTGTTTCTATTATAACATGAAAGACCAGCTCGATCTACTGTCTCTATTATTTTATGACAGATCAGCTAGATCTACTGTCTCTGCTATATTATGACAGACCAGCTAGATCTACTGTATCTATTATATTATGACAGACCAGCTAGATCTACTGTTTCTATTATAACATGAAAGACCAGCTCGATCTACTGTCTCTATTATTTTATGACAGATCAGCTAGATCTACTGTCTCTATCATATTATGACAGACCAGCTAGATCTACTGTCTCTATTATTTTATGACAGACCAGGTAGATCTACTGTCTCTGCTATATTATGACAGACCAGCTAGATCTACTGTCTCTATTATAATTTGACAGACCAGCTAGATATACTCTCTCTATTATTCTATGACAGACCAGGTAGATCTACTGTATCTATTATATTATGACAGACTAGCTAGATATACTGTCTCTATTATATTATGACAGACCAGCTAGATCTACTGTCTCATATTATGACAGAACAGCTAGACCTAATGTCTCTATTATAATGTGACAGACCAGCTAGATCTACTGTCTCTATTCTATTATGACAGACCAGCTAGATCTACTGTCCCCATTATAATATGACAGACCAGCTAGATCTACTGTCTCTATTATAATATGACAGACCAGCTAGATATACTGTCTCATATTATGACAGATCAGCTAGATCTACTGTCTCTATCATATTATGAAAGACCAGCTCGATCTACTGTCTCTATTATTTTACGACAGACCAGGTAGATCTACTGTCTCTGCTATATTATGACAGACCAGCTAGATCTACTGTCTCTATTATAATGTGACAGACCAGCTAGATATACTGTCTCTAGTATATTATGACAGACCAGCTAGATCTACTGTTTCTATTATAACATGAAAGACCAGCTCGATCTACTGTTTCTATTATTTTATGACAGATCAGCTAGATCTACTGTCTCTATCATATTATGACAGACCAGCTAGATCTACTGTCTCTATTATTTTATGACAGACCAGGTAGATCTACTGTCTCTGCTATATTATGACAGACCAGCAAGATCTACTGTCTCTATTATAATTTGACAGACCAGCTAGATATACTGTCTCTATTATTCTATGACAGACCAGGTAGATCTACTGTATCTATTATATTATGACAGACCAGGTAGATCTACTGTCTCTATTATAATATGAAAGACCAGCTAGATCTACTGTCTCATATTATGACAGAACAGCTAGATCTACTGTCTTCATTATAATATGACAGACCAGCTCGATCTACTGTCTCTATTCTATTATGACAGACCAGCTAGATCTACTGTCCCCATTATAATATGACAGACCAGCTAGATCTACTGTCTCTATTATAATATGACAGACCAGCTAGATATACTGTCTCATATTATGACAGACCAGCTCGATCTACTGTCTCTATTATTTTATGACAGACCAGGTAGATCTACTGTCTCTGCTATATTATGACAGACCAGCTAGATCTACTGTCTCTATTATAATTTGACAGACCAGCTAGATATACTGTCTCTATTATATTATGACAGACCAGCTAGATCTACTGCCTCTATTATAATATGACAGACCAGCTAGATCTACTGTCTCTATTATTCTATGACAGACCAGGTAGATCTACTGTATCTATTATATTATGACAGACCAGGTAGATCTACTGTCTCTATTATAATATGAAAGACCAGCTAGATCTACTTTCTCATATTATGACAGACCAGGTAGATCTACTGTCTCTATTATAATATGAAAGACCAGCTAGATCTACTGTCTCATATTATGACAGACCAGCGAGATCTACTGTCTCTATTATAATATGACAGACCAGCAAAATCTACTGTCTCTATTAGATAATGACAGACCAGGTAGATCTACTGTCTGTATTCTATTATGACAGACCAGCGAGATGTACTGTCTCTATTATAATATGACAGACCAGCGAGATCAACTGTCTGTATTATAATATGACAGACCAGCTCGATCTACTGTCTCTATTATAATTTGACAGACCAGCTAGATATACTGTCTCTATTATATTATGACAGACCAGCTAGATCTACTGTTTCTATTATAACATGAAAGACCAGCTCGATCTACTGTCTCTATTATTTTATGACAGATCAGCTAGATCTACTGTCTCTATCATAATTTGACAGACCAGCTCGATCTACTGTCTCTATTATTTTATGACAGATCAGCTAGATCTACTGTCGCTGCTATATTATGACAGACCAGCTAGATCTACTGTATCTATTATATTATGACAGACCAGGTAGATCTACTGTCTCTATTATAATATGAAAGACCAGCTAGATCTACTGTCTCATATTATGACAGAACAGCTAGATCTACTGTCTGTATTCTATTATGACAGACCAGCGAGATGTACTGTCTCTATTATAATATGACAGACCAGCGAGATCAACTGTCTGTATTATATTATGACAGACCAGGTAGATCTACTGTCTCTATTATAATACGACAGACCAGCTAGATCTACTGTCTCTATTATATTATGACAGACCAGCGACATCTACTGTGTCCATTATAATATGATAGACCAGCTAAATCTACTGTCTCTATTATATTATGACAGACCAGCTAGATCTACTGTCCCTATTATAATATGACAGACCAGCTAGATCTACTGTCTCTATTATTCTATGACAGACCAGGTAGATCTACTGTATCTATTATATTATGACAGACCAGGTAGATCTACTGTCTCTATTATAATATGAAAGACCAGCTAGATCTACTGTCTCATATTATGACAGAACAGCTAGATCTACTGTCTCTATCATATTATGACAGACCAGCTAGATCTACTGTCTCTATTATTTTATGACAGACCAGGTAGATCTACTGTCTCTGCTATATTATGACAGACCAGCAAGATCTACTGTCTCTATTATAATTTGACAGACCAGCTAGATATACTGTCTCTATTATTCTATGACAGACCAGGTAGATCTACTGTATCTATTATATTATGACAGACCAGGTAGATCTACTGTCTCTATTATAATATGAAAGACCAGCTAGATCTACTGTCTCATATTATGACAGAACAGCTAGATCTACTGTCTTCATTATAATATGACAGACCAGCTCGATCTACTGTCTCTATTCTATTATGACAGACCAGCTAGATCTACTGTCCCCATTATAATATGACAGACCAGCTAGATCTACTGTCTCTATTATAATATGACAGACCAGCTAGATATACTGTCTCATATTATGACAGACCAGCTCGATCTACTGTCTCTATTATTTTATGACAGACCAGGTAGATCTACTGTCTCTGCTATATTATGACAGACCAGCTAGATCTACTGTCTCTATTATAATTTGACAGACCAGCTAGATATACTGTCTCTATTATATTATGACAGACCAGCTAGATCTACTGCCTCTATTATAATATGACAGACCAGCTAGATCTACTGTCTCTATTATTCTATGACAGACCAGGTAGATCTACTGTATCTATTATATTATGACAGACCAGGTAGATCTACTGTCTCTATTATAATATGAAAGACCAGCTAGATCTACTTTCTCATATTATGACAGACCAGGTAGATCTACTGTCTCTATTATAATATGAAAGACCAGCTAGATCTACTGTCTCATATTATGATTGCAGACCAGCGAGATCTACTGTCTCTATTATAATATGACAGACCAGCAAAATCTACTGTCTCTATTAGATAATGACAGACCAGGTAGATCTACTGTCTGTATTCTATTATGACAGACCAGCGAGATGTACTGTCTCTATTATAATATGACAGACCAGCGAGATCAACTGTCTGTATTATAATATGACAGACCAGCTCGATCTACTGTCTCTATTATAATTTGACAGACCAGCTAGATATACTGTCTCTATTATATTATGACAGACCAGCTAGATCTACTGTTTCTATTATAACATGAAAGACCAGCTCGATCTACTGTCTCTATTATTTTATGACAGATCAGCTAGATCTACTGTCTCTATCATAATTTGACAGACCAGCTCGATCTACTGTCTCTATTATTTTATGACAGATCAGCTAGATCTACTGTCTCTGCTATATTATGACAGACCAGCTAGATCTACTGTATCTATTATATTATGACAGACCAGGTAGATCTACTGTCTCTATTATAATATGAAAGACCAGCTAGATCTACTGTCTCATATTATGACAGAACAGCTAGATCTACTGTCTCTATTCTATTATGACAGACCAGCTAGATGTACTGTCTCTATTATTCTATGACAGACCAGGTAGATCTACTGTATCTATTATATTATGACAGACCAGGTAGATCTATTGTCTCTATCATAATATGACAGACCAGCTAGATCTACTGTCTCTATTATATTATGACAGACCAGCGACATCTACTGTGTCCATTATAATATGATAGACCAGCTAAATCTACTGTCTCTATTATATTATGACAGACCAGCTAGATCTACTGTCCCTATTATAATATGACAGACCAGCTAGATCTACTGTCTCTATTATTCTATGACAGACCAGGTAGATCTACTGTATCTATTATATTATGACAGACCAGGTAGATCTACTGTCTCTATTATAATATGAAAGACCAGCTAGATCTACTGTCTCATATTATGACAGAACAGCTAGATCTACTGTCTCTATTCTATTATGACAGACCAGCTAGATGTACTGTCTCTATTATTCTATGACAGACCAGCTAGATATACTGTCTCATATTATGACAGAACAGCTAGATCTACTGTCTCTATTATAACATGACAGACCAGCTAGATCTACTGTCTCTATTATATTATGACAGACCAGGTAGATCTACTGTTTCTATTATAACATGAAAGACCAGCTCGATCTACTGTTTCTATTATAACATGAAAGAACAGCCCGATCTACTGTCTCTATTATCTTATGACAGACCAGCTAGATCTACTGTCTCTATTATAATATGACAGACCAGCGGGATCAACTGTCTGTATTATAATATGACAGACCAGCTCGATCTACTGTCTCTATTATAATTTGACAGACCAGCGAGATATACTGTCTCTATTATATTATCACAGACCAGCTAGATCTACTGTTTCTATTATAACATGAAAGACCAGCTCGATCTACTGTCTCTATTATTTTATGACAGATCAGCTAGATCTACTGTTTCTATCATAATTTGACAGACCAGCTAGATATACTGTCTCTATTATATTATGACAGACCAGCTAGATCTACTGTTTCTATTATAACATGAAAGACCAGCTCGATCTACTGTCTCTATTATTTTACGACAGATCAGCTAGATCTACTGTCTCTATTATCATTTGACAGACCAGCTAGATATACTGTCTCTATTATATTATGACAGACCAGCTAGATCTACTGTCTCTATTATAATATGACAGACCAGCTAGATCTACTGTATCTATTATATTATGACAGACAAGCTAGATGTACTGTCTCTATTATGATATGACAGACCAGCTAGATCTACTGTCTCCATTATAATATGACAGACCAGCTAGATCTACTGTCTCTATTATATTATGACAGACCAGTGACATCTACTGTGTCCATTATAATATGATAGACCAGCTAAATCTACTGTCTCTATTATATTATGACAGACCAGCTAGATCTACTGTCTCTATTATAATATGACAGACCAGCGACATCTACTGTGTCCACTATAATATGATAGACCAGCTAAATCTACTGTCTCTATTATATTATGACAGACCAGCTAGATCTACTGTCTCTATTATAATTTGACAGACCAGCTAGATCTACTATCTCTATTCTATTATGACAGACCAGCTAGATCTACTGTCTCCATTATAATATGACAGACCAGCTAGATCTACTGTCTCTATTATATTATGACAGACCAGCGACATCTACTGTGTCCATTATAATATGATAGACCAGCTCGATCTACTGTCTCTATTATATTATGACAGATCAGCTAGATCTACTGTCTCTATTATATTATGACAGACCAGCTCGATCTACTGTCTCTATTATATTATGACAGACCAGGTAGATCTACTGTCTCTATTATAATATGAAAGACCAGCTAGATCTACTGTCTCATATTATGACAGAACAGCTAGATCTACTGTCTCTATTCTATTATGACAGACCAGCTAGATCTACTGTCTCATATTATGACAGAACAGCTAGATCTACTGTCTCCATTATAATATGACAGACCAGCTAGATCTACTGTCTCTATTATATTATGACAGACCAGCGACATCTACTGTGTCCATTATAATATGATAGACCAGCTAAATCTACTGTCTCTATTATATTATGACAGACCAGCTAGATCTACTGTCTCTATTATAATATGACAGACCAGCGACATCTACTGTGTCCATTATAATATGATAGACCAGCTAAATCTACTGTCTCTATCATATTATGACAGACCGGCTAGATCTACTGTCTCTATTATTCTATGACAGACCAGGTAGATCTACTGTATCTATTATATTATGACAGACCAGCTAGATCTACTGTCTCTATTATATTATGACAGACCAGCGACGTCTACTGTGTCCATTATAATATGATAGACCAGCTAAATCTACTGTCTCTACTATATTATGACAGACCAGCAAGATCTACTGTCTCTATCATATTATGACAGACCAGCTCGATCTACTGTCTCTATTATTTTATGACAGACCAGGTAGATCTACTGTCTCTGCTATATTATGACAGACCAGCTAGATCTACTGTCTCTATTATAATTTGACAGACCAGATAGATATACTGTCTCTATTATATTATGACAGACCAGCGACATCTACTGTCTCTATTATAATATGACAGACCAGCTAGATCTACAGTCTCTATTATATTATGACAGACCAGCTAGATCTACTGTCTCCATTATAACATGATAGACCAGCTAGATCTACTGTCTCTATTATTTTATGACAGACCAGTTAGATCTACTGTCTCTATTATAATATGACAGACCAGCTAGATCAACTGTCTGTATTATAATATGACAGACCAGCTAGATCTAATGTCTCTATTATAATGTGACAGACCAGCTAGATCTACTGTCTCTATTCTATTATGACAGACCAGCTAGATCTACTGTCCCCATTATAATATGACAGACCAGGTAGATCTACTGTCTCTATTATAATATGACAGACCAGCTAGATATACTGTCTCATATTATGACAGAACAGCTAGATCTACTGTCTCTATTATATTATGACAGACCAGGTAGATCTACTGTTTCTATTATAACATGAAAGAACAGCTCAATCTACTGTCTCTATTATTTTATGACGATCAGCTAGATCTACTGTCTCTATCATATTATGACAGACCAGCTCGATCTACTGTCTCTATTATTTTATGACAGACCAGGTAGATCTACTGTCTCTGCTATATTATGACAGACCAGCTAGATCTACTGCCTCTATTATAATTTGACAGACCAGCTAGATATACTGTCTCTATTATATTATGACAGACCAGCTAGATCTACTGTCTCTATCATATTATGACAGACCGGCTAGATCTACTGTCTCTATTATATTATGACAGACCAGCGACATCTACTGTGTCCATTATAATATGATAGACCAGCTAGATCTACGTTATCTATTCTATTATGACAGACCAGCTAGATGTACTGTCTCTATTATAATATGACAGACCAGCTAGATCTACTGTCTCCATTATAATATGACAGACCAGCTAGATGTACTGTCTCTATTATAATATGACAGACCAGCGACATCTACTGTGTCCATTATAATATGACAGACCAGCGTGATCAACTGTCTGTATTATAATATGACAGACCAGCTCGATCTACTGTCTCTATTACAATGTGACAGACCAGCTAGATCTACTATCTCTATTCTATTATGACAGACCAGCTAGATCTACTGTCTCTACTATATTATGACAGACCAGCATGATCTACTGTCTCTATTATAATATGAAAGACCAGCGAGATCTACTGACTCATATTATGACAGAACAGCTAGATCTACTGTCTCTATTATATTATGACAGACCAGGTAGATCTACTGTTTCTATTATAACATGAAAGAACAGCTCGATCTACTGTCTCTATTATTTTATGACAGACCAGGTAGATCTACTGTCTCTGCTATATTATGACAGACCAGCTAGATCTACTGTCTCTATCATATTATGACAGTCCGGCTAGATCTACTGTCTCTATTATTTTATGACAGACCGGCTAGATCTACTGTCTCTATTATATTATGACAGACCAGCGACATCTACTGTGTCCATTATAATATGATAGACCAGCTAGATCTACTTTATCTATTCTATTATGACAGACCAGCTAGATGTACTGTCTCTATTATAATATGACAGACCAGCTAGATCTACTGTCTCCATTATAATATGACAGACCAACTAGATCTACTGTCTCTATTATATTATGACAGACCAGCGACATCTACTGTGTCCATTATAATATGATAGACCAGCTAAATCTACTGTCTCTATTATATTATGACAGACCAGCTAGATCTACTGTCTCTATTATAATATGACAGACCAGCGTGATCAACTGTCTGTATTATAATATGACAGACCAGCTCGATCTACTGTCTCTATTACAATGTGACAGACCAGCTAGATCTACTATCTCTATTCTATTATGACAGACCAGCTAGATCTACTGTCTCTACTATATTATGACAGACCAGCATGATCTACTGTCTCTATTATAATATGAAAGACCAGCGAGATCTACTGACTCATATTATGACAGAACAGCTAGATCTACTGTCTCTATTATATTATGACAGACCAGGTAGATCTACTGTTTCTATTATAACATGAAAGAACAGCTCGATCTACTGTCTCTATTATTTTATGACAGACCAGGTAGATCTACTGTCTCTGCTATATTATGACAGACCAGCTAGATCTACTGTCTCTATCATATTATGACAGTCCGGCTAGATCTACTGTCTCTATTATTTTATGACAGACCAGGTAGATCTACTGTCTCTATTCTATTATGACAGACCAGCGAGATCTACTGTCTCTATTATTTTATGACAGACCAGGTAGATCTACTGTCTCTGCTATATTATGACAGACCAGCTAGATCTACTGTCTCTATTACAATATGACAGACCAGCTAGATCTACTGTCTCTATCATATTATGACAGTCCGGCTAGATCTACTGTCTCTATTATTTTATGACAGACCAGGTAGATCTACTGTCTCTATTCTATTATGACAGACCAGCGAGATCTACTGTCTCTATTATTTTATGACAGACCAGGTAGATCTACTGTCTCTGCTATATTATGACAGACCAGCTAGATCTACTGTCTCTATTATAATATGACAGACCAGCTAGATCTAATGTCTCTATTATAATGTGACAGACCAGCTAGATCTACTGTCTCTATTCTATTATGACAGACCAGGTAGATCTACTGTCTCTATTATATTATGACAGACCAGCTAGATGTACTGTCTCTATTATAAAATGACAGACCAGCTTGATCTACTGTCTCTACTATATTATGACAGACCAGCAAGATCTACTGTCTCTATTATAATATGAAAGACCAGCGAGATCTACTGTCTCATATTATGACAGAACAGCTAGATCTACGGTCCCTATTCTATTATGACAGACCAGCTAGATGTACTGTCTCTATTATAATATGACAGACCAGCTAGATCTACTGTCTCTATTATAATATGACAGACCAGGTAGATCTACTGTCTCCATTATAATATGACAGACCAGCTCGATCTACTGTCTCTATTATATTATGACAGAACAGCGATATCTACTGTCTCTATTATAATATGACAGACCAGCTAGATCTACAGTCTCTATTATATTATGACAGACCAGCTAGATCTACTGTCTCCATTATAACATGATAGACCAGCTAGATCTACTGTCTCTAATATAATATGAAAGACCAGCTAGATCAACTGTCTCATATTATGACAGACCAGCTTGATCTACTGTCTCTATTCTATTATGACACACCAGCTAGATCTTCTGTCCCCATTATAATATGACAGACCAGCTAGATCTACTGTCTCTATTATATTATGACAGACCAGGTAGATCTACTGTTTCTAGTATAACATGAAAGATCAGCTAGATCTACTGTCTCTATTATAATATGACAGACCAGCTAGATCTACTGTCCCCATTATAATATGACAGACCAGCTAGATCTACTGTCTCTATTATATTATGACAGACCAGCTAGATCTTCTGTCCCCATTATAATATGACAGACCAGCTAGATCTACTGTCTCCATTATAACATGATAGACCAGCTAGATCTACTCTCTCTATTATAATTTGACAGACCAGATAGATATACTGTCTCTATTATATTATGACAGACCAGCGACATCTACTGTCTCTATTATAATATGACAGACCAGCTAGATCTACAGTCTCTATTATATTATGACAGACCAGCTAGATCTACTGTCTCCATTATAACATGATAGACCAGCTAGATCTACTGTCTCTATTATTTTATGACAGACCAGCTAGATCTACTGTCTCTATTATAATATGACAGACCAGCTAGATCAACTGTCTGTATTATAATATGACAGACCAGCTAGATCTAATGTCTCTATTATAATGTGACAGACCAGCTAGATCTACTGTCTCTATTCTATTATGACAGACCAGCTAGATCTACTGTCCCCATTATAATATGACAGACCAGGTAGATCTACTGTCACTATTATAATATGACAGACCAGCTAGATATACTGTCTCATATTATGACAGAACAGCTAGATCTACTGTCTCTATTATATTATGACAGACCAGGTAGATCTACTGTTTCTATTATAACATGAAAGAACAGCTCAATCTACTGTCTCTATTATTTTATGACAGATCAGCTAGATCTACTGTCTCTATCATATTATGACAGACCAGCTCGATCTACTGTCTCTATTATTTTATGACAGACCAGGTAGATCTACTGTCTCTGCTATATTATGACAGACCAGCTAGATCTACTGCCTCTATTATAATTTGACAGACCAGCTAGATATACTGTCTCTATTATATTATGACAGACCAGCTAGATCTACTGTCTCTATCATATTATGACAGACCGGCTAGATCTACTGTCTCTATTATATTATGACAGACCAGCGACATCTACTGTGTCCATTATAATATGATAGACCAGCTAGATCTACGTTATCTATTCTATTATGACAGACCAGCTAGATGTACTGTCTCTATTATAATATGACAGACCAGCTAGATCTACTGTCTCCATTATAATATGACAGACCAGCTAGATGTACTGTCTCTATTATAATATGACAGACCAGCGACATCTACTGTGTCCATTATAATATGACAGACCAGCGTGATCAACTGTCTGTATTATAATATGACAGACCAGCTCGATCTACTGTCTCTATTACAATGTGACAGACCAGCTAGATCTACTATCTCTATTCTATTATGACAGACCAGCTAGATCTACTGTCTCTACTATATTATGACAGACCAGCATGATCTACTGTCTCTATTATAATATGAAAGACCAGCGAGATCTACTGACTCATATTATGACAGAACAGCTAGATCTACTGTCTCTATTATATTATGACAGACCAGGTAGATCTACTGTTTCTATTATAACATGAAAGAACAGCTCGATCTACTGTCTCTATTATTTTATGACAGACCAGGTAGATCTACTGTCTCTGCTATATTATGACAGACCAGCTAGATCTACTGTCTCTATCATATTATGACAGTCCGGCTAGATCTACTGTCTCTATTATTTTATGACAGACCGGCTAGATCTACTGTCTCTATTATATTATGACAGACCAGCGACATCTACTGTGTCCATTATAATATGATAGACCAGCTAGATCTACTTTATCTATTCTATTATGACAGACCAGCTAGATGTACTGTCTCTATTATAATATGACAGACCAGCTAGATCTACTGTCTCCATTATAATATGACAGACCAACTAGATCTACTGTCTCTATTATATTATGACAGACCAGCGACATCTACTGTGTCCATTATAATATGATAGACCAGCTAAATCTACTGTCTCTATTATATTATGACAGACCAGCTAGATCTACTGTCTCTATTATAATATGACAGACCAGCGTGATCAACTGTCTGTATTATAATATGACAGACCAGCTCGATCTACTGTCTCTATTACAATGTGACAGACCAGCTAGATCTACTATCTCTATTCTATTATGACAGACCAGCTAGATCTACTGTCTCTACTATATTATGACAGACCAGCATGATCTACTGTCTCTATTATAATATGAAAGACCAGCGAGATCTACTGACTCATATTATGACAGAACAGCTAGATCTACTGTCTCTATTATTTTATGACAGACCAGGTAGATCTACTGTCTCTGCTATATTATGACAGACCAGCTAGATCTACTGTCTCTACTATATTATGACAGACCAGCATGATCTACTGTCTCTATTATAATATGAAAGACCAGCGAGATCTACTGACTCATATTATGACAGAACAGCTAGATCTACTGTCTCTATTATTTTATGACAGACCAGGTAGATCTACTGTCTCTGCTATATTATGACAGACCAGCTAGATCTACTGTCTCTATCATATTATGACAGTCCGGCTAGATCTACTGTCTCTATTATTTTATGACAGACCAGGTAGATCTACTGTCTCTATTCTATTATGACAGACCAGCGAGATCTACTGTCTCTATTATTTTATGACAGACCAGGTAGATCTACTGTCTCTGCTATATTATGACAGACCAGCTAGATCTACTGTCTCTATTACAATATGACAGACCAGCTAGATCTACTGTCTCTATCATATTATGACAGTCCGGCTAGATCTACTGTCTCTATTATTTTATGACAGACCAGGTAGATCTACTGTCTCTATTCTATTATGACAGACCAGCGAGATCTACTGTCTCTATTATTTTATGACAGACCAGGTAGATCTACTGTCTCTGCTATATTATGACAGACCAGCTAGATCTACTGTCTCTATTATAATATGACAGACCAGCTAGATCTAATGTCTCTATTATAATGTGACAGACCAGCTAGATCTACTGTCTCTATTCTATTATGACAGACAAGGTAGATCTACTGTCTCTATTATATTATGACAGACCAGCTAGATGTACTGTCTCTATTATAAAATGACAGACCAGCTTGATCTACTGTCTCTACTATATTATGACAGACCAGCAAGATCTACTGTCTCTATTATAATATGAAAGACCAGCGAGATCTACTGTCTCATATTATGACAGAACAGCTAGATCTACGGTCTCTATTCTATTATGACAGACCAGCTAGATGTACTGTCTCTATTATAATATGACAGACCAGCTAGATCTACTGTCTCTATTATAATATGACAGACCAGGTAGATCTACTGTCTCCATTATAATATGACAGACCAGCTCGATCTACTGTCTCTATTATATTATGACAGAACAGCGATATCTACTGTCTCTATTATAATATGACAGACCAGCTAGATCTACAGTCTCTATTATATTATGACAGACCAGCTAGATCTACTGTCTCCATTATAACATGATAGACCAGCTAGATCTACTGTCTCTAATATAATATGAAAGACCAGCTAGATCAACTGTCTCATATTATGACAGACCAGCTTGATCTACTGTCTCTATTCTATTATGACACACCAGCTAGATCTTCTGTCCCCATTATAATATGACAGACCAGCTAGATCTACTGTCTCTATTATATTATGACAGACCAGGTAGATCTACTGTTTCTAGTATAACATGAAAGATCAGCTAGATCTACTGTCTCTATTATAATATGACAGACCAGCTAGATCTACTGTCCCCATTATAATATGACAGACCAGCTAGATCTACTGTCTCTATTATATTATGACAGACCAGCTAGATCTTCTGTCCCCATTATAATATGACAGACCAGCTAGATCTACTGTCTCCATTATAACATGATAGACCAGCTAGATCTACTGTCTCTAATATAACATGAAAGATCAGCTAGATATACTGTCTCTATTATATTATGACAGACCAGCTAGATATACTGTCTCTATTATATTATGACAGACCAGCTAGATCTACTGTCTCTATTATATTATGACAGACCAGGTAGATCTACTGTTTCTAGTATAACATGAAGATCAGCTTGATCTACTGTCTCTATTATTTTATGACAGATCAGCTAGATCTACTGTCTCTATCATAGTATGACAGACCAGCTAGATCTACTGTCTCTATTATATTATGGCAGACCAGGTAGATATACTGTCTCTACTATATTATCACAGACCAGCTAAATCTACTGTCTCTATTATAATACGATAGACCATTTAGATCTATCCTCTCTATTATATTATGACAGACCAGCTAGATCTATCCTCTGTATTATATTATGACAGATCAGCTTGATCTCCTGTCACCATTAGATTATGACAGACCAACCAGATCTACTGTCTCTATTATAATACGATAGACCAGTTAGATCTACTGTCTCTATTATATTATGACAGACCAGCTGAATGTACTGTCTCTATTATAATATAACAGACAGGCTAGATCTACTGTGTCTATTATATTATGACAGACCAGCTAGATCTACTGTCTCTATCATATTATGACAGACCAGCTAGACCTGCTGTCTCTATTATATTATGACAGATCAGCTAGATCTACTGTCTCTACTATATTATCACAGACCAGCTAAATCTACTGTCTCTATTATAATACGATAGACCAGTTAGATCTACTGTCTCTATTATATTATGACAGACCAGCTGGATGTACTGTCTCTATTATAATATGACAGACAGGCTAGATCTACTGTCTCTATTATTTTATGACAGATCAGCTAGATCTACTGTCTCTATCATACTATGACAGACCAGCTAGACCTGCTGTCTCTATTATATTATGACAGACCAGCTAGATCTACTGGCTCTATTATATTATGACAGACCAGCTGGATGTACTGTCTCTATTATAATATGACAGACAGGCTAGATCTACTGTGTCTATTATATTATGACAGACCAGCTAGATCCACTGCCTCTATTATAAAATGACTTACCAGATACATCTACTGTCTCTATTATTTTATGACAGATCAGCTAGATCTACTGTCTCTATCATATTATGACAGACCAGCTAGACCTGCTGTCTCTATTATATTATGACAGACCAGCTAGATCTACTGTCTCTATTATAATATGACAGACCAGCTAGATCTACTGTCTCTACTATAAAATGACTGACCAGACAGATCTACTGTCTCTATTATATTAAGACAGACCAGCAAGATCTACTGTCTCTATTATAAAATGACAGACCAGTCAGATCTACTGTCTGTATTATATTATGACAGACCAGCTCTATCTACTGTCGCTATTATAACATGACAGACCAGCTAGATGTACTGTCTCTGCTATATTATGACAGACCAGCTAAATCTACTGTCTCTATTATAATATGATAGACCAGGTAGATCTACTGTCTCTATTATACTATGACAGACCAGCTAGATGTACTGTCTCTATTATAATATGACAGACCAGCTAGATCTACTGTCTCTATTATTTTATGACAGACCAGCTAGATATACTGTCTCTATTATATTATGACAGACCAGCTAGATCTACTGTTTCTATTATAACATGAAAGTCCAGCTCGATCTACTGTCTCTATTATTTTATGACAGATCAGCTAGATCTACTGTCTCTATTATAATTTGACAGACCAGCTAGATATACTGTCTCTATTATATTATGACAGACCAGCTAGATCTACTGTCTCCATTATAATATGACAGATCAGCTAGATCTACTGTCTCCATTATAATATGACAGACCAGCTAGATCTACTGTCTCTATTATAATATGACAGATCAGCTAGATCTACTGTCTCCATTATAATATGACAGACCAGCTAGATCTACTGTCTCTATTATATTATGACAGACCAGTGACATCTACTGTGTCCATTATAATATGATAGACCAGCTAGATCTACTGTCTCCATTATAATATGACAGACCAGCTAGATCTACTGTCTCTATTATATTATGACAGACCAGCTAGATCTACTGTCTCCATTATAATATGACAGACCAGCTAGATCTACTGTCTCTATTATAATATGACAGACCAGCTAGATCTACTGTCTCCATTATAATATGACAGACCAGCTAGATCTACTGTCTCCATTATAATATGACAGACCAGCTAGATCTACTGTCTCTATTATAATATGACAGATCAGCTAGATCTACTGTCTCCATTATAATATGACAGACCAGCTAGATCTACTGTCTCTATTATATTATGACAGACCAGTGACATCTACTGTGTCCATTATAATATGATAGACCAGCTAAATCTACTGTCTCTATTATATTATGACAGACCAGCTAGATCTACTGTCTCTATTATAATTTGACAGACCAGCTAGATCTACTATCTCTATTCTATTATGACAGACCAGCTAGATCTACTTTCTCTATTATATTATGACAGACCAGCGACATCTACTGTGTCCATTATAATATGATAGACCAGCTAAATCTACTGTCTCTACTATATTATGACAGACCAGCAAGATCTACTGTCTCTATCATATTATGACAGACCAGCTCGATCTACTGTCTCTATTATTTTATGACAGACCAGGTAGATCTACTGTCTCTGCTATATTATGACAGACCAGCTAGATCTACTGCCTCTATTATAATTTGACAGACCAGCTAGATATACTGTCTCTATTATATTATGACAGACCAGCTAGATCTACTGTCTCTATCATATTATGACAGACCGGCTAGATCTACTGTCTCTATTATTCTATGACAGACCAGGTAGATCTACTGTATCTATTATATTATGACAGACCAGGTAGATCTAATGTCTCTATTATAATATGAAAGACCAGCTAGATCTACTGTCTCATATTATGACAGAACAGCTAGATCTACTTTCTCTATTCTATTATGACAGACCAGCTAGATGTACTGTCTCTATTATAATATGACAGACCAGCTAGATCTACTGTCTCCATTATAATATGACAGACCAGCTAGATCTACTGTCTCTATTATATTATGACAGACCAGCGACATCTACTGTGTCCATTATAATATGATAGACCAGCTAAATCTACTGTCTCTATTATATTATGACAGACCAGCTAGATCTACTGTCTCTATTATAATATGACAGACCAGCGTGATCAACTGTCTGTATTATAATATGACAGACCAGCTCGATCTACTGTCTCTATTATAATGTGACAGACCAGCTAGATCTACTATCTCTATTCTATTATGACAGACCAGCTAGATCTACTGTCTCTACTATATTATGGCAGACCAGCATGATCTACTGTCTCTATTATAATATGAAAGACCAGCGAGATCTACTGTCTCATATTATGACAGAACAGCTAGATCTACTGTCTCTATTATATTATGACAGACCAGGTAGATCTACTGTTTCTATTATAACATGAAAGAACAGCTCGATCTACTGTCTCTATTATTTTATGACAGATCAGCTAGATCTACTGTCTCTATCATATTATGACAGACCAGCTCGATCTACTGTCTCTATTATTCTATGACAGACCAGGTAGATCTACTGTATCTATTATATTATGACAGACCAGGTAGATCTAATGTCTCTATTATAATATGAAAGACCAGCTAGATCTACTGTCTCATATTATGACAGAACAGCTAGATCTACTTTCTCTATTCTATTATGACAGACCAGCTAGATCTACTGTCTCTATTATAATATGACAGACCAGCTAGATCTACTGTCTCCATTATAATATGACAGACCAGCTAGATCTACTGTCTCTATTATATTATGACAGACCAGCGACATGTACTGTGTCCATTATAATATGATAGACCAGCTAAATCTACTGTCTCTATTATATTATGACAGACCAGCTAGATCTACTGTCTCTATTATAATATGACAGACCAGCGTGATCAACTGTCTGTATTATAATATGACAGACCAGCTCGATCTACTGTCTCTATTATAATGTGACAGACCAGCTAGATCTACTATCTCTATTCTATTATGACAGACCAGCTAGATCTACTGTCTCTACTATATTATGACAGACCAGCATGATCTACTGTCTCTATTATAATATGAAAGACCAGCGAGATCTACTGTCTCATATTATGACAGAACAGCTAGATCTACTGTCTCTATTATATTATGACAGACCAGGTAGATCTACTGTTTCTATTATAACATGAAAGAACAGCTCGATCTACTGTCTCTATTATTTTATGACAGATCAGCTCGATCTACTGTCTCTATCATATTATGACAGACCAGCTCGATCTACTGTCTCTATTATTTTATGACAGACCAGGTAGATCTACTGTCTCTGCTATATTATGACAGACCAGCTAGATCTACTGTCTCTATTATAATTTGACAGACCAGATAGATATACTGTTTCTAATATAACATGAAAGACCAGCTCGATCTACTGTCTCTATTATTTTATGACAGACCAGCTAGATCTACTGTCTCTATTATAATATGACAGACCAGCTAGATCAACTGTCTGTATTATAATATGACAGACCAGCTAGATCTAATGTCTCTATTATAATGTGACAGACCAGCTAGATATACTGTCTCTATTCTATTATGACGGACCAGCTAGATCTACTGTCCCCATTATAATATGACAGACGAGGTAGATCTACTGTCTCTATTATAATATGACAGACCAGCTAGATATACTGTCTCATATTATGACAGAACAGCTAGATCTACTGTCTCTATTATATTATGACAGACCGGGTAGATCTACTGTTTCTATTATAACATGAAAGAACAGCTCAATCTACTGTCTCTATTATTTTATGACAGATCAGCTAGATCTACTGTCTCTGCTATATTATGACAGACCAGCTCGATCTACTGTCTCTATTATTTTATGACAGATCAGCTAGATCTACTGTCTCTGCTATATTATGACAGACCAGCTAGATCTACTGCCTCTATTATAATTTGACAGACCAGCTAGGTATACTGTCTCTATTATATTATGACAGACCAGCTAGATCTACTGTCTCTATCATATTATGACAGTCCGGCTAGATCTACTGTCTCTATTATTTTATGACAGACCAGGTAGATCTACTGTCTCTATTCTATTATGACAGACCAGTGAGATCTACTGTCTCTATTATTTTATGACAGACCAGGTAGATCTACTGTCTCTGCTATATTATGACAGACCAGCTAGATCTACTGTCTCTATTATAATTTGACAGACCAGATAGATATACTGTCTCTATTATATTATGACAGACCAGCTAGATCTACTGTTTCTATTATAACATGAAAGACCAGCTCGATCTACTGTCTCTATTATTTTATGACAGACCAGCTAGATCTACTGTCTCTATTACAATATGACAGACCAGCTAGATCAACTGTCTGTATTATAATATGACAGACCAGCTAGATCTAATGTCTCTATTATAATGTGACAGACCAGCTAGATCTACTGTCTCTATTCTATTATGACAGACCAGGTAGATCTACTGTCTCTATTATATTATGACAGACCAGCTAGATGTACTGTCTCTATTATAAAATGACAGACCAGCTTGATCTACTGTCTCTACTATATTATGACAGACCAGCAAGATCTACTGTCTCTATTATAATATGAAAGACCAGCGAGATCTACTGTCTCATATTATGACAGAACAGCTAGATCTACTGTCTCTATTCTATTATGACAGACCAGCTAGATGTACTGTCTCTATTATAATATGACAGACCAGCTAGATCTACTGTCTCTATTATATTATGACAGACCAGCGACATCTACTGTCTCTATTATAATATGACAGACCAGCTAGATCTACAGTCTCTATTATATTATGACAGACCAGCTAGATCTACTGTCTCTATTATAATATGACAGACCAGCTAGATCAACTGTCTCATATTATGACAGACCAGCTTGATCTACTGTCTCTATTCTATTATGACACACCAGCTAGATCTTCTGTCCCCATTATAATATGACAGACCAGCTAGATCTACTGTCTCTATTATATTATGACAGACCAGGTAGATCTACTGTTTCTAGTATAACATGAAAGATCAGCTTGATCTACTGTCTCTATTATTTTATGACAGATCAGCTAGATCTACTGTCTCTATCATAGTATGACAGACCAGCTAGATCTACTGTCTCCATTATTTTATGACAGACCAGGTAGATCTACTGTGTCTGCTATATTATCACAGACCAGCTAAATCTACTGTCTCTATTATAATACGATAGACCATTTAGATCTATCCTCTCTATTATATTATGACAGACCAGCTAGATCTATCCTCTCTATTATATTATGACAGATCAGCTTGATCTCCTGTCACCATTAGATTATGACAGACCAACCAGATCTACTGTTTCTATTATATTATGACAGACAGGCTAGATCTACTGTGTCTATTATATTATGACAAACCAGCAAGATCCACTGCCTCTATTATAAAATGACTGACCAGCCAGATCTACTGTCTCTATTAAATTATGACAGACCAGCGAGATCTACTGTCTCTACTATATTATCACAGACCAGCTAAATCTACTGTCTCTATTATAATACGATAGACCAGTTAGATCTACTGTCTCTATTATATTATGACAGACCAGCTGGATGTACTGTCTCTATTATAATATGACAGACAGGCTAGATCTACTGTCTCTATTATATTATGACAGACCAGCTAGATCTACTTTCTCTATTATATTATGACAGACCAGCTGGATGTACTGTCTCTATTATAATATGACAGACAGGCTAGATCTACTGTGTCTATTATATTATGACAGACCAGCTAGATCCACTGCCTCTATTATAAAATGACTGACCAGCTCGATCTACTGTCTCTATTATTTTATGACAGATCAGCTCGATCTACTGTCTCTATCATATTATGACAGACCAGCTAGACCTGCTGTCTCTATTATATTATGACAGACCAGCTAGATCTACTGTCTCTATTATATTATGGCAGACCAGGTAGATATACTGTCTCTACTATATTATCACAGACCAGCTAAATCTACTGTCTCTATTATAATACGATAGACCATTTAGATCTATCCTCTCTATTATTTTATGACAGATCAGCTAGATCTACTGTCTCTATTATTTTATGACAGATCAGCTAGATCTACTGTCTCTATTATAATATGACAGACCAGCTAGATCTACTGTCTCTATTATAAAATGACTGACCAGACAGATCTACTGTCTCTATCATATTATGACAGACCAGCTAGACCTGCTGTCTCTATTATATTATGACAGACCAGCTAGATCTACTGTCTCTATTATAATATGACAGACCAGCTAGATCTACTGTCTCTATTATAAAATGACTGACCAGATAGATCTACTGTCTCTATCATATTATGACAGACCAGCTAGATCTACTGTCTCTATTATATTATGACAGACCAGCTAGATCTACTGTCTCTATTATATTATGACAGACCAGCTAGATCTACTGTCTCTATTATAATATGACAGACCAGCTAGATCTACTGTCTCTATTATAAAATGACTGACCAGACAGATCTACTGTCTCTATTATATTAAGACAGACCAGCAAGATCTACTGTCTCTATTATAAAATGACAGACCAGCCAGATCTACTGTCTCTATTCTATTATGACAGACCAGCTAGACCTACTGTCTCTATTATAATATGACAGACCAGCTTGATCTACTGTCTGTATTATATTATGACAGACCAGCTAGATCTACTGTCACTATTATAACATGACAGACCAGCCAGATCTACTGTCTGTATTATATTATGACAGACCAGGTAGATCTACTGTCTCTACTATAATATGATAGACCAGGTAGATCTACTGTCTCTATTATACTATGACAGACCAGCTAGATGTACTGTCTCTATTATAATATGACAGACCAGCTAGATCTACTGTCTCTATTATTTTATGACAGATCAGCTAGATCTACTGTCTCTATCATATTATGACAGACCAGCTAGATCTATTGTCTCTATTATATTATGACAGACCAGCTAGATCTACTGTCTCTACTATATTATCACAGACCAGCTAAATCTACTGTCTCTATTATAATATGACAGACCAGCTAGACCTACTGTCTCTATTATAATATGACAGACCAGCTAGATCTACTGTCTGTATTATATTATGACAGACCAGCTGGATCTACTGTCGCTATTATAATATGACAGACCAGCTAGATCTACTGTCTCTATTATATTATGGCAGACCAGGTAGATATACTGTCTCTACTATATTATCACAGACCAGCTAAATCTACTGTCTCTATTATAATACGATAGACCAGGTAGATCTACTGTCTCTATTATAATATGACAGACAAGCTAGATCTACTGTCTCTATTATATTATGACAGACCAGCTAGATCTACTGTCTCTATTATAATATGACAGACCAGCTAGATCTACTGTCTCTATTATATTATGACAGACCAGCTAGATCTATTGTCTATATTATATTATGACAGACCAGCTAGACCTGCTGTCTCTATTATATTATGACAGACCAGCTAGATCTACTGTCTCTATTATAATATGACAGACCAGCTAGATCTACTGTCTCTATTATAAAATGACTGACCAGACAGATCTACTGTCTCTACTATATTATCACAGACCAGCTAAATCTACTGTCTCTATTATAATACGATAGACCATTTAGATCTATCCTCTCTATTATATTATGACAGACCAGCTAGATCTATCCTCTCTATTATATTATGACAGATCAGCTTGATCTCCTGTCACCATTAGATTATGACAGACCAACCAAATCTACTGTCTCTATTATATTATGACAGACAGGCTAGATCTACTGTGTCTATTATATTATGACAAACCAGCGAGATCCACTGCCTCTATAATAAAATGACTGACCAGCCAGATCTACTGTCTCTATTATACTATGACAGACCAGCTAGATGTACTGTCTCTATTATAATATGACAGACCAGCTAGATCTACTGTCTCTATTATTTTATGACAGATCAGCTAGATCTACTGTCTCTATCATATTATGACAGACCAGCTAGATCTATTGTCTCTATTATATTATGACAGACCAGCTAGATCTACTGTCTCTATTATAATATGACAGACCAGCTAGATCTACTTTCTCTATTATATTATGACAGACCAGGTAGATCAACTGTCTCTATTATAATTTGACAGACCAGCTAGATCTACTGTCTCTATTATATTATGATAGACCAGCTAGATCTATTGTCTCTATTATATTATGATAGACCAGCTAGATCTATTGTCTCTATTATATTATGACAGACCAGGTAGATCTATTGTCTCTATTATATTATGACAGACCAGCTAAATCTACTGTCTCTATTATATTATGATAGACCAGCTAGATCTATTGTCTCTATTATATTATGATAGACCAGCTAGATCTATTGTCTCTATTATATTATGACAGACCAGGTAGATCTATTGTCTCTATTATATTATGACAGACCAGCTAAATCTACTGTCTCTATTGGATTATAACAGACCAGCTTGATCTACTGTCTCTGTTCTATTATGACAGACAAGCTAGATCTACTGTCTCTGTTCTATTATGACAGACAAGCTAGATCTACTGCCTCTATTTTATTTTGACAAACCAGCCAAATCTACTGTCTCTATTATATTATGACAGACCAGCTTGATCTATCCTCCCTATTATATTATGACAGACCAGCTAGATCTACAGTCTCTACTATATTATGACAGACAAGTCAGCTTGATCTCCTGTCACCATTAGATTATGACAGACCAACCAGATCTACTGTCTCTATTATATTATGACAAACCAGCAAGATCCACTGCCTCTATTATAAAATGACTGACCAGCCAGATCTACTGTTTCTATTAAATTATGACAGACCAGCGAGATCTACTGTCTCTATTATAATATGACAGACCAGCTAGATCTACTGTCTCTATTATAATATGATAGACCAGGTAAATCTACTATCTCTATTATAATATGACAGACCAGCTAGATCTACTGTCTTTATGTCTCTATTATATTATGACAGACCAGCTAGATTTACTGTCTCTATTATGATATGACAGACCAGCTAGATCTACTGCCTCTATTATAAAATGACTGACCAGCCAGATCTACTGTCTCTATTATATTATGACAGACCAGCTAGATCTACTGTCGCTATTATAATATGACAGACCAGCTAGATCTACTGTCTCTATTATATTATGGCAGACCAGGTAGATCTACTGTCTCTACTATATTATGACAGACCAGCTAAATCTACTGTCTCTACTATATTATCACAGACCAGCTAAATCTACTGTCTCTATTATAATATGACAGACCAGGTAGATCTACTGTCTCTATTATAATATGACAGACCAGCTAGATCTACTGTCTCTATTATTTTATGACAGATCAGCTAGATCTACTGTCTCTATTATAATATGACAGACCAGCTAGATCTACTGTCTCTATTATATTATGACAGACCAGACAGATCTACTGTCTCTATTATATTATGACAGACCAGCTAGATCTACTGTCTCTATTATAATATGACAGACCAGCTAGATCTACTGTCTCTATTATAATATGACAGACCAGGTAGATCTACTGTCTCTATTATAAAATGACTGACCAGATAGATCTACTGTCTCTATTATTTTATGACAGATCAGCTAGATCTACTGTCTCTATCATATTATGACAGACCAGCTAGACCTGCTGTCTCTATTATATTATGACAGACCAGCTAGATCTACTGTCTCTATTATAATATGACAGACCAGCTAGATCTACTGTCTCTACTATAAATGACTGACCAGACAGATCTACTGTCTCTATTATATTAAGACAGACCAGCAAGATCTACTGTCTCTATTATAAAATGACAGACCAGTCAGATCTACTGTCTCTATTATATTATGACAGACCAGCTAGATCTACTGTCTCTATTATAATATGACAGACCAGCTAGATCTACTGTCTCTATTATAATATGACAGACCAGCATGATCTACTGTCTGTATTATATTATGACAGACCAGGTAGATCTACTGTCTCTACTATATTATGACAGACCAGCTAAATCTACTGTCTCTATTATAATATGATAGACCAGGTAGATCTACTGTCTCTATTATACTATGACAGACCAGCTAGATGTACTGTCTCTATTATAATATGACAGACCAGCTAGATCTACTGTCTCTATTATTTTATGACAGATCAGCTAGATCTACTGTCTCTATCATATTATGACAGACCAGCTAGATCTATTGTCTCTATTATATTATGACAGACCAGCTAGATCTACTGTCTCTATTATAATATGACAGACCAGCTAGATCTACTGTCTCTATTATAATATGACAGACCAGCTAGATCTACTGTCTCTATTATAATATGACAGACCAGCTAGATCTACTGTCTGTATTATATTATGACAGACCAGCTGGATCTACTGTCGCTATTATAATATGACAGACCAGCTAGATCTACTGTCTCTATTATATTATGGCAGACCAGGTAGATATACTGTCTCTACTATATTATCACAGACCAGCTAAATCTACTGTCTCTATTATAATATGACAGACCAGCTAGATCTACTGTCTCTATTATAATATGACAGACCAGCTAAATCTACTGTCTTTATGTCTCTATTATATTATGACAGACCAGCTAGATCTACTGTCTCTATTATGATATGCCAGACCAGCTAGATCTACTGTCTCTATTATAATATGACAGACCAGACAGATCTACTGTCTCTATTATATTATGGCAGACCAGGTAGATATACTGTCTCTACTATATTATGACAGACCAGCTAGATCTACTGTCTCTATTATATTATGACAGACCAGCTGGATCTACTGTCTCTATTATAATATGACAGACCAGCTAGATCTACTGTCTCTATTATATTATGGCAGACCAGGTAGATATACTGTCTCTACTATATTATCACAGACCAGCTAAATCTACTGTCTCTATTATAATACGATAGACCATTTAGATCTATCCTCTCTATTATATTATGACAGACCAGCTAGATCTATCCTCTCTATTATATTATGACAGATCAGCTAGATCTCCTGTCTCTATCATATTATGACAGACCAGCTAGACCTGCTGTCTCTATTATATTATGACAGACAGGCTAGATCTACTGTGTCTATTATATTATGACAAACCAGCAAGATCCACTGCCTCTATTATAAAATGACTGACCAGCCAGATCTACTGTCTCTATTAAATTATGACAGACCAGCGAGATCTACTGTCTCTATTATAATATGACAGACCAGCTAGATCTACTGTCTCTATTATTTTATGACAGATCAGCTAGATCTACTGTCTCTATCCTATTATGACAGACCAGCTAGATCTATTGTCTCTATTATATTATGACAGACCAGCTAGATCTACTGTCTCTATTATAATATGACAGACCAGCTAGATCTACTGTCTCTATTATATTATGACAGACCAGGTAGATCTACTGTCTCTATTATAATATGACAGACCAGCTAGATCTACTGTCTCTATTATATTATGACAGACCAGCTAGATCTATTGTCTCTATTATATTATGATAGACCAGCTAGATCTATTGTCTCTATTATATTATGACAGACCAGGTAGATCTATTGTCTCTATTATATTATGACAGACCAGCTAAATCTACTGTCTCTATTATAATTTGACAGACCAGCTAGATCTTCTGTCTCTATTATATTATGATAGACCAGCTAGATCTATTGTCTCTATTATATTATGACAGACCAGCTAGATCTATTGTCTCTATTATATTATGACAGACCAGGTAAATCTACTGTCTCTATTATATTATAACAGACCAGCTTGATCTACTGTCTCTGTTCTATTATGACAGACAAGCTAGATCTACTGTCTCTGTTATATTATGACAGACAAGCTAGATCTACTGCCTCTATTTTATTTTGACAAACCAGCCAAATCTACTGTCTCTATTATATTATGACAGACCAGCTTGATCTACTGTCTCTATTATATTATGACAGACCAGCTAGATCTACTGTCTCTACTATATTATGACAGACAAGTCAGCTTGATCTCCTGTATTAGATTATGACAGACCAGCCAGATCTACTGTCTCTATTATATTATGACAAACCAGCAAGATCTACTGTCTCTATTATAAATGACAGACCAGCCAGATCTACTGTCTCTATTAAATTATGACAGACCAGCTAGATCTACTGTCTCTATTATAATATGACAGACCAGCTAGATCTACTGTCTCTATTATATTATGACAGACCAGGTAGATCTACTGTCTCTATTATAATATGACAGACCAGCTAGATCTACTGTCTCTATTATATTATGACAGATCAGCTAGATCTACTGTCTCTATTATAATATGACAGACCAGCTAGATCTACTGTCTCTATTATATTATGACAGACCAGTTAGATCTACTGTCTCTATTATATTATGACAGACCAGCTAGATATACTTTCTCTATTATATTATGACAGACCAGCTAGATATACTGTCTCTACTATATTATGACAGACAGGCTAGATCTACTGTGTCTATTATATTATGACAGACCAGCCAGATCTACTGTCTCTATTATATTATGGCAGACCAGGTAGATCTACTGTCTCTACTATATTATGACAGACCAGCTAAATCTACTGTCTCTATTATAATACGATAGACCATTTAGATCTATCCTCTCTATTATATTATGACAGACCAGCTAGATCTATTGTCTCTATTATATTATGACAGACCGGCTAGATCTACTGTCTCTATTATATTATGACAGACCAGCAAGATCTACTGTCTCTATTATAAAATGACTGACCAGCCAGATCTACTGTCTCTATTATATTAAGACAGACCAGCAAGATCTACTGTCTCTATTATAAAATGACTGACCAGCCAGATCTACTGTCTCTATTATATTATGACAGACCAGCTAGATCTACTGTCTCTATTATAATATGACAGACCAGCTAGATCTACTGTCTCTATTATATTATGACAGACCAGCTAGATCTACTGTCTCTATTATATTATGACAGACCAGCTAGATCTATTGTCTCTATTATATTATGACAGACCAGCTAGATCTACTGTCTCTATTATAATATGACAGACCAGCTAGATCTACTGTCTCTATTATATTATGACAGACCAGGTAGATCTACTGTCTCTATTATAATATGACAGACCAGCTAGATCTACTGTCTCTATTATAATATGACAGACCAGCTAGATCTACTGTCTTTATTATATTATGATAGACCAGCTAGATCTATTGTCTCTATTATATTATGATAGACCAGCTAGATCTATTGTCTCTATTATATTATGACAGACCAGCTAAATCTACTGTCTCTATTGGATTATAACAGACCAGCTTGATCTATCCTCCCTATTATATTATGACAGACCAGCTAGATCTACAGTCTCTATTATATTATGACAGACAAGTTAGATCTACGGTCTGTATTATATTATGACAAACCAGCCAAATCTACTGTCTCTATTATATTATGACAGACCAGCTGATCTATCCTCCTGTCTCTATTATATTATGACAGACCAGCTAGATCTACTGTCTCTACTATATTATGACAGACCAGCTAGATCTACTGTCTCTATTATAATATGACAGACCAGCTAGATCTACTGTCTCTGTTATATTATGAATCACCAGCTAGATCTACTGTCTCTATTATAATATGACAGACCAGCTAGATCTACTGTCTCTATTATATATGACAGACCAGCTAGATCTACTGTCTCTATTATAATATGACAGACCAGCTAGATCTACTGTCTCTATTATATTATGACAGATCAGCTTGATCTCCTGTCACTATTAGATTATGACAGACCAGCCAGATCTACTGTCTCTATTATATTATGACAAACCAGCAAGATCTACTGTCTCTATTATAAAATGACTGACCAGCCAGATCTACTGTCTCTATTATATTATGACAGACCAGCTAGATCTACTGTCTCTATTATATTATGACAGACCAGCTAGATCTACTGTCTCTATTATAATATGACAGACCAGCTAGATCTACTGTCTCTATTATATTATGACAGACCAGGTAGATATACTGTCTCTACTATATTATGACAGACCAGCTAGATCTACTGTCTCTATTATAATATGACAGACCATTCTATCTATCCTGTCTCTATTATATTATGACAGACCAGCTAGATCTACTGTCTCTATTATATTATGACAGACCAGCTAGATCTACTGTCTCTATTATATTATGACAGACCAGCTAGATCTACTGTCTCTATTATATTATGACAGACCAGCTAGATCTACTGTCTCTATTATATTATGACAGACCAGCTAGATCTACTGTCTCTATTATATTATGACAGACCAGCTAGATCTACTGTCTCTATTATATTATGACAGACCAGCTAGATCTACTGTCTCTATTATATTATGACAGACCAGCTAGATCTACTGTCTCTATTATATTATGACAGATTAGCTAGATCTACTGTCTCTGTATTTATTAGATTATGACAGACCAGCCATATCTACTGTCTCTATTATATTATGACAGACCAGCTAGATCTATTGTCTCTATTATATTATGACAGATTAGCTAGATCTACTGTCTCTATTGTATTATGACAGGCCAGCTAGATCTATTGTCTCTATTATAGTATGCCAGACCAGCTAGATCTACTGTCTCTATTGGATTATAACAGGCCAGCCAGATCTACTGTCTCTATTGTATTATGACAGACAAGCTAGATCTACTGTCTCTATTATATTATGACACACCAGCTAGATCTATTGTCTCTATTATATTATGACAGACCAGCTACATATACTGTCTCTATTATATTATATCAGACCAGATAAATCTACTGTCTCTATTATATTATGACAGACCAGCTAGATCTACAGTCTCTACTATATTATGACAGACCAGTTAGATCTACTGTCTCTATTATAATATGACAGACCAGCTAGATCTACTGTCACTGTTATATTATGACAGACCAGCTAGATCTACTGTCTCTATTATAATATGACAGATCAGCTAGATCTACTGTCTCTATTATGATATGACAGACCAGCTAGATCTACTGTCTCTATTATAATATGACAGACCAGCTAGATCTATCATCTCTATTATATTATGACAGATCAGCTTGATCTCCTGTCACCATTAGATTATGACAGACCAACCAGATCTACTGTCTCTATTATATTATGACAAACCAGCAAGATCCACTGCCTCTATTATAAAATGACTGACCAGCCAGATCTACTGTTTCTATTAAATTATGACAGACCAGCTAGATCTACTGTCTCTATTATAATATGACCGACCAGCTAGACCTACTGTCTCTATTATAATATGACAGACCAGCTAGATCTACTGTCTCTATTATATTATGACAGACCAGGTAGATCTACTGTCTCTATTATATTATGACAGACCAGCTAGATCTACTGTCTCTATTATATTATGACAGACCAGCTAGATCTACTGTCTCTATTATATTATGACAGACCAGCTAGATCTATCTGTCTCTATTATATTATGACAGACCAGCTTGATCTACTGTCTCTATTATATTATGACAGACCAGCCAGATCTACTGTCTCTATTATATTATGACAGACCAGCTAGATCTACTTTGTCTCTATTATATTATGACAAACCAGCAAGATCTACTGTCTCTATTATATTATGACAGACCAGCCAGATCTACTGTCTCTATTAAATTATGACAGACCAGCTAGATCTACTGTCTCTATTATAATATGACAGACCAGCTAGATCTACTGTCTCTATTATATTATGACAGACCAGCTAGATCTACTGTCTCTATTATATTATGACAGACCAGCTAGATCTACTGTCTCTATTATATTATGACAGACCAGCTAGATCTACTGTCTCTATTATGATATGACAGACCAGCTAGATCTACTGCCTCTATTATAAAATGACTGACCAGCCAGATCTACTGTCTCTATTATATTATGACAGATCAGCTAAATCTACTGTCTCTATTCTATTATGACAGACCAGCTAGATCTACTGTCGCTATTATAATATGACAGACCAGCTAGATCTACTGTCTCTATTATATTATGGCAGACCAGGTAGATCTACTGTCTCTACTATATTATGACAGACCAGCTAAATCTACTGTCTCTATTATATTAGATCCTCCATGACAGACCAGCTAGATCTACTGTCTCTATTATATTATGACAGACCAGCTAGATCTACTGTCTCTATTATATTATGACAGACCAGCTAGATCTACTGTCTCTATTATATTATGACAGACCAGCTAGATCTACTGTCTCTATTATATTATGACAGACCAGCTAGATCTACTGTCTCTATTATTATATTATGACAAACCAGCAAGATCTACTGTCTCTATTATAAAATGACAGACCAGCAGATCTACTGTCTCTATTATATTATGACAGACCAGCTAGATCTACTGTCTCTATTATAATATGACAGACCAGCTAGATCTACTGTCTCTATTATATTATGACAGACCAGCTAGATCTACTGTCTCTATTATAATTATGACAGACCAGCTAGATCTACTGTCTCTATTATATTATGACAGACCAGCTAGATCTACTGTCTCTATTATATTATGACAGACCAGCTAGATCTACTGTCTCTATTATATTATGACAGACCAGCTAGATCTATTGTCTCTATTATATTATGACAGACCAGCTAAATCTACTGTCTCTATTATATTATGACAGACCAGCTTGATCTACTGTCTCTATTATATTATGACAGACCAGCTAGATCTACTGTCTCTGTTCTATTATGACAGACAAGCTAGATCTACTGCCTCTATTTTATTTTGACAAACCAGCCAAATCTACTGTCTCTATTATATTATGACAGACCAGCTTGATCTATCCTCCCTATTATATTATGACAGACCAGCTAGATCTACAGTCTCTACTATATTATGACAGACCAGCAAGATCTACTGTCTCTATTATAATATGACAGACCAGCTGGATCTACTGTCACTCTTATATTATGACAGCTATATCTACTGTCTCTATTATAATATGACAGACCAGCTAGATCTACTGTCACTGTTATATTATGACAGACCAGCTAGATCTACTGTCTCTATTATAATATGACAGACCAGCTAGATCTACTGTCTCTATTATGATATGACAGACCAGCCAGATCTACTGTCTCTATTATAATATGACAGACCATTTATATCTATCCTCTCTATTATATTATGACAGACCAGCTAGATCTATCCTCTCTATTATATTATGACAGACAGGCTAGATCTACTGTGTCTATTATATTATGACACACCAGCAAGATCTACTGCCTCTATTATAAAATGACTGACCAGCCAGATCTACTGTCTCTATTATATTAAGACAGACCAGCAAGATCTACTGTCTCTATTATAAAATGACTGACCAGCCAGATCTACTGTCTCTATTATATTATGACAGACCAGCTAGATCTACTGTCTCTATTATATTATGACAGACCAGCTAGATCTACTGTCTCTATTATATTATGACAGACCAGCTAGATCTACTGTCTCTATTATAATATGACAGACCATTTAGATCTACTGTCTCTATTATATTATGACAGACCAGCTAGATCTACTGTCTCTATTATATTATGACAGACCAGCTAGATCTACTGTCACTATTATATTATGACAGACCAGCCAGATCTACTGTCTCTATTATATTATGACAGACCAGCTAGATCTACTGTCTCTATTATATTATGACAGACCAGCAAGATCTACTGTCTCTATTATATTATGACAGACCAGCTAGATCTACTGTCTCTATTATAATTATGACAGACCAGCTAGATCTACTGTCTCTATTATATTATGACAGACCAGCTAGATCTACTGTCTCTATTATTTTATGACAGACCAGCTAGATCTACTGTCTCTATTATATTATGACAGACCAGCTAGATCTACTGTCTCTATTATATTATGACAGACCAGCTAGATCTACTGTCTCTATTATAATATGACAGACCAGCTAGATCTACTGTCTCTATTATATTATGACAGACCAGGTAGATCTACTGTCTCTATTATAATTATGACAGACCAGCTAGATCTACTGTCTCTATTATATTATGACAGACCAGCTAGATCTATTGTCTCTATTATATTATGACAGACCAGCTAGATCTACTGTCTCTATTATATTATGACAGACCAGCTAGATCTACTGTCTCTATTATATTATGACAGACCAGCTAAATCTACTGTCTCTATTATTATAACAGACCAGCTAGATCTACTGTCTCTATTATATTATGACAGACCAGCTAGATCTACTGTCTCTGTTATATTATGACAGACAAGCTAGATCTACTGCCTCTATTTTATTTTGACAAACCAGCCAAATCTACTGTCTCTATTATATTATGACAGACCAGCTTGATCTATCCTCCCTATTATATTATGACAGACCAGCTAGATCTACAGTCTCTACTATATTATGACAGACAAGTTAGATCTACGGTCTCTATTATAATATGACAGACCAGCTAGATCTACTGTCACTGTTATATTATGACAGCTATATCAGACCAGATAGATCTACTGTCTCTATTCTATTATGACAGACCAGCTAGATCTACTGTCTCTATTCTATTATGACAGACCAGCTAGATCTACTGTCTCTATTATATTATGAATCACCAGCTAGATCTACTGTCTCTATTATATTATGACAGACCAGCTAGATCTACTGTCTCTATTATATTATGACAGACCAGCTAGATCTACTGTCTCTATTATATTATGACAGACCAGCTAGATCTACTGTCTCTATTATAAAATGACAGACCAGCCAGATCTACTGTCTCTATTATATTATGACAGACCAGCTAGATCTACTGTCTCTATTATATTATGACAGACCAGCTAGATCTACTGTCTCTATTATAATATGACAGACCAGCTAGATCTACTCTCTCTATTATGACAGACCAGCTAGATCTACTGTCTCTTTTATATTATGACAGACCAGCTAGATCTACTGTCTCTATTATATTATGACAGACCAGCTAGATCTACTATCTGTATTATAATATGACAGACCAGCTAGATCTACTGTCTCTATTATAATATTACAGACCAGCTAGATCTACTGTCTATATTATATTATCAAAGACTAGCTAGATCTACTGTTTTTATTATATTATGACAGATCAGCTAGATCTACTGTCTCTATTATAATATGACAGACACTCTAGATCTACTGTCTCTATTATAATATGATAGACCAGGTAAATCTACTATCTCTATTATATTATGACAGACCAGCTACATATACTGTCTCTATTATATCAGACCAGCTAGATCTACTGTCTCTATTATAATATGACAGACCAGCTAGATCTACTGTCTTTATTTCTCTATTATATTATGACAAACCAGCAAGATCCACTGCCTCTATTATAAAATGACTGACCAGCCAGATCTACTGTCTCTATTATAATATGACAGACCAGCTAGACCTACTGTCTCTATTATAATATGACAGACCAGCTAGATCTACTGTCTGTATTATATTATGACAGACCAGCTGGATCTACTGTCTCTATTATATTATGACAGACCAGCTAGATCTACTGTCTCTATTATAATATGACAGACCAGCTAGATCTAGACCAGCTAGATCTACTGTCTCATTTATATTATGACAGACCAGCTAGATCCACTGTATCTATTTTAATATGACAGACCAGCTAGATCTGCTGTCTCTATTATATTATGACAGACCAGATAGATCTACTGTCTTTAATATATTATGACAGACCAGCTTGATCTACTGTTTCTATTATAATATGACAGACCAGCTAGATCTATTGTCTCTATTATATTATGACAGACCAGCTAGATCTACTGTCTCTATTATATTATGACAGACCAGCCAGATCTACTGTCTCTATTATATTATGACAGACCAGCTAGATCTGCTGTTTCTATTATAATATGACAGAGCAGCTAGATCTACTGTCTCTATTATATTATGACAGAGCAGCCAGATCTACTGTTTCTATTATAATATGACAGACCAGCTAGATCTACTGTCTCTATTATAATATGACAGACCAGCTAGATCTACTGTCTCTATTATATTATGACAGACCAGCTAGATCTACTGTCTCTATTATATTATGACAGACCAGCTAGATCTACTGTCTCTATTATATTATGACAGACCAGCTTGATCTACTGTCTCTATTATATTATGACAGACCAGATCTACTGTCTCTATTATAATATGACAGACCAGCTAGATCTACTGTCTCTATTATAATATGACAGATCAGCTAGATCTACTGTCTCTATTATATTATGACAGACCAGCTAGATCTACTGTCTCTATTATATTATGACAGACCAGCTAGATCTACTGTCTCTATTATATTATGACAGACCAGCTAGATCTAGTGTCTCTAATATAAAATGACAGACCAGACTAGATCTACTGTCTCTATTATATTAAGACAGACCAGCAAGATCTACTGTCTCTATTATAATATGACAGACCAGCCAGATCTACTGTCTCTATTATATTATCACAGACCAGCTAAATCTACTGTCTCTATTATAATACGATAGACCAGTTAGATCTACTGTCTCTATTATATTATGACAGACCAGCTGGATGTACTGTCTCTATTATAATATGACAGACCAGCTAGATCTACTGTCTTTGTCTCTATTATATTATGACAGACCAGCTAGATCTACTGTCTCTATTATGATATGACAGACCAGCTAGATCTACTGTCTCTATTATAATATGACAGACCAGCTAGATCTATCATCTCTATTATATTATGACAGATCAGCTTGATCTCCTGTCACCATTAGATTATGACAGACCAACCAGATCTACTGTCTCTATTATATTATGACAAACCAGCAAGATCCACTGCCTCTATTATAAAATGACTGACCAGCCAGATCTACTGTCTCTATTAAATTATGACAGACCAGCGAGATCTACTGTCTCTATTATAATATGACAGACCAGCTAGACCTACTGTCTCTATTATAATATGACAGACCAGCTAGATCTACTGTCTGTATTATATTATGACAGACCAGCTGGATCTACTGTCGCTATTATAATATGACAGACCAGCTAGATCTACTGTCTCTATTATATTTTGGCAGACCAGGTAGATCTAATGTCTCTATTATAATGTGACTGACCAGCTAGATCTACTGTCTCTATTATTTTATGACAGATCAGCTAGATCTACTGTCTCTATCATATTATGACAGACCAACTAGACCTGCTGTCTCTATTATATTATGACAGACCAGCTAGATCTACTGTCTCTATTATGATATGCCAGACCAGCTAGATCTACTGTCTCTATTATAATATGACAGACCAGCTAGATCTATCCTCTCTATTATATTATGACAGATCAGCTTGATCTCCTGTCACCATTAGATCATGACAGACCAACCAGATCTACTGTCTCTATTATATTATGACAGAAAGGCTAGATCTACTGTGTCTATTATATTATGACAAACCAGCAAGATCCACTGCCTCTATTATAAAATGACTGAACAGCCAGATCTACTGTCTCTATTAAATTATGACAGACCAGCGATATCTACTGTCTCTATTATAATATGACAGACCAGCTAGACCTACTGTCTCTATTATAATATGACAGACCAGCTAGATCTACTGTCTGTATTATATTATGACAGACCAGCTGGATCTACTGTCGCTATTATAATATGACAGACCAGCTAGATCTACTGTCTCTATTATATTATGACAGACCAGCTAGATCTACTGTCTCTATTATAATATGACAGACCAGCTAGATCTACTGTCTCTATTATATTATGACAGACCAGCTAGATCTACTGTCTCTATTATATTATGACAGACCAGCTAGATCTACTGTCTCTATTATATTATGACAGACCAGCTAGATATACTGTCTCTATTATATTATGACAGACCAGCTAGATCTACTGTCTCTATTATAATATGACAGACCAGCTAGATCTACTGTCTCTATTATTTTATGACAGATCAGCTAGATCTACTGTCTCTATTATATTATGACAGACCAGCTAGATCTACTGTCTCTATTATAATATGACAGACCAGCTAGATCTACTGTCTCTATTATATTATGACAGACCAGCTAGATCTACTGTCTCTATTATATTATGACAGACCAGCTGGATCTACTGTCTCTATTATAATATGACAGACCAGCTAGATCTACTGTCTCTATTATATTATGACAGACCAGCTAGATCTGCTGTCTCTATTATAATATGACAGACCAGCTAGATCTACTGTCTCTATTATATTATGACAGACCAGCTAGATCTGCTGTCTCTATTATATTATAACAGACCAGCTAGATCTACTGTCTCTATTATAATATGACAGACCAGGCTAGATCTACTGTCTCTATTATATTATGACAGACCAGCTAGATCCACTGTCTCTATTATAAAATGACTGACCAGCCAGATCTACTGTCTCTATTAAATTATGACAGATCAGCTAGATCTACTGTCTCTATCATATTATGACAGACCAGCTAGATCTACTGTCTCTATTATATTATGACAGACCAGCTAGATCTACTGTCTCTATTATTTTATGACAGACCAGCTAGATCTACTGTCTCTATTATATTATGACAGACCAGCTAGATCTACTGTCTCTATTATATTATGACAGACCAGGTAGATCTACTGTTTCTATTATATTATGAAAGACCAGCTAGATCTACTGTCTCTATTATTTTATGACAGATCAGCTAGATCTACTGTCTCTATTATTTTATGACAGACCAGCTAGATCTACTGTCTCTATCATATTATGACAGACCAGCTAGATCTATTGTCTCTATTATATTATGACAGACCAGCTAGATCTACTGTCTCTATTATAATATGACAGACCAGCTAGATCTACTTTCTCTATTATATTATGACAGACCAGGTAGATCTACTGTCTCTATTATAATTTGACAGACCAGCTAGATCTACTGTCTCTATTATATTATGACAGACCAGCTAGATCTATTGTCTCTATTATATTATGATAGACCAGCTAGATCTATTGTCTCTATTATATTATGACAGACCAGCTAAATCTACTGTCTCTATTGGATTATAACAGACCAGCTTGATCTACTGTCTCTGTTCTATTATGACAGACAAGCTAGATCTACTGTCTCTGTTCTATTATGACAGACAAGCTAGATCTACTGCCTCTATTTTATTTTGACAAACCAGCCAAATCTACTGTCTCTATTATATTATGACAGACCAGCTTGATCTATCCTCCCTATTATATTATGACAGACCAGCTAGATCTACAGTCTCTACTATATTATGACAGACAAGTTAGATCTACGGTCTCTATTATAATATGACAGACCAGCTGGATCTACTGTCACTCTTATATTATGACAGCTATATCTACTGTCTCTATTATAATATGACAGACCAGCTAGATCTACTGTCACTGTTATATTATGAATCACCAGCTAGATCTACTGTCTCTATTATAATATGACAGATCAGCTAGATCTACTTTCTCTATTATAATATGACAGACCAGCTAGATCTACTGTCTCTATTATAATATGATAGACCAGGTAAATCTACTATCTCTATTATAATATGACAGACCAGCTAGATCTACTGTCTTTATGTCTCTATTATATTATGACAGACCAGCTAGATTTACTGTCTCTATTATGATATGACAGACCAGCTAGATCTACTGTCTCTATTATAATATGACAGACCATTTATATCTATCCTCTCTATTATATTATGACAGACCAGCTAGATCTACTGTCTCTATTATATTATGACAGACCAGCTAGACCTACTGTCTCGATTATAATATGACAGACCAGCTAGATCTACTGTCTGTACTATATTATGACAGACCAGCCAGATCTACTGTCTGTATTATATTTATGGCAGACCAGGTAGATCTACTGTCTCTACTATATTATGACAGACCAGCTAAATATACTGTCTCTATTATAATACGATAGAACAGGTAGATCTACTGTCTCTATTATATTATGACAGACCAGCTAGATCTACTGTCTCTATTATATTATGACAGACCAGCTAGATCTACGTCGTGTTCTGGCCCTGTCGTCTCTCAATGTCAGCATTGGTTAGCCGTGTTCTGGCCCTGTCGTTTCCCAAGGTCAGCATTGGTTAGTCGTCTTCTGGCCCTGTCGTCTCTCAAGATCAGCATTGGTTAGCCGTTTTCTGGCCCTGTCGTTTCCCAAGGTTAGCATTGGTTAGTCGTGTTCTGGCCCTGTCGTCTCTCAAGTTCACCATTGGTTAGCCGTGTTCTGGCCCTCATGTCTCCCAAGGTCAGCATTGGTTAGCCGTTTTCTGGTCCTCATGTCTCCCAAGGTCAGCAGTGGTTAGCCATCTTCTTGCCCTGTCGTCTCCCAAGGTCAACATTGGTTAGCCGGGTTCTGGCCCTCAGGTCTCCCAAGGTCAGCATTGGTTAGCCGTGTTCTGGCCCTCATATCTCTCAAGTTCAGCATTCGTTAGCCGTGTTCTGGCCCTGTCTTCTCCCAATGTCAGCATTGGTTAGCCATGTTCTGGCCCTCATGTCTCCCAAGGTCAGTATTGGTTAGCCGTGTTCTGGCCCTGTCGTCTCCAATGTCAGCATTGGTTAGCCGTGTTCTGGCCCTCATGTCTCCCAAGGTCAGCATTGGTTAGCCGTGTTTTGGCCCTGTCATTTCCCAAGGTCAGTATTGGTTAGCCGTGTTCTGGCCCTGTCGTCTCTCAAGGTCAGCATTGGTTAGGCGTGTTCTGGCCCTGTCGTCTCCCAATGTCAGCATTGGTTAGGCGTGTTCTGGCCCTCAGGTCTCTCAAGGTCAGCATGGTTTTTCCCCTGCCTATGTGGGGGAGCATTAGTCATGGATTTAATCCCTTGCCAGGCCATCGTTGAGTTTCCTTAGGAGATGGTCTCTCCACCTTTTGCTTGTGTGCCTCCTTGTCCACGAGTATCCGTCTCTTGGTCTCACGTTGTACATTTCTTAAAGCCTTAGCATATATGAGCTGTTCTTACCATAATGTGGAATTGGTCTTTTACCAAATAGGGCTATCTTCTGTATACCACACCTGCCATGTCACAGCACAACTTATTGGCTCAAATAATAATAATAATAAATAGTGGAAATAAATTCCACAAATGAACTTTTAACAAGGCACACCTGTTAATTGAAATGCATTCCAGGTGACTACATTATGAAATTGGTTGAGACAATACCAAGAGTGTGCAAAGCTGTTTGATAGTAGCACTATGTCTGAGGTGTTCTGTGTTTGATACATCATCACTCAGGGCAAGTTGGAACCTCCTCCACTGCCCTCCCTGTTGTCTGCTTTGGTTAAAAATGAGGAGGGAGAGGAGCAGGGGGAGAGAGCAGCAGGGGGCTCAGCTTGTGAAAAGGAGAGGAGGGATAGGAGCAGGAGGAGGTCTGGGGAGAGGGCTGGATCTGTGGAGAGGGCTGGAGAGGAGGGATGGGCAGGTGGAGAGGGCATCTGTGGGAGGCTGGATCTGGGAAAAGGAGAGGAGGGATAGGAGCAGGAGGAGGTCTGGGGAGAGGGCTGGATCTGTGGAGAGGGCTGTGGAGAGGGCTGGGTCTGGGGAGAGGGCTGGATCTGTGGAAGATGGCTGGGGCTGGGAAGGGCTGGGTCTGGTGAGAGGGCTGGATCTGGGAGAGGGCTGGGTGAGAAGACTGGGTCTGGGTAGAGGGCTGGGGAGAAGACTGGGTCTGGGGAGAGGGCTGGGGCTGGGAAGATGGCTGGGTCTGGTGATAGGACTGGGTCTGGGGAGAGGGCTGGTGAGAAGACTGGGTCTGGGTATAGGGCTGGGGAGAAGACTGGGTCTGGGGAGAAGACTGGGTCTGGGGAGAGGGCTGGGTCTGGGGAGAGGGCTGGGTCTGGGGACAGGACTGGGTCTGGGGAGAGGGTTGGTGAGAAGACTGGGTCTGGGTATAGGGCTGGGGAGAAGACTGGGTCTGGGGAGAGGGCTGGGTCTGGGGAGAGGGCTGGGTCTGGGGAGAGGGCTGGGTCTGGGGAGAAGACTGGGTCTGGATATAGGGCTGTGGAGAAGACTGGCTCTGGGGAGAGGGCTGGGTCTGGGGAGAGGGCTGGGGAGAAGACTGGGTCTGGGGAGAGGGCTGGATCTGGGGAGAGGGCTGGGACTGGGGAGAGGGCTGGGACTGGGGAGAGGGCTGGGTCTGGGGAGAGGGCTGGGAATGGGAGAGGCCTGGGTCTGGGGAGAGGGCTGGGTCTGGGGAGAGGGCTGTGAAGAGGGCTGGATCTGGGGAGATGGAGACAGTGAAACACGTTCTATTTCAGTGCCAGAAATATATGAGAGAAAAGGGAGCGATTGTTTTTAGATTTGAGGAGTAATGGGGTCGAAGAGCCAGGATTAAGTGGGGACATCTTCAGGGGCTGTTGTATTTCATTATGTATTTCGTTTCCTTAGGGGACACAGAATTATTGGGTAGGATTCTTTTCACTGTCTCTGGTCCACACTCCAGTCCAATTGGTGGAGGTAATGCACTTTAAACTTGGTTGCCAACTGCCATATGAAATCCACAGAAGAAGAAGAAAATAAACGTATTTGGGTCTTTGTTTCAATGAGAACATATTCATTCATCTTTAGGACTTCAGCCGTCCCTTAGGGTCAATTGTTTTATAATGGGAACCAAATATGTTGTGAAGTACTTGCTGCACGTAGGACATATTTTTGTTGCAACACACAGCCATCATGGAGGCGGAACGAATTTTACAATATCTGACCGAAGTTGAAGAGGCAGCAGAGGATGTTCTTGCAAACAAACAACAGGTAATGCTTAGTAATTCAAAAATACTTTGTACGAACACGGTTACTGTCCATGATGCTAGCTCTCAGGCTAGTTAAATCGGTTGTAATTTGACCAAACATTGGCTGGGAAGCTAGCGAGCCATTTGACAACCCTAAAAACACGCCACTTCGATACAAGGGACTTTCTACCCCCCTAATTTTCCTAACGTACTACGAAAAAAGTCGTAGTTGTATCGAATGGCGTATTTTGGGGGGGGGATCACCGGGACATGGTTAGTCGCACCTAGAGTAGGCTTTATGGAGCTCTCCACTATCGGCTCGGCTTGATAACCACAGCCGGTTATACACTCGTTTTCCCCCAGCGACCATTTTGTACCATAGAGAATGATAGAGGCCTCTAGTGGCCATAAAGCCGTATTAGCATGGACAGGACCATGAGTAGAGATTCGGGGGTTTCCACCATTTTAATGTAGGGGTGAAGGTCAATATGGCGACTTTTTAGTATGGGGGAGTTCAGGGTTGCCAGGTGTAGCAAGAATTTTAAGCACAATGACCTTCCAAAACTATTTATTTAACCTTTTATTTAACTAGGCAAGTCAGAACAAATTCTTATTTACAATGTAGGCTAAGCCCTAACCCGGGTGAATTGTGCGCCACCCTATGGAACTCTCACTCATGGCCAGTTGTGATACAGCCTGGATTCGAACCACTGAGATGCAGTGCCTTAGACCGCTGCGCCACCCAGGAGCCCACTCAGGAGTTGCCACATCTTATCCAATAAACCCATTTTCCATAATGTTATGGAGCAAATTAATTTGTAAAGATGTAGGCCAAATAAGCAAATTAGGCTTTCCATCAAAATAATTTGTATTGCTTAAGAATATGTCTCAAGAGAAAAGATAATTTGCCCTTTTTAAACTCACCAAATCATTTTCCATCAATCGATGACGATTTAACTTGTTTGACTGTTATGATTAAGCTATAAGGCCCAGGGAGATGTGGTAGGCTATATGGCCAATCTACCACGGCTAAGTGCTGTTCTTAGGCCATGTCCCACAAACCCCTGGGGTGCCTGATTGCTATGATAAACTGGTTACCAACAGTAAACAAAAAATTGTTTTTGTCAATTCTCAGGCCGACTCTTTTCTCTGTATATATCAACGATGTCGCTCTTGTTGCAGATGATTCTCTCTCGTTCAGACATATACCATTCTGTATACGTCTGGCCCTTCTTTGGAGACTGTTAACTAACCTCCAGACGAGCTTCAATGCAACACTCCTTCCGTGGCCTCTGACTTGTTTTACGCTAGTAAAACCAAATGCATGCTCTTCAGTCGTTCGCTGCCTGCACCTGCCCACCCATCTAGCATCACTACTCTGGACTGTTCTGACTTAGAATATGTGGACAACTACAAATATCTAGATGTCTGGTTACTGTAAACTCTCCTTCCAGACTCATATTAAACATCTCCAATCCGAAATTAAATCTAGAAACGGCTTCCTATTTCGCAACAAAGCCTCCTTCACTCACGCCGCCAAACATACCCTCGTTAAACTGACTATCCTACCGATCCTCGACTTCTGCGACGTCATTTACAAAATAGCTTCCGAATCTACTCAGCAAACTGGATGCAGTCTGGATGCAGTCTATCCGTTTTGTCACCAAAGCCCCACCACTGCGACCTGTATGCTCTCGTTGGCTGGCCCTCGCTACATATTCGTCGCCAGACTCACTGGCTCCAGGTCATCAAAAGTCTTTGCTAGGTAAAGCCCCGCCTTATCTCAGCTCACTGGTCACCATATCAACACCCACCCGTAGCACGCGCTCCAGCAGGTATATCTCACTGATCATCCCTAAAGCCAACGCCTCCTTTGGCTGCCTTTCCTTCCAGTTCTCTGCTGCCAGTGACTGGAACAAATTACAAGAATCGCTGAAGCTGGAGACTTTGATTTCCCTCACTAACTTTAAACATCAGCTAACTGATCGCTGCAGCTGTACACAGCCCATCTGTAAATAGCCCACCCAATCTACCTACCTCATCCCCATATTGTTTTTATTTACTTTTCTGCTCTTTTGCACACCTGTATCTCTACCTGCACATCATCTATCACAGCAGTGTTAATTTGCCTAATTGTAATTACTTTGCTACTATGGCCCATTTATTGCCTTACCACCTCACGCCATTTGCACACACTTTAAATATACTTTTTCTACTGTATTATTGATTGTACGTTTGTTTATTCCATGTGTAACTCTGTGTTGTTTGTGTCACACTGCTTCGCTTTATCTTGGCCAGGTCGCAGTTGTAAATGAGAACTTGTTCTCAACTGGCCTACCCTGGTTAAATAAAGGTGTTCTCAACTGGCCTACCCTGGTTAAATAAAGGTGTTCTCAACTGGCCTACCTGGTTAAATAAAGGTGTTCTCAACTGGCCTACCTGGATAAATAAAGGTGTTCTCAACTGGCCTACCCTGGTTAAATAAAGGTGTTCTCAACTGGCCTACCTGGTTAAATAAAGGTGTTCTCAACTAGCCTACCTGGTTAAATAAAGGTGTTCTCAACTGGCCTACCTGGTTAAATAAAGGTGTTCTCAACTGGCCTACCCTGGTTAAATAAAGGTGTTCTCAACTGGCCTACCTGGTTAAATAAAGGTGTTCTCAACTGGCCTACCTGGTTAAATAAAGGTGTTCTCAACTGGCCTACCTGGTTAAATAAAGGTGTTCTCAACTGGCCTACCCTGGTTAAATAAAGGTGTTCTCAACTGGCCTACCTGGTTAAATAAAGGTGTTCTCAACTGGCCTACCTGGATAAATAAAGGTGTTCTCAACTGGCCTACCCTGGTTAAATAAAGGTGTTCTCAACTGGCCTTCCTGGTTAAATAAAGGTGAAAAATACAGAAAAAAATACCTGTGGTAAACGGTCTGATATACCAGAGCTTTCAACCAATCAGTATTCAGGGCTCAAACCACTCAGTTTATAATTGTATATACATCCTGTTTGTGTATGTAGGCCTGGTTCAAAATATGTACAAACAGAGTACTCATTCGAGAAGTGCCCTCCGTTCTCCCGTTTCGCATACTTTGATACTCCGACCCTCCCGTGCTCCAGTTTGCGAGCACATAGCACGGTAGAAATGTCCGTTTCATTGTGTTTTTCCCCCATAACAGAACGAGGGAGTTTAGTTCCATTTCTAATTTCCTCTGGGGCATTCCGTCAGACCCTAGAACAGTCAAAAACAATACGTTTTTTCCCGTAAGAAAAGTTGACATTAGAATATAGTTTTTCTTTAAACCACCTCCCTGAGATAATTTATCTAAAGCACTGTAGTGCGCCTTAAAATAATTTTGTTTTGTCGCCGTTATCAGTTCTAGCGCATTCATATGTTTTTGGGGGTTGGAAATGAGTGTCTACCCATATATAAATAGCCTGCCTACTACAACCGGTAAAAACTGGTCAGACGCGCGTGCTGATTTGGTCTCCGGGAATCGGCTTCCTGCTGCAGCGCTTTCTCAACACTGCGCACACACACAGCCCTGCGCCCTTCCCCACTCCCTCCCCCCAGTAAACAGTCTGCTAACTGCCTGATAGTCAGCAACAGGTCACGGTAAAATATATATTTTAAGAAAAATGCATGGCAGCGCGGTGTAATTTTGTATGCCAACAATCTGCAACCAATATATTTTCACCCGCAACAACGTTTTCAAAGTAGCCACATTTTTTTCCTGGAAAACCACAGAAATGGCAACCAAAGAAAAGTAGTGGGTGTGGAAGGTGTGGGTTTGGAGAACGTGCTCTGTTATAGTTTAGATGGTTTTGATTGAGATGTTTTTTGTCTTCAGCTTCGCAACTATCAGTGGTGGAAAAATTATCATAACATTAAAGATACCTTAAGAGAAAATGACTCAAGTGAAATACTACTATAGTAAAAGTCAAAGTATTTGGTTTTAAATATACTTAAGTATCAAAGTAAATGCAGTTCCTAAAATATACCTAAGTCTCAAAAGTGAAAGTACAAATAATTAAAAAAAAAAATTCCTTATATTAAGCAATGCAGATGGTACAATTGTATTTTTTATTTACAGATGGCTAGGGTCACACTCCAACACAGACATAATGTAAAAACAAAGCATTTGTGTTTAGTGAGTCCGATCGTGGGGATGACCAGGGATGTTCTCTGTTTAGTGAGTCCTCCAGATCAGAGGCAGTAGGGATGACCAGGGATGTTCTCTGTTTAGTGAGTCCTCCAGATCAGAGGCAGTAGAGATGACCAGGGATGTTCTCTGTTGACCCAGTAAAATACTACAATTTTCCTGTCCTCAGATCAGTAATGAGCACTTAGAGATGACCAGGGGAAAATACTATGTTACTATAGTAATCTGTTTAGTGAGTCCTCCAGTAAAATACTATCAGAGGCTAGTAGAGATGACCAGGGATGTTCTCTGTTTGTATCAAAGTGAGTCCTGAAAGGCCAAGATCAGAGGGTCACACAATGTAAAAACAAAGCAGTGTGAGAGATGACCAGGGATGTTCTCTGTTTAGTGAGTCCTCCAGATCAGAGGCAGTAGAGATGACCAGGGATGTTCTCTTGATAAGTGTGCGAATTGGACAATTTTCCTGTCCTGCTCAGCATTCAAAATGTAATGAGTCATTTGGGGTGTCAGGGGGAAAATGTATTCAGTTAAAAGATACATCATTTTATTTAGGAATGTTTTAAAAAAAAAATATTTCACCTTTATTTAAACAGGTAGGCTAGTTGAGAACAAGTTCTCATTTGCAACTGTGACCTGGCCAAGATAAAGCAAAGCAGTGCGACACATACAACAGAGTTACACATGGAATAAAAAAAACATACAGTTAATAATACAGTAGAAACAAAGTCTATATACAGTGAGTGCAAATAATGTCAAATAAGGGAGTATACTAAAGTAGAGGTAAAAGTTGTCAAAAATATAAATATAAATAGAAAAGTACAGATACCCCCAAAAACTACTTAGGTAAAAAATACTTTAGAGAACTACTTAAGTACTTCACACCACTGACAACTACCACACATTAAGCTACGGTACCGCGAGAGTTTGGACTTCTGTTTTGAAGCCAGTGGATGAGTCTTATTTCACTGTTCAGTTATAAAACTAAAGATTTGTTTAATTTTATTAAAAGTACTGATGGTGGGTGAACTGTTGCTTCATGAGTTGTATGCTCTCTTGGCCAGGGCGCTCTTGAAAAAGAGATTTTAATCTCAATTCCTGGTTAAATAAAGGTTAAAAAAATCGAATAAATGCATGTGGCTTACTGCGGCTGTAAACCTGATACTAGGCAGTTACTTCCTGTTACTGGACAGCCGTGCTTGTCAAGCGGGAGCGAAAGGCACCGTGTCTCGGTGTTGTTGCAGTTCAGCCCTCCACGTTGAGTAGTAGACTGACTATATCTGTCAAGGTGATATCTCCATGGTTATCAATATTAGTTATTTCTTGAGTAGGCTGCTATCCTACCTGAAATAAAATCATGGTGGGGGTGGGGGGGATTGCCACGTTAGCGAACGCCGCCGACACGGCCGTGGTATCGTGGTCCTGTCTCATGTCAACATGCATGTTTATACAATGCTGGTCACTGGCAGCCCAATCAGACACGCGACACGGTATTGAGGCAACAAATCTGACCAATTAGCTGATTCGCTTTCCGTACACCCTCTCCTTTCGACACACCCACTCGCCCAGTGACCATATTGGGCTGCAGCTAACCATACTTGCAACTGGTTTGGACTTACAATTTCATTGGTTGATCCTTCCTGGTGACCCTGTTAGTCATGTCCAACCAGGTCAACAGGAGGGATCAGCCAATCGGGGGAAGAAAAATGGACTACTTCAAAATGGAGATACAAAGATGAGTCCTCGATCTCTATGGTTCGCACATAAACATTCTCCGTTCAGGCTGCAAAGGCTCACACTGCAAATGTTCTCCTTAACTAGATTTTAATGGCAAGAAGGCAGAAAAAAACTAACCGGTCGCCGGGATAAACAGGTGTATTACCCATAAAGCCCACTAGCAGCTGTGGAGACCCATAAAGCCCACTAGCAGCTGTGGAGACCCATAAAGCCCACTAGCAGCTGTGGAGACCCATAAAGCCCACTAGCAGCTGTGGAGACCCATAAAGCCCACTAGCAGCTGTGGAGACCCATAAAGCCCACTAGCAGCTGTGGAGACCCATAAAGCCCACTAGCAGCTGTGGAGACCCATAAAGCCCACTAGCAGCTGTGGAGACCCATAAAGCCCACTAGCAGCTGTGGAGACCCATAAAGCCCACTAGCAGCTGTGGAGACCCATAAAGCCCACTAGCAGCTGTGGAGACCCATAAAGCCCACTAGCAGCTGTGGAGACCCATAAAGCCCACTAGCAGCTGTGGAGACCCATAAAGCCCACTAGCAGCTGTGGAGACCCATAAAGCCCACTAGCAGCTGTGGAGACCCATAAAGCCCACTAGCAGCTGTGGAGACCCATAAAGCCCACTAGCAGCTGTGGAGACCCATAAAGCCCACTAGCAGCTGTGGAGACCCATAAAGCCCACTAGCAGCTGTGGAGACCCATAAAGCCCACTAGCAGCTGTGGAGACCCATAAAGCCCACTAGCAGCTGTGGAGACCCATAAAGCCCACTAGCAGCTGTGGAGACCCATAAAGCCCACTAGCAGCTGTGGAGACCCATAAAGCCCACTAGCAGCTGTGGAGACCCATAAAGCCCACTAGCAGCTGTGGAGACCCATAAAGCCCACTAGCAGCTGTGGAGACCCATAAAGCCCACTAGCAGCTGTGGAGACCCATAAAGCCCACTAGCAGCTGTGGAGACCCATAAAGCCCACTAGCAGCTGTGGAGACCCATAAAGCCCACTAGCAGCTGTGGAGACCCATAAAGCCCAAGCAGCTAGCAGCTGTGGAGACCCATAAAGCCCACTAGCAGCTGTGGAGACCCATAAAGCCCACTAGCAGCTGTGGAGACCCATAAAGCCCACTAGCAGCTGTGGAGACCCATAAAGCCCACTAGCAGCTGTGGAGACCCATAAAGCCCACTAGCAGCTGTGGAGACCCATAAAGCCCACTAGCAGCTGTGGAGACCCATAAAGCCCACTAGCAGCTGTGGAGACCCATAAAGCCCACTAGCAGCTGTGGAGACCCATAAAGCCCACTAGCAGCTGTGGAGACCCATAAAGCCCACTAGCAGCTGTGGAGACCCATAAAGCCCACTAGCAGCTGTGGAGACCCATAAAGCCCACTAGCAGCTGTGGAGACCCATAAAGCCCACTAGCAGCTGTGGAGACCCATAAAGCCCACTAGCAGCTGTGGAGACCCATAAAGCCCACTAGCAGCTGTGGAGACCCATAAAGCCCACTAGCAGCTGTGGAGACCCATAAAGCCCACTAGCAGCTGTGGAGACCCATAAAGCTCCACAGCCGGCTATGGAGACCCATTAAGCCCACTAGCAGCTGTGGAGACCCATTAAGCTGCACAGCCGGCTGTGGAGACCCATAAAGCCCACTAGTGGCTTCCCAGGCTAGGTCGTACCCAGGCAGCACGTGCCGCTAGCTAGCCAGTTTCTTAGACATTCCATTGTCCACACATCCACTCGGTGTCACTATGTAATGCAGTTAACACAACTACCGCTGTGTCCATGTGGCTGTTTGTTAGATCGTGGATCTGGACACGAAGCGGAATATGAACAGGGAAGCGTTGAATGCTCTGAAACATGAGATGGCATCGGAAGGTGGGTGCAGAATATTGACTGTTTGGAGCTTTTATTCAAAGATGAATAGGGTTAGGGTTAACCCTAACCCTAACCCTAATTGAGTGTATAACCCTATACACTCAATTAAAAGCCACAGAGGCAGAGCTGTGGACAATGACGACATTTCATGTTTCTCTTTCTAAATAGTTATTCATGTTCCATTATCTCTCAGAAAATACTTCTATATTTAAAAAGGAATCTCCGACAATTTAATCTCTTCTTATCCTCTTTTTTTTTGTACATGCAGAAAAAGTGAAGGTTTGCTTTGGAAACATGTTCATCAAATTCCCCAAAGCGAAGACGAAAGAGATGATACAGAGAGGTAAGAGCTGTGAAGCAGGATGCCAGCCTCTAAATGTCCTGTTTAATGACTGTGAAGCAGGATGCAGCAGCCCTAATGTCCTAGCAGCTTTAATGACTGTGAAGCAGGATGCCAGCCTCTAAATGTCCTGTTTAATGTCTGTGAAGCATAAAGCCAGCCTCTAATGTCCTGTTTAATGACTGTGAAGCAGGATGCCAGCCTCTAATGTCCTGTTTAATGACTGTGAAGCAGCTGTGCCAGCCTCTGTAATGCCCACTAGCAGCTGTTTAATGCCCACTGAAGCAGGATGCCTCTGTAATGTCCTGTTTAATGACTGTGAAGCAGGATGCCAGCCTCTAATGTCCTGTTTAATGACTGTGAAGCAGGATGCCCCTAGCAGCTGTCCTAAAGCCCATGACTGTGAACCCAGGATGCCAGCCAGCTGTGGAGAATGTCCTGTTTAATGACTGCAGCAGGAGACCCATAAAGCCCTCTGTAATGTCCTGTTTAATGACTGTGAAGCAGGATGCCAGCCTCTGTAATGTCCTGTTTGATGACTGTGAAGCAGGATGCCAGCCTCTGTAATGTCCTGTTTAATGACTGTGAAGCAGGATGCCCCAGCCTCTGTAATGTCCTGTTTAATGACTGTGAAGCAGGATGCCAGCCAGCTGTAACCCTGTTTAATGACTGTGCAGGATGCCAGCCCACTAATGTCCTGTTTAATGACTGTGAAGCCCATGCCAGCCACTAATGTCCTGTTTAATGACTGTGAAGCAGGATGCCAGCAGCTCTAAATGTCCTGTTTAATGCCCACTGCAGCAGGATGCCAGCCTCTAATGTCCTGTTTAATGACTGTGAAGCAGGATGCCAGCCTCTAAATGTCCTGTTTAATGTCTGTGAAGCAGGATGCCAGCCCTCTAATGTCCTGTTTAATGACTGTGAAGCAGGATGCCAGCCCACTAATGTCCTGTTTAATGACTGTGAAGCAGCTGATGCCAGCCTCTGTAATGTCCTGTTTAATGACTGAAGCCCAGGATGCCTCTGTAATGTCCTGTTTAATGACTGTGCAGCAGGATGCCAGCCACTAATGTCCTGTTTAATGAGCTGTGAAGCAGGATGCCCCTGTAGCTGTCCTGCCCATGACTGTGAAGCAGGATGCCAGCCTCTAAATGTCCTGTTTAATGCTGTGGAAGCAGGATGCCCCAGCAGCTCTAATGTCCTGTTTAATGAGCTGTGAAGCAGGATGCCAGCCTCTAAATGTCCTGTTTAATGTCTGTGAAGCAGGATGCCAGCCTCTAATGTCCTGTTTAATGACTGTGAAGCAGGATGCCAGCCTCTAATGTCCTGTTTAATGACTGTGGAAGCAGGATGCCAGCCAGCTGTAATGTCCTAGCAGCTGTGGAGACCCATAAACCCTAATGACTGAAGCAGGATGCCTCTGTAATGTCCTGTTTAATGACTGTGAAGCATAATGCCAGCCTCTAATGTCCTGTTTAATGACTGTGAAGCAGGATGCCCCTGTAATGTCCTGTTTCATGACTGTGAAGCAGGATGCCAGCCTCTGTAATGTCCTGTTTAATGACTGTGAAGCAGGATGCCAGCCTCTGTAATGTCCTGTTTAATGACTGTGAAGCAGGATGCCAGCCTAGCAGCTGTAATGTCCTGTTTGCCCATGCAGCTGTGGAACCCAGGATGCCCAGCCTCTGTAATGTCCTGTTTAATGACTGTGAAGCAGGATGCCCACAGCAGCTCTGTAATGTCCTGTTTAATGACTGTGAAGCAGGATGCCCACAGCAGCTGTGTAATGTCCTGCTTTAATGACTGTGAAGCCCAGGATGCCAGCCTCTAATGTCCTGTTTAATGACTGTGAAGCAGGATGCCAGCCAGCTGTAATGTCCTGTTTCAAGACTGTGAAGCAGCCCACGCCAGCTGTGGAGACCCATAATGTCCTACCAGCTGTGGAGTTTCATGACTGTGAAGCAGGATGCCAGCCTCTGTAATGTCCTGTTTAATGACTGTGAAGCAGGATGCCAGCAGCTGTAATGTCCTGTTTAATGACTGTGAAGCAGGATGCCAGCCTCTGTAATGTCCTGTTTAATGACTGTGAAGCAGGATGCCAGCCTCTAATGTCCTGTTTAATGACTAAAGCCCACTAGAAGCAGGATGCCAGCCTCTAATGTCCTGTTTAATGACTGTGAAGCAGGATGCCAGCCTCTGTAATGTCCTGTTTAATGACTGAAGCAGGATGCCTCTGTAATGTTCTGTTTAATGACTGTGAAGCAGGATGCCAGCCTCTAATGTCCTGTTTAATGACAGTGAAGCAGGATGCCCCTGTAATGTCCTGTTTCATGACTGTGAAGCAGGATGCCAGCCTCTGTAATGTCCTGTTTAATGACTGTGAAGCAGGATGCCAGCCTCTGTAATGTCCTGTTTAATGACTGTGAAGCAGGATGCCAGCGTCTGTAATGTCCTGTTTAATGACTGTGAAGCAGGATGCCAGCCTCTGTAATGTCCTGTTTAATGACTGTGAAGCAGGATGCCAGCCTCTGTAATGTCCTGTTTAATGACTGTGAAGCAGGATGCCAGCCTCTGTAATGTCCTGTTTAATGACTGTGAAGCAGGATGCCAGCCTCTAATGTCCTGTTTACCAGCTGTGGAAGCAGGATGCCAGCCTCTAATGTCCTGTTTAATGACTGTGAAGCAGGATGCCAGCCTCTAAATGTCCTGTTTACCATGCTGTGGAAGCAGGATGCCAGCCTCTAATGTCCTGTTTAATGACTGTGAGAGCAGGATGCCAGCCTCTAAATGTCCTGTTTAATGTCTGTGAAGCAGGATGCCAGCCTCTAATGTCCTGTTTAATGACTGTGAAGCAGGATGCCAGCCTCTAATGTCCTGTTTAATGACTGTGAAGCAGGATGCCAGCCTCTGTAATGTCCTGTTTAATGACTGACCAGCAGGATGCCTCTGTAATGTCCTGTTTAATGACTGTGAAGCAGGATGCCAGCCTCTAATGTCCTGTTTAATGACTGTGAAGCAGGATGCCCCTGTAATGTCCTGTTTCATGACTGTGAAGCAGGATGCCAGCCCTAAATGTCCTGTTTAATGACTGTGAAGCAGGATGCCAGCCTCTAAATGTCCTGTTTAATGACTGTGAAGCAGGATGCCAGCCTCTAAATGTCCTGTTTAATGTCTGTGAAGCAGGATGCCAGCCTCTAAATGTCCTGTTTAATGACTGTGAAGCAGGATGCCAGCCTCTAATGTCCTGTTTAATGACTGTGAAGCAGGATGCCAGCCTCTGTAATGTCCTGTTTAATGACTGAAGCAGGATGCCTCTGTAATGTTCTGTTTAATGACTGTGAAGCAGGATGCCAGCCTCTAATGTCCTGTTTAATGACAGTGAAGCAGGATGCCCCTGTAATGTCCTGTTTCATGACTGTGAAGCAGGATGCCAGCCTCTGTAATGTCCTGTTTAATGACTAGCAGCTGTGAAGCAGGATACCAGCCTCTGTAATGTCCTGTTTAATGACTGTGAAGCAGCTGGATGCCAGCCTCTGTAATGTCCTGTTTGATGACTGTGAAGCAGGATGCCAGCCTCTGTAATGTCCTGTTTAATGACTGTGAAGCAGGATGCCAGCCTCTGTAATGTCCTGTTTAATGACTGTGAAGCAGGATGCCAGCCTCTGTAATGTCCTGTTTAATGACTGTGAAGCAGGATGCCAGCCTCTAATGTCCTGTTTCATGACTGTGAAGCAGGATGCCAGCCTCTAATGTCCTGTTTCATGACTGTGAAGCAGGATGCCAGCCTCTAATGTCCTGTTTCATGACTGTGAAGCAGGATGCCAGCCTCTAATGTCCTGTTTCATGACTGTGAAGCAGGATGTCAGCCTCTGTAATGTCCTGTTTCATGACTGTGAAGCAGGATGCCAGCCTCTAATGTCCTGTTTCATGACTGTGAAGCAGGACGCCAGCCTCTGTAATGTCCTGTTTAATGACTTTGAAGCAGGATGCCAGCCTCTAATGTCCTGTTTCATGACTGTGAAGCAGGATGCCAGCCTCTAATGTCCTGTTTAATGACTGTGAAGCAGGATGCCAGCCTCTGTAATGTCCTGTTTAATGACTGTGAAGCAGGATGCCAGCCTCTAATGTCCTGTTTAATGACTGTGAAGCAGGATGCCAGCCTCTGTAATGTCCTGTTTAATGACTGTGAAGCAGGATGCCAGCCTCTGTAATGTCCTGTTTCATGACTGTGAAGCAGGACGCCAGCCTCTGTAATGTCCTGTTTCATGACTGTGAAGCAGGATGCCAGCCTCTGTAATGTCCTGTTTCATGACTGTGAAGCAGGACGCCAGCCTCTGTAATGTCCTGTTTCATGACTGTGAAGCAGGACGCCAGCCTCTGTAATGTCCTGTTTGATGACTGTGAAGCAGGATGCCAGCCTCTGTAATGTCCTGTTTAATGACTGTGAAGCAGGATGCCAGCCTCTGTAATGTCCTGTTTAATGACTGTGAAGCAGGATGCCAGCCTCTGTAATGTCCTGTTTAATGACTGTGAAGCAGGATGCCAGCCTCTAATGTCCTGTTTCATGACTGTGAAGCAGGATGCCAGCCTCTAATGTCCTGTTTCATGACTGTGAAGCAGGATGCCAGCCTCTAATGTCCTGTTTCATGACTGTGAAGCAGGATGTCAGCCTCTGTAATGTCCTGTTTCATGACTGTGAAGCAGGATGCCAGCCTCTAATGTCCTGTTTCATGACTGTGAAGCAGGATGCCAGCCTCTAATGTCCTGTTTCATGACTGTGAAGCAGGATGCCAGCCTCTGTAATGTCCTGTTTCATGACTGTGAAGCAGGATGCCAGCCTCTAATGTCCTGTTTCATGACTGTGAAGCAGGATGCCAGCCTCTAATGTCCTGTTTCATGACTGTGAAGCAGGATGTCAGCCTCTGTAATGTCCTGTTTCATGACTGTGAAGCAGGATGCCAGCCTCTAATGTCCTGTTTCATGACTGTGAAGCAGGATGCCAGCCTCTAATGTCCTGTTTCATGACTGTGAAGCAGGATGCCAGCCTCTGTAATGTCCTGTTTCATGACTGTGAAGCAGGATGCCAGCCTCTGTAATGTCCTGTTTCATGACTGTGAAGCAGGATGCCAGCCTCTGTAATGTCCTGTTTCATGACTGTGAAGCAGGACGCCAGCCTCTGTAATGTCCTGTTTCATGACTGTGAAGCAGGACGCCAGCCTCTGTAATGTCCTGTTTCATGACTGTGAAGCAGGACGCCAGCCTCTGTAATGTCCTGTTTCATGACTGTGAAGCAGGACGCCAGCCTCTGTAATGTCCTGTTTGATGACTGTGAAGCAGGATGCCAGCCTCTGTAATGTCCTGTTTCATGACTGTGAAGCAGGATGCCAGCCTCTGTAATGTCCTGTTTCATGACTGTGAAGCAGGATGCCAGCCTCTGTAATGTCCTGTTACATGACTGTGAAGCCAGCCTCTGTAATGTCCTGTTTCATGACTGTGAAGCCAGCCTCTGTAATGTCCTGTTACATGACTGTGAAGCCAGCCTCTGTAATGTCCTGTTTCATGACTGTGAAGCAGGATGCCAGCCTCTGTAATGTCCTGTTTCATGACTGTGAAGCAGGATGCCAGCCTCTGTAATGTCCTGTTTCATGACTGTGAAGCAGGATGCCAGCCTCTGTAATGTCCTGTTACATCTGTCGTGTGTTGTGTTTCTCTGACCAGACCAGCAGCAGCTAGACAAGGAGATCAACAACCTTCGCCAAGCCCTTAAAGACAAACTGAACCTCCTCAATGAACTGCAAGGTCAAAATCATTACATAACGTCATCAACCATACTTCCTTTAGGCTGTAGTGAACAGTACAGGGCCCGGTTTCCCAAAAGCCTCTTCAGACTTAGTTCATTTCATCAGCATTGCTTGCTGTTTGGGGTTTTAGGCTGGGTTTCTGTACAGCACTTTGAGATATCAGCTGATGTACGAAGGGCTATATAAATACATTTGATTTGATTTAATGATGCGCTTAGCCTTAACATGCTTTTAGAAAACCGGGCCCTGATCAGTAATGTATCCTTCAACAATGCATAACCTAATTTTGGTCTACATTACCTCCAACAATACCTAATGTTAATCTGCATTACCTCCAACAATACCTAATGTTATTCTGCATTACCTCCAACAATACCTAATGTTATTCTGCATTACCTCCAACAATACCTCATGTTAATCTGCATTACCTCCAACAATACCTAATGTTAATCTGCATTACCTCCAACAATACCTAATGTTATTCTGCATTACCTCCAACAATACCTAATGTTATTCTGCATTACCTCCAACAATACCTCATGTTAATCTGCATTACCTCCAACAATGCATCGATTGTTCTCATTATCTCCTCAGACAATTTACAGTTAGTTTGCATTATCTCCATCAACAATGCACAGTTAGGCTGCATTACCTCCTCTGGCAATGCATAGGCTACATTACCTCCAACAATGCCTAGTTAGGCTGCATTATCTCCTTCAACAATGCATAGTTAGGCTGCATTATCTCCTTCAACCATGCATAGCCTAATGTTAGTCTGCATTGCCTCCTTCGACAATACATATTTTGTCTACATTACCTCCGACAATGTATATTTGGCATTACCTCATTTGACAATGCATAGCCTGCATTACCTCCGACAATGCCTAGTTTGCGTTACCTCATTTGACAATGCGTTGACTGCATTTCCTCCTTCAAAAATGCCTAGTTAGCCTCCATTACCTCCTTCGACAATGAATAGGCTGCATTATCTTGTGATGTGGATAGTGTTGTAAAGACTTGTGTTTGTGTTTCCAGGGAAACCGGAGCTGACAGGATACAACCTGTCTCCTCTTTCCAATGTCGAGTTGAAGGCCATCAACCACCTGATGAAGAGTTGAGGTTAGGGTTTTAGATGGGGTCTGACCCAATGGCGGCTGGTGGTCATTTATATTGGAGGCTCTGGAACAGAATTAATGGAACAGTATCAAACACATGGTTTCAGGAACAACATATCCTAAACCCCACGTGGGCCCTCAACAGTGGGAGACCCCATGTGGACCCTCAACAGTGGGAGATGTTTTAGTCAAATATTATAAAACGTAAATAAATGCAACATGTAAAGTGCTGGTCCCTTGTATCATGAGCTAAAATAAAAGATTCCAGACATTTTCCATTTTCCGCAAATGTCTTTACATCCCTGTTAGTGAGCATTTTGCTTTGCCCAAATAATCCATCCAACATCCGACAGGTGTGTTTATATCAATAAGCTGATTTAAAGTAAACAATGATCATATACAAACAGATGGCTCAAAATGGTTTACATTAAAGGTAAAAAACAAATAAATTGAGGAACTTAATTCCAGAAAGATGAAGTTAATATATTATGGCAAAAAAACAAAGTAAACTGGATGGAATATGTGGAAAAATGATAACTAAATTATTATTTTTTTACTTGTTACAAATAACAAAGTCACCCATGAAAGAAAAATACTTGAAGCATATGTTTTCAGCTTTCATTCTCCATCTTCTCTAACCAAAGTTAATTGTATGGATTTCTTTTTCTATGAATAATGTAAAATTAACATGTGTACAGAAAGACTCATGTGAAGGATAAATTACAGAGGAACATTCTTGATGCAATTAAAGCCTTTAAGGCTGGGAAAACCCAGGGCTGAATGGCATACCAGTGGAAGTATACACAACTTTTTTTTTATATATACTCAGAGGACCATTATTAGAATGACTTTTAACCAATCCTATATAAATGGTAGATTAGTGGTTACCATTGTTGGACTAGTAACCGGAAACAAAAAGGTTGTGAGTTCACATCCCCGAGCTGACAAGGTACAAATCTGTAATAAAGGAAAACATATTCTGCCCCTGAACAGGCAGTTCAGTACCAGTCATGTCTACTCATTCCTGTGCGTTTTTTTATCTGTACGATCTACATTGTAGATCAGAAGTGAAGACATTGAAACTATGAAATAACACTTTTTCTGAGTTGTCTTGTCTTAAGGTAGTGATGGACGGTCGTTTCTCTTTGCTTATTTGAGCTGTTCTTGCCATAATATGGACTTGGTGTGTTATCAAATAGTGCTATCTTCTATATACCACCCCTACCTTGACACATCACAACTGGTTGGCTCAAACGTATTAAGAAGGAAAGAAATTCCACAAATGAACTTTAAGTAGGCACACCTGTTAATTGAAATGTGATTACCTGGACCACCTGAAACTGGTTGAGAGAGTGCCAAGAGTGTACAAAGTTGCTATATTAAAGCTGATCTACCCCTAAAAGAAGGGGGGAAAGAAAGTAATTACACAGGTGAACCTTGTGCTGTGCACAATAAAAGGCTACTCTAAAATGTGCAGTTTTGTCACACAACGCAATGCCACAGACGTCTCAAGTTTTGAGAGTGTGCAATTTGCTTGCGAACTGCAGGAATGTACACCAGAGCTGTTGCCAGAGAATTTTATATTCATTTCTTTACCGTAAGCCGCCTCCAGTGTCGTTTTAGAGAATTTGGCAGTACGTCCAACCGGCCTCACAACCCCAGACCACATGTAACCACGCCAGCCCAGAACCTCCACATCTGGCTGCTTTGCCAGTGGGATCGTCTGAGACCAGCCACCTGGACAGCTGATGAAACTGGGGAATATTTCTGTCTGTAATGTAATTAAACCCTTTTGTGTGTGGGGTGGGGTGGGGGGGATCATTCTGATTGGCTGGGCTTGTCTCCCCACCCACAGCTGCCCAGTCATGTGAAATCCATAGATTTATTTCAATTGGCTGATTTGTTGAAATTGTTGTGTGTCAGGTTAACATTTTTGTTCAGTGTGCATGCAGCTGGATATGTGATTCCTCTTCCATTTAAAAAAAAGAAAAAGTATTAATTAGAGAATAACCAGCCATGTTCAATGTTCTTACATTCTGGAAGCTCTTATGTTGTGGACAGAGTCAAGTGTCCTGTTCTTCGTTGTGATTCCCTTCTCTTTTGTGTAGTCTGTTGCTACCAGCAGGTGGCGGTATGTCTCAGCGAATGGCCTTACAGGTGTTTTTTTAGGGAGCTTCCACATTGCTTCGATACACCACTGGTACCAAATGAATCTCCGAAAACCCATCAGTGCTTGTCTTTGTTGTTTACAGTTACAGGTTACAGGTTACAGTCAAGTTTATATTGAATAATCATTTGTCTGTGTATTCGGTATATATATATATACAGTGGTTTTACATAATGGTATATACAGTGGTATATATATATATATACAGTGGTTTTACATAATGGTATATACAGTGGTATATATATATATATATATATATATACAGTGGTTTTACATAATGGTATATACAGTGGTATATATATATATACAGTGGTTTTACATAATGGTATATACAGTGGTATATATATATATACAGTGGTTTTACATAATGGTTTTACATAATGGTATATACACTGTATATATATATACTTGGCATAACTATATACAGTGGTATATGTCATATATATATTTGAGGTCAGTGGTTTTACATAATGGTATATACAGTGGTATATATATATATTGGTATATACAGTGGTTTTACATAATGGTATATACAGTGGAATATATATATACAGTGGGGGGGCATAATGGATCAACACTGTACTTGCATAGGGGGGGTCAGGAAATAATCCCAGGCTGATTATTTGAGGTCAGTTGGTGTGGGGGGGGGGGGCAGGATCTTCCCTTGGGAGGTGGGGGGCAGGATCTTCCCCTTGGGAGAGGGGGGAGGGCAGGAACTTCCCTTGGGAGAGGGGGGGCAGGAACTTCCCCTTGGAGAGGGGGGCAGTCACATGGCAGACCGGCATGGTGGCACAGTAACTTTCTGTCCGGGGGTAGCGTTTGCCGTGGTACGGTAGCTTCCTGTTGTGTTGCGTGTGGTGGCACCGAGGACTGGCACCGGGCCAGAGTGATAAACACCTGGTACATCCTATAAAACACTGCTCTAGTTCATTTTGTAAACTGACTAAGGGCTCTCTTGACTCAATGGGACTCAAATAAAGGTGCAATTAAAAACGGGACACTGTCTGGGAAGATTGGAGTTGTAGGAGAATATGTTCAATGTGAATAAGTCATGTGCAGACACAGATGGAGTTCATGGCCAAGAAGGATTGTGTGATTCACGCATACATGTTCAGTAGTTGACCGACAACCAATAACTACTACCATGGATCCACCATGAGCTGTCATATCACCACATTCTTATCGGCAGATTCAACAGCCTTGGTTTCTCAAATGACTACCTCGCCTGGTTCACCAACTACTTCTCAGATAGAGTTCAGTTTGTCAAATCGGAGGGCCTGTTGTCCGGACCTGTCTCTATGGGGGCACCACAGGGTTCAATTCTCAGGCCGACTCTTTTCTCTGTATACAGAAGACACCATTCGGTATACTTCTGGCCCTTCTATGGACGAGCTTCAATGCCATACAACTCTCCTTCCGTGGCCTCCAACTGCTCTTAAACACTAGTAAAACTAAATGTATGCTCTTCAACCAATCACTGCCCGCTGCTGCCCGCCGGTCCAGCATGACTACTCTGGACGGTTCTGACTTAGAATATGTGGACAACTACAAATACCTGGGTGTCTGGTTAGACTGTAAACTCTCCTTCAGGACTCACATTAAGCATCTCCAATCCAAAATTAAATCTAGAATCGGCTTCTTATTTCGCAACAAAGCATCCTTCACTAATGCTGCCAAACAAACATATCCTCGTAAAACTGACCATCCTACCGATCTTCGGCGAGTGGTCGCTGATGTTTTTTCACACCTGAAATGCCTTACAGTGTCTGACCGAATGCTGGAACACAGCTGGAGCTGAGGAGATACCAAGGTATTAATATTAATGCATTCTGGAACACCACTGGAGCTGAGGAGATACCAAGGTATTAATATTAATGCATTCTGGAACACCACTGGAGCTGAGGAGATACCAAGGTATTAATATTAATGCATTCTGGAACACCACTGGAGCTGAGGAGATACCAAGGTATTAATATTAATGCATTCTGGAACACCACTGGAGCTGAGGAGATACCAAGTTATTAATATTAATGCATTCTGGAACACCACTGGAGCTGAGGAGATACCAAGGTATTAATATTAATGCATTCTGGAACACCACTGGAGCTGAGGAGATACCAAGGTATTAATATTAATGCATTCTGGAACACCACTGGAGCTGAGGAGATACCAAGGTATTAATATTAATGCATTCTGGAACACCACTGGAGCTGAGGAGAGGAGATTCTGGAACACCACCAAGGTATTAATATTAATGCATTCTGGAACACCACTGGAGCTGAGGAGATACCAAGGTATTAATATTAATGCATTCTGGAACACCACTGGAGCTGAGGAGATACCAAGGTATTAATATTAATGCATTCTGGAACACCACTGGAGCTGAGGAGATACCAAGGTATTAATATTAATGCATTCTGGAACACCACTGGAGCTGAGGAGATAGCTGAGGAGATACCAAGGTATTAATATTAATGCATTCTGGAACACCACTGGAGCTGAGGAGATACCAAGGTATTAATATTAATGCATTCTGGAACACCACTAATATGGAGGAGGAGATACCAAGGTATTAATATTAATGCATTCTGGAACACCACTGGAGCTGAGGAGATACCAAGGTATTAATATTAATGCATTCTGGAACACCACTGGAGCTGAGGAGATACCAAGGTATTAATATTAATGCATTCTGGAACACCACTGGAGCTGAGGAGATACCAAGGTATTAATATTAATGCATTCTGGAACACCACTGGAGCTGAGGAGATACCAAGGTATTAATATTAATGCATTCTGGAACACCACTGGAGCTGAGGAGATACCAAGGTATTAATATTAATGCATTCTGGAACACCACTGGAGCTGAGGAGATACCAAGGTATTAATATTAATGCATTCTGGAACACCACTGGAGCTGAGGAGATACCAAGGTATTAATATTAATGCATTCTGGAACACCACTGGAGCTGAGGAGATACCAAGGTATTAATATTAATGCATTCTGGAACACCACTGGAGCTGAGGAGATACCAAGGTATTAATATTAATGCATTCTGGAACACCACTGGAGCTGAGGAGATACCAAGGTATTAATATTAATGCATTCTGGAACACCACTGGAGCTGAGGAGATACCAAGGTATTAATATTAATGCATTCTGGAACACCACTGGAGCTGAGGAGATACCAAGGTATTAATATTAATGCATTCTGGAACACCACTGGAGCTGAGGAGATACCAAGGTATTAATATTAATGCATTCTGGAACACCACTGGAGCTGAGGAGATACCAAGGTATTAATATTAATGCATTCTGGAACACCACTGGAGCTGAGGAGATACCAAGGTATTAATATTAATGCATTCTGGAACACCACTGGAGCCAAGGAGGAGATACCAAGGTATTAATATTAATGCATTCTGGAACACCACTGGAGCTGAGGAGATACCAAGGTATTAATATTAATGCATTCTGGAACACCACTGGAGCTGAGGAGATACCAAGGTATTAATATTAATGCATTCTGGAACACCACTGGAGCTGAGGAGATACCAAGGTATTAATATTAATGCATTCTGGAACACCACTAATGCATTCTGGAACACCACTGGAGGAGATACCAAGGTATTAATATTAATGCATTCTGGAACACCACTGGAGCTGAGGAGATACCAAGGTATTAATATTAATGCATTCTGGAACACCACTGGAGCTGAGGAGATACCAAGGTATTAATATTAATGCATTCTGGAACACCACTGGAGCTGAGGAGATACCAAGGTATTAATATTAATGCATTCTGGAACACCACTGGAGCTGAGGAGATACCAAGGTATTAATATTAATGCATTCTGGAACACCACTGGAGCTGAGGAGATACCAAGGTATTAATATTAATGCATTCTGGAACACCACTGGAGCTGAGGAGATACCAAGGTATTAATATTAATGCATTCTGGAACACCACTGGAGCTGAGGAGATACCAAGGTATTAATATTAATGCATTCTGGAACACCACTGGAGCTGAGGAGATACCAAGGTATTAATATTAATGCATTCTGGAACACCACTGGAGCTGAGGAGATACCAAGGTATTAATATTAATGCATTCTGGAACACCACTGGAGCTGAGGAGATACCAAGGTATTAATATTAATGCATTCTGGAACACCACTGGAGCTGAGGAGCTAATGCATTCTGGAGATACCAAGGTATTAATATTAATGCATTCTGGAACACCACTGGAGCTGAGGAGATACCAAGGTATTAATATTAATGCATTCTGGAACACCACTGGAGCTGAGGAGATACCACTGGAAGGGTATTAATATTAATGCATTCTGGAACACCACCACTGGAGCTGAGGAGATACCAAGGTATTAATATTAATGCATTCTGGAACACCACTGGAGCTGAGGAGATACCAAGGTATTAATATTAATGCATTCTGGAACACCACTGGAGCTGAGGAGATACCAAGGTATTAATATTAATGCATTCTGGAACACCACTGGAGCTGAGGAGATACCAAGGTATTAATATTAATGCATTCTGGAACACCACTGGAGCTGAGGAGATACCAAGGTATTAATATTAATGCATTCTGGAACACCACTGGAGCTGAGGAGATACCAAGGTATTAATATTAATGCATTCTGGAACACCACTGGAGCTGAGGAGATACCAAGGTATTAATATTAATGCATTCTGGAACACCACTGGAGCTGAGGAGATACCACTGGAGCTGAGGAGATACCAAGGTATTAATATTAATGCATTCTGGAACACCACTGGAGCTGAGGAGATACCAAGGTATTAATATTAATGCATTCTGGAACACCACTGGAGCTGAGGAGATACCAAGGTATTAATATTAATGCATTCTGGAACACCACTGGAGCTGAGGAGATACCAAGGTATTAATATTAATGCATGGAACACCACTCTGGAACACCACTGGAGCTGAGGAGATACCAAGGTATTAATATTAATGCATTCTGGAACACCACTGGAGCTGAGGAGATACCAAGGTATTAATATTAATGCATTCTGGAACACCACTGGAGCTGAGGAGATACCAAGGTATTAATATTAATGCATTCTGGAACACCACTGGAGCTGAGGAGATACCAAGGTATTAATATTAATGCATTCTGGAACACCACTGGAGCTGAGGAGATACCAAGGTATTAATATTAATGCATTCTGGAACACCACTGGAGCTGAGGAGATACCAAGGTATTAATATTAATGCATTCTGGAACACCACTGGAGCTGAGGAGAAGTTGAAAAACCTTATGAGTGTTGATGTACAGTGACTTCAGAAAGTCTTCCCCCTTGACTTATTCCCTCCTCTAAAATTGTGTTTCAGCCTGAATTCAAAATGGATTAAATTACATGTTTTTCCTCACCTGCACATAACACTCTATAATAATGACAAGTTGAAAACATGTTTCTAAATGAAATACAGAAATATTTAATTTACATAAGTATTCACACCCCCGGGTGTAGAAGCACCTTTGGCAGCGATTACAGCTGTTTGTCTTTCTGGGTAAGTCTCTAAGAGCTTTGCACACCTGGATTGGGCAACATTTGCCAATTTATACTTTTCAAAATTCTTCAAGCTCTGATCATTGTTAGACTACAGTTTTCAGGTCTTGTCAATACTCAGCTACTCAGGAACATTCACTGTCTTCTTGGTAAGCAACTCCAGTGTAGATTTGGCCTTGTGTTTTCATTCAAAGACTCAATCATGGACACTCTTACTGACAGTTGTGGCTACTTTGTGTGATGTATTGTTGTCTCTATCTTCGTGCCCTTTGTCCTGTTGTCTGTGTCCAATAATGTTTGTACCATGTTTTGTGTTGCTACCATGTTGTTGTTAGTTTTTGTTGCTACCATGCTGTGCTGCTACCATGTTGTTAGTTTTTGTTGCTACCATGCTGTGCTGCTACCATGTCGTGCTGCTACCATGTTGTTAGCTTTTGTTGCTACCATGCTGTGCTGCTACCATGTTGTTAGTTTTTGTTGCTACCATGCTGTGTTGTCATGTGTTGCTGTCTATGTTGTTGTCTTAGGTCTCTTTATGTCATGTTGTGTTGCTACCATGCTGTGTTGTCATGTGTTGCTGTCTATGTTGTTGTCTTAGGTCTCTTTATGTCATGTTGTGTTGTTTCTCTTGTTGTGATGTGTTTTGTCCTATATTTTTATTTAATTTATTTTTATTTTAAATGCCAGCCCCTGTCCCCGCAGGAGGCCTTTTTGCCTTTTGGTAGGCCGTCATTGTAAATAAGAATTTGTTCTTAACTGACATGCCTAAATAAAGGTCCAATTAAATAAATACATCAAATTGTCCTGCTGAAAGGTGATCTCTGTGTCTGGTGGAAAGCAGACTGAACCAGGTTTTCCTCTAGGACTTTGCCTGTGTTTAGCTACATTTTCTTTTTTTTATCCTGATAAACTCCCCAGTCCTTAACAAATACAAGCATACCCATAATATGAAGCAGCCACCACTATGCTTGAAAAGATGGCGAGTGATACTCAGGAATGGGTTGTGTTGGATTTGTCCCAAACGTAACACTTTATATTCAGAACCAAAAGGTAATTGCTTTTCCACCATTTTTTGCAGTATTACTTTAGTGCCTTGTTGCAAACAGGATGTACGTTTTGGAATATTTGTATTCTGTACAGGATTCCTTCTATTCACTCCGTCATTTATATTAGTATTGTGGAGTAACTACAGTGTTGTTGGTCCATCCTCAGTTTTCTCCCATCACAGCCAAACTCCCTCCCTATCACAGCCATTAAACTCTCCCCCAACAAGATTTAGATGCTGGCTGTTTAAAGTTACCATTGGCCTCTTAAATGTAAATGTAAATGGTGTTTTAAAAATGGCCTCATGGTGAAATCTCTGAGCAGTTTCCTTCCTCTCCAGCAACTGAGGATGGACACCCGTATCTTTGTAGTGACTGGGTGTATTGATACACCATCGAAAGTGTAATTATTAACTTCACTTCGCTCAAAGGGATAATCAACATCTGCTTTATATTTTTTGACCCATCTACCAATAGGGGCCCTTCTTTGCGAGGCATTGGAAAACCTCCCTGGTCTTTGTGGTTGAATCTGGGTTTGAAATTCACTGCTCCACTGAGGGACATTACAGATAATTAATTATATGTGGGGTACAGTGATGAGGTTGTCATTCAAAAATCATTTTAAACACTATTATCGCACACAGAGTCCATGCAACTTAATTATGTGACTTGTTAAGCACATTTTTACTTCTGAGCTTATTTAGGCTTGGACGATCATGCGACATCCCCTTGATCATCATGAAACGTCCTGGTCATTGAATGTCCCAACTTTGAGAGAAAAAAACCCTACTTTGTATCGGAGTTGTCTCTTTTTTGAAATTCAAGACGGGCTATTCATATTCGAGAGGTAGATGAATTTGAAATACTTTCGCCATTGACGACAACACTTTATATCAGAGTTGTGCCTGTTCACAATCGTATCTGCTCCTCATTGGCTAGAAGGGTCCCCACCTGATATCACCTCCGCCCACTTGCCTTCTGTCTTTGAGGACATGTAATTTCCATTGTTAGAACGATCACTCGATCATCTTGTCAATATAATAGATCATCTTTGACCATGCTCTGACATTCAAAGGGGTGGAGCTGGTGGTGTGGGCATTTGGCTAAGCAGAGAAGGGGTTATTACGTGATTGGTTTAATTTATCTTTTTTTAAACACTTTTGAAACACTTTATAATGTAATAATCAACGCATAATGTAATAAATACTTTTAAAAAACATTTTTTATTATTAAATATTTAATTATTACAGTATGTTCAAAAACATTATTAGTTCAGCATATGTATTGCATTATAAGCATTTAGTATGTTATAAATGCAAACATTATTTCATTATTAGCAGCTATTACATTGTTGGTAATGTACAACATTATCAGCATTTAGTACGTTATAAATGCAAACGTTATTTCATTATTAGCAGCTATTACATTATTGGTAATGCACTACATTATCATTTGCTACTGGGACTATGGTGGTGAATGCTACAATGGTGAGAACACATCACAAGACAGGGATCATTATGAATGATCATCACAGAGTCTACTACGATGAGTGGTCATGTAGTAACAACGGCATGGCTACGTCCCAAATAGGACCCTATTCTCTCTCTCTCTCTCTATATATAGTGCACTACATTTTAACCGGAGCTGTGCTCTGTTTGTGAAACTACACTGGATAGTGTCTATCAGTGTTTACCTTTCAAGTAGTGCACTATAAAGGGAAGACGGTGACGCTTGGGACTCATTTAAAAACATGAAAGCCTTTCAGATACCCTCTCTGGAAGTACACACACACACACACACACACACACACACACACACACACACACACACACACACACACACACACACACACACACACACACACACACACACACACACAATCTCTCTCTGGGCCCACCACGGTGTATCTTTCACTCTGTGTTATTTGTTATTCTACTACATTCCCGTCCAAAAGCCTCTTGGCTCCGGAAGGCTGTTCTCTCTCTAGCTGCTGCTGTTGGAGCCGTCTGCCAACTCAACCAGGCATTGATGTAGAGAAACTATATTATTCCTCACTGGGAGTGTTAGGGGAGGGGGGTGTCGGATAGAATCGATATGATAGAAATGTGACCCTATGTCATTGGGTGGCTCGATCTGTTGTCCTTGTGAGCAGCCACAGGCCTTGAGAGGGATTAGCCTCTTGCTTGGCATCTCTGAGGTCATTCATTTAGTTACAACAGATCCCAAATAGCATCCGGGGGGTTGCAGAGTTAGAGTTAGGTTTATGTACATAATTGCTACATTTACCGTAAGGGTTATATATATATATATATATATACAGTATATGTGTGTTTGTGTGTGTTTACTTACATTTATATATATGTGTGTTTATATATATATATATATGTGTGTTTGTGTGTGTTTACTTACATTTATATATATGTTTATTTATATATATATATATATATGTGTGTGGGTGTGGGTGTGTGTTTATATATATATATGTGTGTGGGTGTGGGTGTGTGTTTATATATATATATGTGTGTGGGTTTGTGTTTATATATATACAGTATATGTGTGTTTGTGTGTGTTTACTTACATTTATATATATGTGTGTTTATATATATATATATGTGTGTTTGTGTGTGTACATTTATATATATGTTTATTTATATTTATATATATATATATATGTGTGGGTGGGTGTGTGTTTATATATATATATATATATGTGTGGGTGGCTGTGTGTTTATTTATATATATATATATGTGTGGGTGGCTGTGTGTTTATTTATATATATATATATGTGTGGCTGTGTGTTTATTTATAGAGCATAACGCCAGGGTATATCCCGGGACCACCCATATAGAATGTATGCACACATGACTGGTGTGGTGTTTAAATGGCATATATTATTTATTATTATTATTATTATTATTACATATGTGTGTGTGTGGCTGTGTGTTTATTTATATATATATATATATGTGTGTGGGTGGTTGTGAGTAATTGTCCAACAACATAATAAAGAGCCATGTTTCCCCCCAGTATCTTGTTGCCCTGCTGACCTAGGAGTGGACACACACACACACACACACACACACACACACACACACACAAATTATACACACTGTACACACAGTACACACTCACACACCCTATTCCCGGTGATGTACTGCTGACCTGGGAGGACCACCTCTCCTCTCTATTTGTTATTTAAGCAGTCTGATGGCCTGTTAAATGCATACATAGTCTGTGTAGGAGTGGAGGAATCCTGGAGGTTGGCGGGATTCCTGGTTTTAACTGGTTTCATTGGCTGTTGGAAAACAAATGGATCAAACGTTGTCTCAACGTAATGCATTTTTAAGCCTATTGATTTCGTAGTTTGACTATCTGCGCTGCTTTTTGTATCATAAGGTACTTAGATCGGTAAGTCGCTCTGGATAAGAGCGTCTGCTAAATGACTTAAATGTAAATGTAAATGGTAATCTCCATTTACGGGCGCGTATTATCTCTGGGGTTTTTGAAGACATTTAACAATCAATAAAAAACTATTCTTCATGAATTAGAACAATTTTCTGTATTTTTTTTTATTTCTCTTTAAAATATGGATGATCGGTCAAAACAATCAAATGTGTAATTTTAAGAAAAGCAAAATGTGAAGACTGTGCAGTAGGCATGTAGGTCTGACTCATAGGATGCCTCCCAAAATAGAACCATATTCCCTATGTAGTGTACTTTACAATGAATGGGTCTGAATAATTTCTGAATGCACTGTATGTATGTGTAGGTGTGTGTTTATTTATAAATATATATATATACCCTTATTTACCCATAAGGCTCAGGACAAAGGTAGTGCACTATATAGGGAATAGGGCGCTATGTGGCTATGTGGTATTGGTAAGCTGACATAGTGACATCCATTGGTCTTAGTACATGTAGTAGTAGTCTGTGTTGATGTCTTCCCGAGGTCAGAGTCTCACCTGAGATTTGGTTGTGGTTTGTTAAGAAAAATAGGTCTGACACATCTGTGACCTCCAGTGACATTTGGATCCCAGTAGATTAGATGTTCTGGTAGCCTGTTGATGTCTTCATGAGGCCATAGTTATGGCCTGGGGATGTATCGCTGATGTATGTGTCGCCCTGGGTAGACCTGCAGCTGCCTTCGACGCGCACACACAGACACACACACAAACACACACACAAACACACACACGCACAGACAGCTGTCTGATGTATGCGTCGCCTTGGGAAAACCATCATCCTGCCTGCGGAGATGTAGAGCTTCATAAATAAACCTATAGGAAAACTAAGACATGTAGATACGTAACCTCACAGCTATATATTTCCTGCCCCAGGAGATATCTGACACTGATAAATTCTCCCTCATACTGCTATTCATACAGAGACAACCGCACACACACACGTGCAGAACACACACACACACACACGCGTGCACACACACCTCTCACAGCTATCAGACAGTAGATGAATGTTTCCCTTCTGACCCACAGCAGCCTGTACTGAAGCTGAGTTGGCTGCTTGGAAACCATACATATCTACAGTATGTATTGGTATCGTTTTCCGTAACATCATGACTATAACTACTGTTCCATGAAAAGAAGGAGAACGAGGAAACGAACACATTCTCGCCACTTTAAGGTTGAAGTGTCTACAATCACGCCCGACAATGCCAATGAAAACCCCCCGACCTTCCTGAATGCCTCGCTGAAAGCCCCGCCTTCCACAGGTGATACACGTGAGGCTCGGATTAATGTCTTCATTTTCATAACGCTCCTCACCGAGCCAAAGGAACGCGGGGCGTGGGGCTAGACAGCTGGTGTACTTTGTTTTCCTCTTTCAGGGAACAATAGTTATAGTCATAACGCTACATTTCCCTATCAGTCAGTCAACTTCGGTTCAACATACTATGGAGAAATATAGTTACGCCCCAAACAGATATTAAATGAAAATGACCACGCTGAATTTGCCAGAAGCGGCAGTCTGGTTATTTTCCCACACAACACGCTGCCTAGTGACTTTCCCCTGCCGTAAAGCACCGTGTGTGTTACACTAGGAGCAGTGCCTAGTGAGGGAATGCCAAGAGTTTGCAAAGCTGTCATCAAGGCAAAGGGTGGAAGAGGGTGGACTTTGAAGAATCTCAATTATTTTTTTTGATTTGATCACATGATTCCATGTGTGTTATTTAATAGTTTTGATGTCTTCACTATTATTCTACAATGTAGAAAATAGTAGTAAAAAAATACAGAAAAACCCTTGAATGAGTAGGTGTGTCCAAATTTTGATTGGTACTGTATATGTCCATGAGAGTCTCACCTTTCCACATACAGTTCCTTTGCGAAAGTATTCATCCCCCTTGAACTTTGCGACCTTTTGCCACATTTCAGGCTTCAAACATAAAGATATAAAACTGTATTTTTTTGTGAAGAATCAACAACAAGTGGGACACAATCATGAAGTGGAACGACATTTATTGGATATTTCAAACTTTTTTTAACAAATCAAAAACGGAAAAATTGGGCGTGTCCCTGAGCACAAGAACACTAAGGTAACCTGCCTAATTGACTACCGACCCGTAGCACTCACGTTTGTAGCCATGAAGTGCTTTGAAAGGCTGGTCATGGCTCACATTAACACCATCATCCCAGAAACCCTAGACCCACTTCAATTCACATACCGCCCCAACAGATCCACAGATGATGCAGTCTCTATCACACTCCACACTGCCCTTTCCCACCTGGACAAAAGGAACACCTATGTGAGAATGCTGTTCATTGACTACAGCTCAGCGTTCAACACCATAGTGCCCTCAAAGCTCATCACTAAGCTATGGACCCTGGGACTAAACATCTCCCTCTGCAACTGGATCCTGGACTCCCTGATGGGCCGCCCACTGGTGGTGAGGGTAGGTATAACAACACACATCTGCCACGCTGATCTTTAACACGGGGACCCCTCAGGGGTGCATGCTCAGTCCCTTCCTATACTCCCTGTTCACTCGTGACTGCACGGCCAGGTACGACTCCAACGCCATCATTAAGTTTGCCAATGACACAACAGTGTCACCGACAACGATGAGACAGCCTATAGGGAGGAGGTCAGAGACCTGACTGTGTGGTGCAAGGACAACAACCTCTCTCTCAAAGTGATCAAGACAAAGGGGTTCATTGTGGACCACAGTTATAGGAGCACTGAGCACGCCCCCATTCTAATTGATGGGGCTGTAGTGGAGCAGGTTGAGAGCTTCAAGTTCATTGGTGACCAAAGCACCAACAAACTAACATGGCCAAAGACAGTCGTGAAGACGGCATGACAAAATCTAATCCCCCTCAGGAGACTGAAAAGATTTGGCATGGGTCCCCAGATCCTCAAAAGGTTTTACAGCTGCACCATCGAGAGCATCCTGACTTGTCACATCACTGCCTGGTATGGCAACTGCTCGGCCTCCGACCGCAAGGCACTACAGAGGGTAGTGCGTACAGCCCAGAACATCACCGGGGCGAAGCACCTGCCATCCAGGACCTCTATACCAGGCGGTGTCAGAGGAAGGCCCTAAAAATTGTCAAAGACTCCAGCCACATTAGTCAAAGACTGTTCTCTTCGCTACCGCACGGCAAGCGGTACCGGAGTGCCAAGTCTAGGTCCAAGAGGCTTCTAAACAGCTTCTACCCCCAAGCCATAAGACTCCTGAACATCTCATCAAATGGCTACCCAGACTATTTGCATTGCCCCCCCCCCCCTTTTACACTGCTGCTACTCTCCGTTATAATCTATGCATAGTCTCATACTCTGTACCAGTACCCCCTGTATATAGCCTCCACATAGACTCTATACCTGTAGCCCCTGTATATAGCCTCCACATTGACTCTGTACCGGTATCCCCTGTATATAGCCTCCACATTGACTCTGTACCGGTATCCCCTGTATATAGTCTCCACATTGACTCTGTACCGGTACCCCCTGTATATAGCCTCCACATTGACTCTGTACCGGTACCCCCTGTATATAGCCTCCACATTGACTCTGTACCGGTACCCCCTGTATATAGCCTCCACATTGACTCTGTACCGGTACCCCCTGTATATAGCCTCCACATTGACTCTGTACCGGTACCCCCTGTATATAGCCTCCACATTGACTCTGTACCGGTACCCCCTGTATATAGCCTCCACATTGACTCTGTACCGGTACCCCTGTATATAGCCTCCACATTGACTCTGTACCGGTACCCCCTGTATATAGCCTCCACATTGACTCTGTACCGGTACCCCCTGTATATAGCCTCCACACTGACTCTGTACCATAATACCCTGTATATAGCCTCCACATTGACTCTGTACCGGTACCCCCTGTATATAGCCTCCACACTGACTCTGTACCGGTACCCCCTGTATATAGTATCCACATTGACTCTGTACCGGTAACCACTGTATATAGCCTCCACATTGACTCTGTACCGGTACCCCCTGTATATAGCCTCCACATTGACTCTGTACCGGTAACCCCTGTATATAGCCTCCACATTGACTCTGTACCCCCTGTACCCCCTGTATATAGCCTCCACATTGACTCTGTACCGGTACCCCCTGTATATAGCCTCCACATTGACTCTGTACCGGTACCCCCTGTATATAGCCTCCACATTGACTCTGTACCGGTAACCACTGTATATAGCCTCCACATTGACTCTGTACTGGTACCCCCTGTATATCGCCTCCACATTGACTCTGTACCGGTAACCACTGTATATAGCCTCCACATTGACCATGTACCGGTACCCCCTGTACATAGCCTACACATTGACTCTGTACCAGTACACCCTGTATATAGCCTCCACATTGACTCTGTACCGGTACCCCCTGTATATAGCCTCCACATTGACTCTGTACCGGTAACCCCTGTATATAGCCTCCACATTGACTCTGTACCAGTAACCCCTGTATATAGCCTCCACATTGACTCTGTACCCCCTGTACCCCCTGTATATAGCCTCCACATTGACTCTGTACCGGTTACCCCCTGTATATAGCCTCCACATTGACTCTGTACCGGTACCCCCTGTATATAGCCTCCACATTGACTCTGTACCGGTAACCTCTGTATATAGCCTCCACATTGACTCTGTACCGGTAACCCCTGTATATAGCCTCCACATTGACTCTGTACCGGTACCCCCTGTATATAACCTCCACATTGTTATTTTACTGCTAATCTTTAATCATTCGTTACTTTTATGTCTTTATTTATTTTATTTTAGGGTTTAGGGCCTGTAAGTAAGCATTTCACTGTATGCTCTACACCTGTTGTAATCTGCGCATTTGACGAATAGAGTTTGATTTGGTGTGACGTTGAATTTAAAACAACTCCCGAGATGGTGTGATCCCAAACGACACCCAATCCAGGGCACTTTTGTCAAAAGTAGTGCACTTCAATAGGGTGAGCCACGAGCTCCCATACAAAACGTCAACAATTACAGTAAAATAAGTTGACCGAACTGCCCTCAAACCCCTGTGTTTACAGAACACTGCCAAAATATTACAATAATCACTGAGAGATCAAATTCAACAAGGAGAAGTTTTCTCCCCCCCCCCCTCATCTCTCTTCTGATTACTTTGTTTTCTTGTTTTCTTGTTATTTCCATAGCTGTGGTCGGTGGTCCTTCTGTAGCTCAGTTGGTAGAGCATGGCGCTTGTAACGCCAGGGTAGTGGGTTCGATTCCCGGGACCACCCATACGTAGAATGTATGCACACATTACTGTAAGTCGCTTTGGATAAAAGCGTCTGCTAAATGGCATATATTATATTATTATTATGATATAACACACTGTCAAATTTGACATAAACCTTATAAAGGGTGTCATAAGCACAGCTTAATAAAGGCCTTATAAATCATGTTAAATTGAGGCTTCACAAAGCTTTTATAGCCCTGTCACGCATTTTCGTGAGAGCATTGCAGCGCCGGGTTAGTGGGTTTGATTCCCGGGACCACCCATACGTAAAAAATGTATTCACTCATGACTGTAAGTCGCTTTGGATAAAACTGTCTGCTAAATTTGATATATTACTCTAAAACTTTTCTAGGATGGCTCAATCACTTTCCCTCTCGGCTGCATAGTCAATATTGGGCCTGACCTCAACTTCCCCCACAATGCTGTGCTTCAGGATGACGCACACTCTGAAGTGAAGTCATGCAAAAAACGTTGATAGGGCCTTTTAAAACATTGGTAGGGCCTTTAAAAACATTGGTAGGGCCTTTTAAAACGTTGATAGGGCCTTTAAAAACATTGGTAGGGCCTTTTAAAACGTTGATAGGGCCTTTTAAAACATTGGTAGGGCCTTTTAAAACGTTGATAGGGCCTTTTAAAACATTGGTAGGGCCTTTTAAAACGTTGATAGGGCCTTTAAAAACATTGGTAGGGCCTTTTAAAACATTGGTAGGGCCTTTTAAAACGTTGATAGGGCCTTTAAAAACATTGGTAGGGCCTTTAAAAACATTGGTAGGGCCTTTTAAAACATTGGTAGGGCCTTTTAAAACATTGGTAGGGCCTTTTAAAACATTGGTAGGGCCTTTTAAAACATTGGTAGGGCCTTTTAAAACATTGTTAGGGCCTTTAAAACATTGATAGGGTCTTTTAAAACATTGGTAGGGTCTTTTAAAACATTGGTAGGGCCTTTTAAAACATTGATAGGGTCTTTTAAAACATTGGTAGGGCCTTTAAAAACATTGGTAGGGCCTTTTAAAACATTGGTAGGGTCTTTTAAAACATTGGTAGGGCCTTTTAAAACATTGGTAGGGCCTTTAAAAACATTGGTAGGGTCTTTTAAAACATTGGTAGGGCCTTTTAAAACATTGGTAGGGCCTTTTAAAACATTGGTAGGGCCTTTAAATGTTGGTAATGTTCTATATAAGAGCGCTCAGGGACCAGCTACACTATTCACAGCCCAGTGTAATGTTCTATATAAGAGCGCTCAGGGACCAGCTACACTATTCACAGCCCAGTGTAATGTTCTATATAAGAGCGCTCAGGGACCAGCTACACTATTCACAGCCCAGAGTAATGTCCTATATAAGAGCGCTCAGGGACCAGCTACACTATTCACAGCCCAGTGTAATGTTCTATATAAGAGCGCTCAGGGACCAGCTACACTATTCACAGCCCAGTGTAATGTTCTATATAAGAGCGCTCAGGGACCAGCTACACTATTCACAGCCCAGTGTAATGTTCTATATAAGAGCGCTCAGGGACCAGCTACACTATTCACAGCCCAGTGTAATGTCCTATATAAGAGCGCTCAGGGACCAGCTACACTATTCACAGCCCAGTGTAATGTCCTATATAAGAGCGCTCAGGGACCAGCTACACTATTCACAGCCCAGTGTAATGTCCTATGAAATTACATTGCTGGACTTTTTGAAACTTCATGTATTTATATGGTTTAAATATGTCTTTAATGTTGATTTGTTTTTAGCTCTTAGTGATAATTCCCTAAGTGTTAATACACTTGTCTTTACTTCACTAAGCCTTTTTATGTATGTGTTATGAATGACGGAAGGTGTCTGACTTCAAATGAAGCACAGCATCATATATATTCTGATCCTGACTGGGCCCAGCACCTTGCTGTATGGCTAGTTTTTGTTGTGTGCCTGTTTGTGCACTGAGGAACATGTAACTTGGTTCCAGAAGAAAGACACTTTACATTTTTTTTTGTAAAAGTTAGTGTTTCTTTAGGTTGGGGGCTTTCATCAAGGTTAGTGTTTCTTTAGGTTGGGGGCTTTCATCAAGGTTAGTGTTAGGGGGGCTTTCATCAAGGTTAGTGTTTCTTTAGGTTGGGGGCTTTCATCAAGGTTAGTGTTTCTTTAGGTTGGGGGCTTTCATCAAGGTTAGTGTTTCTTTAGGTTGGGGGCTTTCATCAAGGTTAGTGTTTCTTTAGGTTGGGGCTTTCATCAAGGTTAGTGTTTCTTTAGGTTGGGGGCTTTCATCAAGGTTAGTGTTTCTTTAGGTTGGGGGCTTTCATCAAGGTTAGTGTTTCTTTAGGTTGGGGGCTTTTCAAGGTTAGTGTTTCTTTAGGTTGGGGGCTTTCATCAAGGTTAGTGTTTCTTTAGGTTGGGGGCTTTCATCAAGGTTAGTGTTTCTTTAGGTTGGGGCTTTCATCAAGGTTAGTGTTTTTTAGGTTGGGGGCTTTCATCAAGGTTAGTGTTTCTTTAGGTTGGGGGCTTTCATCAAGGTTAGTGTTTCTTTAGGTTGGGGGCTTTCATCAAGTGTTTCTTAGGTTGGGGCTTTCATCAAGGTTAGTGTTTCTTTTGGGGGCTTTCTAGGTTAGGTTAGGGGGGCTTTCATCAAGGTTAGTGTTAGGTTAGGGGCTTTCATCAAGGTTAGTGTTAGGTTGGGGGCTTTCATCAAGGTTAGTGTTTCTTTAGGTTGGGGGCTTTCATCAAGGTTAGTGTTTCCGTAGGTTAGGGGCTTTCATCAAGGTTAGTGTTTCTTTAGGTTGGGGGCTTTCATCAAGGTTAGTGTTTCCGTAGGTTAGGGGCTTTCATCAAGGTTAGTGTTTCTTTAGGTTGGGGGCTTTCATCAAGGTTAGTGTTTCTTTAGGTTGGGGGCTTTCATCAAGGGTGTTTCTATAGGTTGGGGCTTTCATCAAGGTTAGTGTTTCTTTAGGTTGGGGGCTTTCATCAAGGTTAGTGTTTCTTTAGGTTGGGGGCTTTCATCAAGGTTAGTGTTTCTTTAGGTTGGGGGCTTTCATCAAGGTTAGTGTTTCTTTAGGTTGGGGGCTTTCATCAAGGTTAGTGTTTCTTTAGGTTGGGGGCTTTCATCAAGGTTAGTGTTTCCGTAGGTTAGGGGCTTTCATCAAGGTGTTTCTTAGGTTGGGGCTTTTTCAAGGTTAGTGTTTCTATAGGTTGGGGGGCTTTCGTCAAGGTTAGTGTTTCTGTAGGTTAGGGGCTTTCATCAAGGTTAGTGTTTCTGTAGGTTAGGGGCTTTCATCAAGGTTAGTGTTTCTTTAGGTTGGGGGCTTTCATCAAGGTTAGTGTTTCCGTAGGTTAGGGGCTTTCATCAAGGTGTTTCTATAGGTTGGGGGCTTTCATCAAGGTTAGTGTTTCTATAGGTTGGGGGGCTTTCGTCAAGGTTAGTGTTTCTGTAGGTTAGGGGCTTTCATCAAGGTTAGAGTTTCTGTAGGTTAGGGGCTTTCATCAAGGTTAGTGTTTCTTTAGGTTGGGGGCTTTCATCAAGGTTAGTGTTTCCGTAGGTTAGGGGCTTTCATCAAGGTTAGTGTTTCTTTAGGTTGGGGGCTTTCATCAAGGTTAGTGTTTCCGTAGGTTAGGGGCTTTCATCAAGGTTAGTGTTTCTTTAGGTTGGGGGCTTTCATCAAGGTTAGTGTTTCTTTAGGTTGGGGGCTTTCATCAAGGTTAGTGTTTCTTTAGGTTGGGGGCTTTCATCAAGGTTAGTGTTTCTTTAGGTTGGGGGCTTTCATCAAGGTTAGTGTTTCTTTAGGTTGGGGGCTTTCATCAATGTTAGTGTTTCCGTAGGTTAGGGGCTTTCATCAAGGTGTTTCTATAGGTTGGGGGCTTTCATCAAGGTTAGTGTTTCTATCGGTTGGGGGGCTTTCGTCAAGGTTAGTGTTTCTGTAGGTTAGGGGCTTTCATCAAGGTTAGTGTTTCTGTAGGTTAGGGGCTTTCATCAAGGTTAGTGTTTCTTTAGGTTGGGGGCTTTCATCAAGGTTAGTGTTTCCGTAGGTTAGGGGCTTTCATCAAGGTTAGTGTTTCTTTAGGTTGGGGGCTTTCATCAAGGTTAGTGTTTCCGTAGGTTAGGGGCTTTCATCAAGGTTAGTGTTTCTTTAGGTTGGGGGCTTTCATCAAGGTTAGTGTTTCTTTAGGTTGGGGGCTTTCATCAAGGTTAGTGTTTCTTTAGGTTGGGGGCTTTCATCAAGGTTAGTGTTTCTTTAGGTTGGGGGCTTTCATCAAGGTTAGTGTTTCTTTAGGTTGGGGGCTTTCATCAAGGTTAGTGTTTCTTTAGGTTGGGGGCTTTCATCAAGGTTAGTGTTTCTATAGGTTGGGGGCTTTCATCAAGGTGGTTCTGTAGGTTGGGGGCTTTCATCAAGGTGTTTCTGTAGGTTGGGGGCTTTCATCAAGGTTAGTGTTTCTATAGGTTGGGGGCTTTCATCAAGGTTAGTGTTTCTGTAGGTTGGGGGCTTTCATCAAGGTTAGTGTTTCTGTAGGTTGGGGGCTTTCATCAAGGTTAGTGTTTCTTTAGGTTGGGGGCTTTCATCAAGGTTAGTGTTTCTGTAGGTTGGGGCTTTCATCAAGGTTAGTGTTTCTTTAGGTTGGGGGCTTTCATCAAGGTTAGTGTTTCTTTAGGTTGGGGGCTTTCATCAAGGTTAGTGTTTCTATAGGTTGGGGCTTTCATCAAGGTTAGTGTTTCTGTAGGTTGGGGGCTTTCATCAAGGTTAGTGTTTCTGTAGGTTGGGGGCTTTCATCAAGGTTAGTGTTTCTTTAGGTTGGGGGCTTTCATCAAGGTTAGTGTTTCTTTAGGTTGGGGGCTTTCATCAAGGTTAGTGTTTCTTTAGGTTGGGGGCTTTCATCAAGGTTAGTGTTTCTTTAGGTTGGGGGCTTTCATCAAGGTTAGTGTTTCTTTAGGTTAGTGTTTCTTTAGTTTAGGGGCTTTCATCAAGGTTAGTGTTTCTTTAGGTTGGGGGCTTTCATCAAGGTTAGTGTTTCCGTAGGTTAGGGGCTTTCATCAAGGTGTTTCTATAGGTTGGGGGCTTTCATCAAGGTTAGTGTTTCTATAGGTTGGGGGGCTTTCGTCAAGGTTAGTGTTTCTGTAGGTTAGGGGCTTTCATCAAGGTTAGAGTTTCTGTAGGTTAGGGGCTTTCATCAAGGTTAGTGTTTCTTTAGGTTGGGGGCTTTCATCAAGGTTAGTGTTTCCGTAGGTTAGGGGCTTTCATCAAGGTTAGTGTTTCTTTAGGTTGGGGGCTTTCATCAAGGTTAGTGTTTCCGTAGGTTAGGGGCTTTCATCAAGGTTAGTGTTTCTTTAGGTTGGGGGCTTTCATCAAGGTTAGTGTTTCTTTAGGTTGGGGGCTTTCATCAAGGTTAGTGTTTCTTTAGGTTGGGGGCTTTCATCAAGGTTAGTGTTTCTTTAGGTTGGGGGCTTTCATCAAGGTTAGTGTTTCTTTAGGTTGGGGGCTTTCATCAATGTTAGTGTTTCCGTAGGTTAGGGGCTTTCATCAAGGTGTTTCTATAGGTTGGGGGCTTTCATCAAGGTTAGTGTTTCTATAGGTTGGGGGGCTTTCGTCAAGGTTAGTGTTTCTGTAGGTTAGGGGCTTTCATCAAGGTTAGTGTTTCTGTAGGTTAGGGGCTTTCATCAAGGTTAGTGTTTCTTTAGGTTGGGGGCTTTCATCAAGGTTAGTGTTTCCGTAGGTTAGGGGCTTTCATCAAGGTTAGTGTTTCTTTAGGTTGGGGGCTTTCATCAAGGTTAGTGTTTCCGTAGGTTAGGGGCTTTCATCAAGGTTAGTGTTTTTTTAGGTTGGGGCTTTCATCAAGGTTAGTGTTTCTTTAGGTTGGGGGCTTTCATCAAGGTTAGTGTTTCTTTAGGTTGGGGGCTTTCATCAAGGTTAGTGTTTCTTTAGGTTGGGGGCTTTCATCAAGGTTAGTGTTTCTTTAGGTTGGGGGCTTTCATCAAGGTTAGTGTTTCTTTAGGTTGGGGGCTTTCATCAAGGTTAGTGTTTCTTTAGGTTGGGGGCTTTCATCAAGGTTAGTGTTTCTTTAGGTTGGGGGCTTTCATCAAGGTTAGTGTTTCTTTAGGTTGGGGGCTTTCATCAAGGTTAGTGTTTCTTTAGGTTAGTGTTTCTTTAGTTTAGGGGCTTTCATCAAGGTTAGTGTTTCTTTAGGTTGGGGGCTTTCATCAAGGTTAGTGTTTCCGTAGGTTAGGGGCTTTCATCAAGGTGTTTCTATAGGTTGGGGGCTTTCATCAAGGTTAGTGTTTCTATAGGTTGGGGGGCTTTCGTCAAGGTTAGTGTTTCTGTAGGTTAGGGGCTTTCATCAAGGTTAGAGTTTCTGTAGGTTAGGGGCTTTCATCAAGGTTAGTGTTTCTTTAGGTTGGGGGCTTTCATCAAGGTTAGTGTTTCCGTAGGTTAGGGGCTTTCATCAAGGTTAGTGTTTCTTTAGGTTGGGGGCTTTCATCAAGGTTAGTGTTTCCGTAGGTTAGGGGCTTTCATCAAGGTTAGTGTTTCTTTAGGTTGGGGGCTTTCATCAAGGTTAGTGTTTCTTTAGGTTGGGGGCTTTCATCAAGGTTAGTGTTTCTTTAGGTTGGGGGCTTTCATCAAGGTTAGTGTTTCTTTAGGTTGGGGGCTTTCATCAAGGTTAGTGTTTCTTTAGGTTGGGGGCTTTCATCAATGTTAGTGTTTCCGTAGGTTAGGGGCTTTCATCAAGGTGTTTCTATAGGTTGGGGGCTTTCATCAAGGTTAGTGTTTCTATAGGTTGGGGGCTTTCGTCAAGGTTAGTGTTTCTGTAGGTTAGGGGCTTTCATCAAGGTTAGTGTTTCTGTAGGTTAGGGGCTTTCATCAAGGTTAGTGTTTCTTTAGGTTGGGGGCTTTCATCAAGGTTAGTGTTTCCGTAGGTTAGGGGCTTTCATCAAGGTTAGTGTTTCTTTAGGTTGGGGGCTTTCATCAAGGTTAGTGTTTCCGTAGGTTAGGGGCTTTCATCAAGGTTAGTGTTTCTTTAGGTTGGGGGCTTTCATCAAGGTTAGTGTTTCTTTAGGTTGGGGGCTTTCATCAAGGTTAGTGTTTCTTTAGGTTGGGGGCTTTCATCAAGGTTAGTGTTTCTTTAGGTTGGGGGCTTTCATCAAGGTTAGTGTTTCTTTAGGTTGGGGGCTTTCATCAAGGTTAGTGTTTCTTTAGGTTGGGGGCTTTCATCAAGGTTAGTGTTTCTTTAGGTTAGGGGCTTTCATCAAGGTAAAAGTTTCCGTAGGTTAGGGGCTTTCATTAAGGTTAGTGTTTCTGTAGGTTAGTGTTTCTGTAGGTTGGGGGCTTTCATCAAGGTTAGTGTTTCTGTAGGTTGGGGGCTTTCATCAAGGTTAGTGTTTCTTTAGGTTGGGGTTTCATCAAGGTGTTTCTGTAGGTTAGGGGCTTTCATCGAGGTTAGTGTTTCTATAGGTTGGGGGCTTTCATCAAGGTGTTTCTATAGGTTGGGGGCTTTCATCAAGGTTAGTGTTTCTTTAGGTTGGGGGCTTTTATCAAGGTTAGGGGCTTTCATCAAGGTTAGTGTTTCTGTAGGTTGGGGGCTTTCATCAAGGTTAGTGTTTCTATAGGTTGGGGGCTTTCATCAAGGTTAGTGTTTCTGTAGGTTGGGGGCTTTCATCAAGGTTAGTGTTTCTGTAGGTTGGGGGCTTTCATCAAGGTTAGTGTTTCTTTAGGTTGGGGGCTTTCATCAAGGTTAGTGTTTCTGTAGGTTGGGGCTTTCATCAAGGTTAGTGTTTCTTTAGGTTGGGGGCTTTCATCAAGGTTAGTGTTTCCTTAGGTTGGGGGCTTTCATCAAGGTTAGTGTTTCTTTAGGTTGGGGGCTTTCATCAAGGTTAGTGTTTCTGTAGGTTGGGGGCTTTCATCAAGGTTAGTGTTTCTGTAGGTTGGGGGCTTTCATCAAGGTTAGTGTTTCTTTAGGTTGGGGGCTTTCATCAAGGTTAGTGTTTCTTTAGGTTGGGGGCTTTCATCAAGGTTAGTGTTTCTTTAGGTTGGGGGCTTTCATCAAGGTTAGTGTTTCTTTAGGTTGGGGGCTTTCATCAAGGTTAGTGTTTCTTTAGGTTAGTGTTTCTTTAGTTTAGGGGCTTTCATCAAGGTTAGTGTTTCTTTAGGTTGGGGGCTTTCATCAAGGTTAGTGTTTCTTTAGGTTGGGGGCTTTCATCAAGGTTAGTGTTTCTTTAGGTTGGGGGCTTTCATCAAGGTTAGTGTTTCTTTAGGTTGGGGGCTTTCATCAAGGTTAGTGTTTTTATAGGTTGGAGGCTTTCATCAAGATTAGTGTTTCCGTAGGTTGGGGGCTTTCATCAAGGTTAGTGTTTCCTTAGGTTGGGGGCTTTCATCAAGGTTAGTGTTTCTTTAGGTTGGGGGCTTTCATCAAGGTTAGTGTTTCCGTAGGTTGGGGGCTTTCATCAAGGTTAGTGTTTCCTTAGGTTGGGGGCTTTCATCAAGGTTAGTGTTTCTTTAGGTTGGGGGCTTTCATCAAGGTTAGTGTTTCTGTAGGTTGGGTGCTTTCATCAAGGTTAGTGTTTCTGTAGGTTGGGGGCTTTCATCAAGGTTAGTGTTTCTTTAGGTTGGGGGCTTTCATCAAGGTTAGTGTTTCTGTAGGTTGGGGGCTTTCATCAAGATAAGTGTTTCTGTAGGTTGGGGGCTTTCATCAAGGTTAGTGTTTCCGTAGGTTAGGGGCTTTCATCAACGTGTTTCTTTGGGTTGGGAGCTTTCATCAAGGTTAGTGTTTCTTTAGGTTGGGGGCTTTCATCAAGGTTAGTGTTTCTGTAGGTTGGGGGCTTTCATCAAGGTAAGTTTTTCATTAGGTTAGGGGCTTTCATCAAGGTAAAAGTTTCCGTAGGTTAGGGGCTTTCATTAAGGTTAGTATTTCTGTAGGTTAGTGTTTCTGTAGGTTGGGGGCTTTCATCAAGGTTAGTGTTTCTGTAGGTTGGGGGCTTTCATCAAGGTTAGTGTTTCTTTAGGTTGGGGGCTTTCATCAAGGTGTTTCTGTAGGTTAGGGGCTTTCATCGAGGTTAGTGTTTCTGTAGGTTGGGGGCTTTCATCAAGGTGTTTCTATAGGTTGGGGGGCTTTCATCAAGGTTAGTGTTTCTATAGGTTGGGGGCTTTCATCAAGGTGGTTCTGTAGGTTGGGAGCTTTCATCAAGGTGTTTCTGTAGGTTGGGGGCTTTCATCAAGGTTAGTGTTTCTATAGGTTGGGGGCTTTCATCAAGGTTAGTGTTTCTGTAGGTTGGGGGCTTTCATCAAGGTTAGTGTTTCTGTAGGTTGGGGGCTTTCATCAAGGTTAGTGTTTCTTTAGGTTGGGGGCTTTCATCAAGGTTAGTGTTTCTTTAGGTTGGGGGCTTTCATCAAGGTTAGTGTTTCTTTAGGTTGGGGGCTTTCATCAAGGTTAGTGTTTCTTTAGGTTGGGGGCTTTCATCAAGGTTAGTGTTTCTTTAGGTTAGTGTTTCTTTAGTTTAGGGGCTTTCATCAAGGTTAGTGTTTCTTTAGGTTGGGGGCTTTCATCAAGGTTAGTGTTTCTTTAGGTTGGGGGCTTTCATCAAGGTTAGTGTTTCTTTAGGTTGGGGGCTTTCATCAAGGTTAGTGTTTCTTTAGGTTGGGGGCTTTCATCAAGGTTAGTGTTTTTATAGGTTGGAGGCTTTCATCAAGATTAGTGTTTCCGTAGGTTGGGGGCTTTCATCAAGGTTAGTGTTTCCTTAGGTTGGGGGCTTTCATCAAGGTTAGTGTTTCTTTAGGTTGGGGGCTTTCATCAAGGTTAGTGTTTCCGTAGGTTGGGGGCTTTCATCAAGGTTAGTGTTTCCGTAGGTTAGGGGCTTTCATCAACGTGTTTCTTTGGGTTGGGGGCTTTCATCAAGGTTAGTGTTTCTGTAGGTTGGGGGCTTTCATCAAGGTTAGTGTTTCTGTAGGTTGGGGGCTTTCATCAAAGTGTTTCTTTAGGTTGGGGGCTTTCATCAAGGTTAGTGTTTCTGTAGGTTGGGGGCTTTCATCAAGATAAGTGTTTCTGTAGGTTGGGGGCTTTCATCAAGGTTAGTGTTTCCGTAGGTTAGGGGCTTTCATCAACGTGTTTCTTTGGGTTGGGAGCTTTCATCAAGGTTAGTGTTTCTTTAGGTTGGGGGCTTTCATCAAGGTTAGTGTTTCTGTAGGTTGGGGGCTTTCATCAAGGTAAGTTTTTCATTAGGTTAGGGGCTTTCATCAAGGTAAAAGTTTCCGTAGGTTAGGGGCTTTCATTAAGGTTAGTATTTCTGTAGGTTAGTGTTTCTGTAGGTTGGGGGCTTTCATCAAGGTTAGTGTTTCTGTAGGTTGGGGCTTTCATCAAGGTTAGTGTTTCTTTAGGTTGGGGGCTTTCATCAAGGTGTTTCTGTAGGTTAGGGGCTTTCATCGAGGTTAGTGTTTCTGTAGGTTGGGGGCTTTCATCAAGGTGTTTCTATAGGTTGGGGGCTTTCATCAAGGTTAGTGTTTCTATAGGTTGGGGGCTTTCATCAAGGTGGTTCTGTAGGTTGGGAGCTTTCATCAAGGTGTTTCTGTAGGTTGGGGGCTTTCATCAAGGTTAGTGTTTCTATAGGTTGGGGGCTTTCATCAAGGTTAGTGTTTCTGTAGGTTGGGGCTTTCATCAAGGTTAGTGTTTCTGTAGGTTGGGGGCTTTCATCAAGGTTAGTGTTTCTTTAGGTTGGGGGCTTTCATCAAGGTTAGTGTTTCTGTAGGTTGGGGCTTTCATCAAGGTTAGTGTTTCTTTAGGTTGGGGGCTTTCATCAAGGTTAGTGTTTCTTTAGGTTGGGGGCTTTCATCAAGGTTAGTGTTTCTTTAGGTTGGGGGCTTTCATCAAGGTTAGTGTTTCTGTAGGTTGGGGGCTTTCATCAAGGTTAGTGTTTCTGTAGGTTGGGGGCTTTCATCAAGGTTAGTGTTTCTTTAGGTTGGGGGCTTTCATCAAGGTTAGTGTTTCTTTAGGTTGGGGGCTTTCATCAAGGTTAGTGTTTCTTTAGGTTGGGGGCTTTCATCAAGGTTAGTGTTTCTTTAGGTTAGTGTTTCTTTAGGTTGGGGGCTTTCATCAAGGTTAGTGTTTCTTTAGGTTGGGGGCTTTCATCAAGGTTAGTGTTTCTCTAGGTTGGGGGCTTTCATCAAGGTTAGTGTTTCTGTAGGTTGGGGGCTTTCATCAAGGTTAGTGTTTCTTTAGGTTGGGGGCTTTCATCAAGGTTAGTGTTTCTTTAGGTTGGGGCTTTCATCAAGGTTAGTGTTTCTGTAGGTTAGGGGCTTTCATCAAGGTTAGTGTTTCTTTAGGTTAGGGGATTTCATCAAGGTTAGTGTTTCTTTAGGTTAGTGTTTCTTTAGTTTAGGGGCTTTCATCAAGGTTAGTGTTTCTTTAGGTTGGGGGCTTTCATCAAGGTTAGTGTTTCTTTAGGTTGGGGGCTTTCATCAAGGTTAGTGTTTCTTTAGGTTGGGGGCTTTCATCAAGGTTAGTGTTTCTTTAGGTTGGGGGCTTTCATCAAGGTTAGTGTTTCTATAGGTTGGGGGCTTTCATCAAGGTTAGTGTTTCCGTAGGTTCGGGGCTTTCATCAAGGTTAGTGTTTCTGTAGGTTAGGGGCTTTCATCAAGGTAAAAGTTTCCGTAGGTTAGGGGCTTTCATTAAGGTAAGTGTTTCTGTAGGTTAGGGGCTTTCATCAAGGTAAGTGTTTCCGTAGGTTAGGGGCTTTCATCAAGGTAAGTGTTTCCGTAGGTTAGGGGCTTTCATCAAGGTAAAAGTTTCCGTAGGTTAGGGGCTTTTATCAAGGTTAGTGTTTCTATAGGTTGGGGGCTTTCATCAAGGTTAGTGTTTCTTTAGGTTGGGGGCTTTCATTAAGGTTAGTGTTTCTATAGGTTGGGGGCTTTCATTAAGGTTAGTGTTTCTATAGGTTGGGGGCTTTCATCAAGGTGTTTCTATAGGTTGGGGGGCTTTCATCAAGGTTAGTGTTTCTTTAGGTGGGGGCCTCCAAGCTTAATGTTTCTTTAGGTTAGTGTTTATTTAGGTTAGGGGCTTTCAATAAGGTTAGTGTTTCTGTAGGTTGGGGGCTTTCATCAAGGTGTTTCTATAGGTTGGGGCTTTCATCAAGGTGTTTCTTTAGGTTGGGGGCTTTCATCAAGGTTAGTGTTTCTATAGGTTGGGGCTTTCATCAAGGTTAGTGTTTCTTTAGGTTGGGGGCTTTCATCAAGGTTAGTGTTTCTGTAGGTTAGTGTTTCTGTAGGTTGGGGGCTTTCATTAAGGTTAGTGTTTCTGTAGGTTAGGGGATTTCATCAAGGTTAGTGTTTCTGTAGGTTGGGGGCTTTCATCAAGGTGTTTCTATAGGTTGGGGGCTTTCATCAAGGTTAGTATTTCTGTAGGTTGGGGCTTTCATCAAGGTTAGTGTTTCTGTAGGTTGGGGCGCTTTCATCAAGGTTAGTGTTTCTATATGTGGGGGCTTTCATCAAGGTTAGTGTTTCCGTAGGTTAGGGGCTTTCATCAAGGTTAGTGTTTCTGTAGGTTGGGGGCTTTCATCAAGGTGTTTCTTTAGGTTGGGGGCTTTCATCAAGGTTAGTGTTTCTATAGGTTGGGGCTTTCATCAAGGTTAGTGTTTCTTTAGGTTGGGGGCTTTCATCAAGGTTAGTGTTTCTGTAGGTTAGTGTTTCTTTAGGTTGGGGGCTTTCATCAAGGTTAGTGTTTCTTTAGGTTGGGGGCTTTCATCAAGGTTAGTGTTTCTCTAGGTTGGGGGCTTTCATCAAGGTTAGTGTTTCTGTAGGTTGGGGGCTTTCATCAAGGTTAGTGTTTCTTTAGGTTGGGGCTTTCATCAAGGTTAGTGTTTCTTTAGGTTGGGGCTTTCATCAAGGTTAGTGTTTCTGTAGGTTAGGGGCTTTCATCAAGGTTAGTGTTTCTTTAGGTTAGTGTTTCTTTAGGTTGGGGGCTTTCATCAAGGTTAGTGTTTCTTTAGGTTGGGGGCTTTCATCAAGGTTAGTGTTTCTCTAGGTTGGGGGCTTTCATCAAGGTTAGTGTTTCTGTAGGTTGGGGGCTTTCATCAAGGTTAGTGTTTCTTTAGGTTGGGGGCTTTCATCAAGGTTAGTGTTTCTTTAGGTTGGGGCTTTCATCAAGGTTAGTGTTTCTGTAGGTTAGGGGCTTTCATCAAGGTTAGTGTTTCTTTAGGTTAGGGGATTTCATCAAGGTTAGTGTTTCTTTAGGTTAGTGTTTCTTTAGTTTAGGGGCTTTCATCAAGGTTAGTGTTTCTTTAGGTTGGGGGCTTTCATCAAGGTTAGTGTTTCTTTAGGTTGGGGGCTTTCATCAAGGTTAGTGTTTCTTTAGGTTGGGGGCTTTCATCAAGGTTAGTGTTTCTTTAGGTTGGGGGCTTTCATCAAGGTTAGTGTTTCTATAGGTTGGGGGCTTTCATCAAGGTTAGTGTTTCCGTAGGTTCGGGGCTTTCATCAAGGTTAGTGTTTCTGTAGGTTAGGGGCTTTCATCAAGGTAAGAGTTTCTGTAGGTTAGGGGCTTTCATTAAGGTAAGTGTTTCTGTAGGTTAGGGGCTTTCATCAAGGTAAGTGTTTCCGTAGGTTAGGGGCTTTCATCAAGGTAAGTGTTTCCGTAGGTTAGGGGCTTTCATCAAGGTAAAAGTTTCCGTAGGTTAGGGGCTTTTATCAAGGTTAGTGTTTCTATAGGTTGGGGGCTTTCATCAAGGTTAGTGTTTCTTTAGGTTGGGGGCTTTCATTAAGGTTAGTGTTTCTATAGGTTGGGGGCTTTCATTAAGGTTAGTGTTTCTATAGGTTGGGGGCTTTCATCAAGGTGTTTCTATAGGTTGGGGGGCTTTCATCAAGGTTAGTGTTTCTTTAGGTGGGGGCCTCCAAGCTTAATGTTTCTTTAGGTTAGTGTTTATTTAGGTTAGGGGCTTTCAATAAGGTTAGTGTTTCTGTAGGTTGGGGGCTTTCATCAAGGTGTTTCTATAGGTTGGGGGGCTTTCATCAAGGTTAGTGTTTCTGTAGGTTGGGGGCTTTCATTAAGGTTAGTGTTTCTGTAGGTTAGGGGATTTCATCAAGGTTAGTGTTTCTGTAGGTTGGGGGCTTTCATCAAGGTGTTTCTATAGGTTGGGGGGCTTTCATCAAGGTTAGTATTTCTGTAGGTTGGGGGCTTTCATCAAGGTTAGTGTTTCTGTAGGTTGGGGCGCTTTCATCAAGGTTAGTGTTTCTATATGTGGGGGCTTTCATCAAGGTTAGTGTTTCCGTAGGTTAGGGGCTTTCATCAAGGTTAGTGTTTCTGTAGGTTGGGGGCTTTCATCAAGGTGTTTCTTTAGGTTGGGGGCTTTCATCAAGGTTAGTGTTTCTATAGGTTGGGGCTTTCATCAAGGTTAGTGTTTCTTTAGGTTGGGGGCTTTCATCAAGGTTAGTGTTTCTGTAGGTTAGTGGCTTTCATCAAGGTGTTTCTTTAGGTTGGGGGCTTTCATCAAGGTTAGTGTTTCTATAGGTTGGGGCTTTCATCAAGGTTAGTGTTTCTTGGTGTAACGTCGTCTCCAGGCTATTGGACACACAGCACATATAAGCCTGAGATATCAACCATTCAGTGTTGGCCTTAGTGGGACTGACCATAGAATTCTATAGCAGTGACCTCACCGAGTAAAGTATTTGTCATCGTCACTACTAACACAGTCAAAAAGTCCTAATTATATCCTTTTCCACAATGTATCTTCTTCAAATGTGATTTGAACCCTAACTAGTGAAGGATAAGGTTGATGTGCTGGTCTACCAGAACATTTTGTCAGCAGTCTCTGAGAACGAGATTAGCTACAACAGGAATAATCTAACTTCATCTCACTTCGGTCCTCATGTTGTACTATAGAGAAGGTCTGTTCTGAATTCACGGATTCTACAAGGTAGCATGAACATGATGTTTACAGAGGACTATACTTCAGTTTATAATGGAAAGTTGGCAGCCAATTTAACAACGTTGCCACACCCTCAGTGTAGAAAGGTCTTTGGGTTTAGATCTGAAGTGCAACAACAGCAGCTACCCTACTTCATCTGAAGTTGGAATAAAATAACATTGTGTAATAAATGTCATTTAGCAGACGATTTTATCCAAAGCGATTTACGTGATCCAGCTGAGATTAATCAGAGAATGTATGATTCCATTTTGAGATAGATAAACGAAGTGTCTTGACCACCACTAACGGCTACCTACTGTAGAAGTTAATTGAGTTCCAGGCTGTCCCAACTGACAACCTATTCCCCATATAGTGCACTACTTTTTTTTTTTTTTTTTTACCAGGGCCAATAGGGAATAGAGAGAGAATATTGTATCATTCGGGTCCGATAGCCGCTAAATGTTGAGGTCTATACTGAGGAAGAAATTAGTGGTGTTGCCCTCTGAATAACTCAAGAACTCTTTCCTAGAAATATAATGCCAACTGATCCAAGTACCTGAGGCGAAGAACCCAAACCACCTTGTTGAATGTTTCCCTCCCAAAACATCAGCTCTGCCAGCCAAGCTTAAGCAATTATTTCTTTGTCTTTTCACTTTCCCTTCCCTCATCCCCTTTCTTTCTTTCTCTTGTCCCCTCTCTCTCTCTCTTGTCCCCTCTCTCTCTTGTCCCCTCTCTCTCTCTTGTCCCCTCTCTCTCTTGTCCCCTCTCTCTCTCTTGTCCCCTCTCTCTCTCTTGTCCTCTCTCTCTCTCTTGTCCCTCTCTCTCTCTCTTGTCCCCTCTCTCTCTTGTCCCCTCTCTCTCTCTTGTCCCCTCTCTCTCTTGTCCTCTCTCTCTCTCTTGTCCTCTCTCTCTCTCTTGTCCCTCTCTCTCTCTCTTGTCTCTTGTCCTCTCTCTCTCTCTTGTCCTCTCTCTCTCTCTCTTGTCCTCTCTCTTGTCCCTCTCTCTCTCTCTTGTCCCCCTCTCTCTTGTCCCCTCTCTCTCTCTTGTCCCCCCCTCTCTCTCTCTTGTCCCCTCTCTCTCTCTTGTCCCCCTCTCTCTCTTGTCCCCTCTCTCTCTCTCTTGTCCCTCTCTCTCTCTTGTCCTCCTCTCTCTCTCTTGTCCCCTCTCTCTCTCTTGTCCCCTCTCTCTCTCTTGTCCCCTCTCTCTCTCTTGTCCCCTCTCTCTCTCTTGTCCCCTCTCTCTCTCTCTTGTCCCCTCTCTCTCTCTTGTCCCCTCTCTCTCTCTTGTCCCCTCTCTCTCTCTTGTCCCCTCTCTCTCTCTCTTGTCCCCTCTCTCTTGTCCCCTCTCTCTCTCTTGTCTCTCTCTCTCTCTCTTGTCCCCTCTCTCTCTCTTGTCCCCTCTCTCTCTCTCTCTTGTCCCCTCTCTCTCTTGTCCCCTCTCTCTCTCTTGTCCTCTCTCTCTCTCTCTTGTCCCCTCTCTCTCTCTTGTCCCCTCTCTCTCTCTCTCTTGTCCCCTCTCTCTCTTGTCCCCTCTCTCTCTCTTGTCCCCTCTCTCTCTCTTGTCCCCTCTCTCTCTCTCTCTTGTCCTCTCTCTCTCTCTCTTGTCCTCTCTCTTGTCTTCTCTCTCAATTCAATTCAAGGGGCTTTACTACATGGGAAACATATGTTAAAACTGCCAAAACAAGTGAGGCAGATAATAAAACAATACAAATACAAAATAACATTACAGTCGCAGAAGTTCCAAAAGAATAAAGACATTACAAATGTCATATTATGCCTATAAACAGTGTTGTAACGATGTACAAATGGTTAAAGTACAAAAGGGAACATAAATAAACCTAAATATGGGTTGTATTTACAATGGTGTTTGTGTTTGCATGCATTATTTGGTGTTTTACGTTGTACACAGAGGATATTTTTTGCAGAATTCTGAAATTGCAGAGTCTCAACTTGGTGTTTTTTCATTTTGTGATTTCTTGGTTGGTGAGCGGACCAAACAACCACAAAGAGCAATGGGTTCTATACTATACTTCTATAACTTATTCAGGTGTTTTTAGCCAGATCCTAATTGGTTCCTTTTGATGGCATAGAAGGTTATTTTTGCTTTTCCTTGTCTCTCAGATGGTTCACAGCTTTGTGGAAAGTTACCTGTTGCGCTGATGTTTAGGCCAAGGTATGTGAAGTTTTTTTTTCTGTGCTCGAGGGCAACGGTGTCTAGATGGAATTTATATTTGTGGTCCTGATAACTGAACCATTTTGGAACACCATTATTTTGGTCTTACAGAGATTCACTGTCAGGGCCCAGGTCTGGCAGAATCTGTGCAGAAGATCTAGGTGCTGCTGTAGACCCTCCTTGGTTGGTGACAGAAGCACCAGATCATCAGTAGACATTTGACTTGAGATGCTAGTAGGGTGAGGCCGGGTGCCACAGACTGTTCTGGTGCCCTCGCCAAGTCGTTGATATATATGTTGAAGAAGGTGGGGCTTAAGCTGCATCCCTGTCTCATCCCACGGCCCTATGGGAAGAAATGAGTGTTTTTAACGGATTTTATAATGTTTTGTGTTTTACCCCAATCACCACTTTACATCAATTTGTATAGCAATCAAATCAATTTATAAAGCCCTTCTTACATCAGCTGATGTCACAAAGTACTGTACAGAAATAGCCGATCATTCAGAGTTCGAGACAGCAGGTGCAGTAGAGAGACAGAGTTGAAAACAACAGGTCCAGGACATGGTAGCACTTCCGATGAACAGGTCAGGGTTCTATAGCCGCAGGCAGAACAGTTGAAACTGGAGCAGCAGCACGAACAGGTGGACTGGGGACAGCAAGGAGTCATCAGGCCAGGTAGTCCTGAGGCATGGTCCTAGGGCTCAGGTCCTCCGATAGAAAGAAAGGAAGAATGAAAGAAAAATAAAGAGAGTTAAGTAGAGAGTACTTAAATTCACACAAGACACCGGATAAGACAGGAGAAATACTCCAGATATAACAGACTGACCCTAGCCCCCACATAAACTGTTGCAGCATAAATACTGGAGGCTGAGACGGGAGGGGTCGGGAGACACTGTGGCCCTGTCCGACGATACCCCTGGACAGGACAAAAAAGGCAGGATATAACTCCACCCACTTTGCCAAAGCACAGCCCCCACACCACTAGAGAGATATCTTCAACCACCAACTTACCATCTTGAGACAAGGCAGAGTATAGCCCACAAAGATCTTCCTCACGGCACAACCCAAGGGGTGAGCGCCAACCCAGACAGGAAGATCATGTCAGTGACTCAAGTGATGCACCCCTCCTAGGGACGGCATGGAAGAGCACCAGTAAGCCAGTGACTCAGTCACTGTAATAGGGATTGAAGCAGAGAATCCCAGTGGAGAGAGAGGGGAACCGGCCAGGCAGAGACAGCAAGGGCGGTTCGTTGCTCCAAGTGCCTTTCCGTTCTCTCTCAGCCTATTGCGGACAGTCTGAGCACTGATGGAGGGATTGTGCGTTCCTGGTGTAACTCGGGCAGTTGTTGTTGCCATCCTGTACTTGTCCCACAGGTGTGATGTTCAGATGTACCGATCTTGTGCCGGTGTTGTTCCACATGGTCTGCCACTGCGAGGACGATCAGCTGTCCATCCTGTTTCCCTGTAGTGTTATCTTAGGCATCTCACAGTTACGTCATTGCAATTTATTGCCCTGGCCACATCTGCAGTCCTCATGCCTCCTTGCAGAATGCCTAAGGCACGTTCACACAGACAAGCAGGGATCCTGGGCATATTTATTTTGGTGTTTTTCAGAGTCAGTTGAAAGGCCTCTTTAGTGTCCTAAGTTTTCATAACTGTGACCTTAATTGACTACCGTCTGTAAGCTGTTAGTGTATTAACGACCATTCCACAGGTGCATGTTCATTAATTGTATATGTTTCATTGAACAAGCATTGGAAACAGTGTTTAAACCCTTTACAATGAAGATCTGTGAAGTTATTTAGATTTTTACGAATTATCATTGAAAGACAGGGTCCTGAAAAAGGGACGTTTGTATTTTTTGCTGAGTTCATGTGTCCTAACTGAGGTGGTCTGTAGTATGTGTCCTAACTGAGGTGGTCTGTAGTATGTGTTCTAACTGAGGTGGTCTGTAGTATGTGTCCTAACTGAGGTGGTCTGTAGTATGTGTCCTAACTGAGGTGGTCTATACTATGTGTCCTAACTGAGGTGGTCTATAGTATGTGTCCTAACTGAGGTGGTCTATAGTATGTGTTCTAACTGAGGTGGTCTGTAGTATGTGTCCTAACTGAGGTGGTCTGTAGTATGTGTTCTAACTGAGGTGGTCTGTAGTATGTGTCCTAACTGAGGTGGTCTATACTATGTGTCCTAACTGAGGTGGTCTATAGTATGTGTCCTAACTGAGGTGGTCTATAGTATGTGTTCTAACTGAGGTGGTCTGTAGTATGTGTTCTAACTGAGGTGGTCTATAGTATGTGTCCTAACTGAGGTGGTCTGTAGTATGTGTCCTAACTGAGGTGGTCTGTAGTATGTGTTCTAACTGAGGTGGTCTGTAGTATGTGTTCTAACTGAGGTGGTCTGTAGTATGTGTCCTAACTGAGGTGGTCTGTAGTATGTGTCCTAACTGAGGTGGTCTATAGTATGTGTTCTAACTGAGGTGGTCTGTAGTATGTGTTCTAACTGAGGTGGTCTGTAGTATGTGTCCTAACTGAGGTGGTCTATAGTATGTGTTCTAACTGAGGTGGTCTGTAGTATGTGTCCTAACTGAGGTGGTCTATAGTATGTGTTCTAACTGAGGTGGTCTATAGTATGTGTTCTAACTGAGGTGGTCTATAGTATGTGTCCTAACTGAGGTGGTCTATAGTATGTGTCCTAACTGAGGTGGTCTATAGTATGTGTTCTAACTGAGGTGGTCTGTAGTATGTGTTCTAACTGAGGTGGTCTGTCGTATGTGTTCTAACTGAGGTGGTCTATAGTATGTGTTCTAAATGAGGTGGTCTATAGTATGTGTCCTAACTGAGGTGGTCTGTAGTATGTGTCCTAACTGAGGTGGTCTATAGTATGTGTCCTAACTGAGGTGGTCTGTAGTATGTGTCCTAACTGAGGTGGTCTATAGTATGTGTCCTAACTGAGGTGGTCTATAGTATGTGTTCTAACTGAGGTGGTCTGTAGTATGTGTTCTAACTGAGGTGGTCTATAGTATGTGTCCTAACTGAGGTGGTCTGTAGTATGTGTCCTAACTGAGGTGGTCTATAGTATGTGTCCTAACTGAGGTGGTCTATAGTATGTGTTCTAACTGAGGTGGTCTGTAGTATGTGTCCTAACTGAGGTGGTCTATAGTATGTGTTCTAACTGAGGTGGTCTATAGTATGTGTCCTAACTGAGGTGGTCTTTTCTACAGCACGTCCTTTAGCTCACCTCCCCACCAGAGTGTTTCACAGTGTCCCTGCCAAGTAATCGTTTATCACTCTGCAGAGCCACAACCACACGTCTGGAGCAGCTTCAGTATGTGATATGAGGCATCATCCATGATTCATCCCACAGGACCTTTGTTCACCCTGTTTCCCCAGGCTTTACCCTGTTGGGATAATCATATCACTGTGTCCTCCTGCAGAGAGAATCCTCATACACTATCAACATGAGTTATCGTCCCAGTCAAACCCCCCCCACTCTCGGCACACATCAACGTTGTTTCTACGTCGTTTCAATGAAATGTGGAGTAGATGTTAAATTGCCACCTGTGCCCAGTGGGCCAAAGCTGCATTTCACCATGTTTTTATCGTTATGGAGGCATTGGAGAAGAACAGCATGCCTTCTGAGAGTTGGCTGCTCTTCAGTCAGAAGCTGTAGACCCGGGATAGACAGATTAACAAGGCGTTGGACCGTTTGTACGTTTTTAGAAGTGTAAGCCTCCTAACGGCTTCGCGGGTCGTCCTTAAACGCCTCCTCCTTTATTTGCTCCTCCGAGGTCCTTAAAGCGTTTCTGTCTTTTTTTTCGGTCCTTCTGTAGCTCAGTTGGTAGAGCATGGCGCTTGTAACGCCAGGGTAGTGGGTTCGATTCCCGGGACCACCCATATGTAGAATGTATGCACACATGACTGTAAGTCGCTTTGGATAAAAGCGTCTGCTAAATGGCATATATTATATTATTTTCCATTTTAACAGCGAGGCTTCCTCGTACCAGTCCATCCCGATAACCTCAGAGACTAGAAACCGGTCCAGAGGGATATACAGACAGACATATACAGACAGACACTACTTTAGACCAGGGCCCTATTCCCTATATAGTGCACTACTTTAGACCAGGGCCCTATTCCCTATATAGTGCACTACGTTAGACCAGGGCCCTATTCCCTATATAGTTGCACTACTTTAGACCAGGGCCCTATTCCCTATACAGTGCACTACTTTAGACCAGAGCCGTATTCCCTATATAGTGCACTACTTTAGACCAGGGCCCTATTCCCTATATAGTGCACTACTTTAGACCAGGGCCCTATTCCCTATATAGTGGCACTACTTTAGACCAGGGCCCTATTCCCTATATAGTGCACTACTTTAGACTAGAGCCCTATTCCCTGTATAGTGGTACTACTATAGACCAGAGCCCTATTCCCTATATAGTGCACTACTTTAGACCAGGGCCCTATTCCCTATATAGTGGCACTACTTTAGACCAGGGCCCTATTCCCTATATAGTGCACTACTTTAGACCAGGGCCCTATTCCCTATATAGTGCACTACTTTAGACCAGGGCCCTATTCCCTGTATAGTGGTACTACTTTATACCAGGGCCCTATTCCCTATATAGTGCACTACTTTAGACCAGGGCCCTATTCCCTATATAGTGGCACTACTTTAGACCAGGGCCCTATTCCCTATATAGTGCACTACTTTAGACCAGGGCCCTATTCCCTATATAGTGCACTACTTTAGACCAGGGCCCTATTCCCTATATAGTGGCACTACTTTAGACCAGGGCCCTATTCCCTATATAGTGCACTACTTTAGACCAGAGCCGTATTCCCTATATAGTGCACTACTTTAGACCAGGGCCCTATTCCCTATATAGTGCACTACTTTAGACCAGGGCCCTATTCCCTGTATAGTGGTACTACTTTATACCAGGGCCCTATTCCCTATATAGTGCACTACTTTTGACCAGAGCCCTATTCCCTATATAGTGCGCTACTTTTGACCAGAGCCCTATTCCCTATATAGTGCACTACTTTTGACCAGGGCCCTATTCCCTATATAGTGCACTACTTTAGACTAGAGCCATATTCCCTATATAGTGCACTACTTTAGACCAGAGCCCTATTCCCTATATAGTGCACTACTTTAGACCAGAGCCATATTCCCTATATAGTGCACTACTTTAGACCAGGGCCCTATTCCCTATATAGTGGTACTACTTTAGACCAGAGCCGTATTCCCTATATAGTGCACTACTTTAGACCAGAGCCCTATTCCCTGTATAGTGGTACTACTATAGACCAGAGCCCTATTGCCTATATAGTGCACTACGTTAGACCAGAGCCCTATTCCCTGTATAGTGGTACTACTTTAGACCAGGGCCCTATTCCCTATATAGTGCACTACGTTAGACCAGAGCCCTATTCCCTGTATAGTGGTACTACTATAGACCAGAGCCCTATTGCCTATATAGTGCACTACGTTAGACCAGAGCCCTATTCCCTGTATAGTGGTACTACTTTAGACCAGGGCCCTATTCCCTATATAGTGCACTACGTTAGACCAGAGCCCTATTGCCTATATAGTGCACTACGTTAGACCAGAGCCCTATTCCCTGTATAGTGGTACTACTTTAGACCAGGGCCCTATTCCCTGTATAGTGGTACTACTATAGACCAGAGCCCTATTGCCTATATAGTGCACTACGTTAGACCAGAGCCCTATTCCCTGTATAGTGGTACTACTTTAGACCAGGGCCCTATTCCCTATATAGTGCACTACTTTAGACCAGGGCCCTATTCCCTATATAGTGCACTACTTTAGACCAGGGCCCTATTCCCTGTATAGTGGTACTACTTTAGACCAGAGCCGTATTCCCTGTATAGTGGTACTACTATAGACCAGGGCCCTATTCCCTATATAGTGCACTACTTTAGACCAGGGCCCTATTCCCTATATAGTGCACTACTTTAGACCAGGGCCCTATTCCCTATATAGTGTACTACTTTAGACCAGGGCCCTATTCCCGATGTAGTGCACTACTTTAGACCAGGGCCCTATTCCCTATATAGTGCACTACTTTAGACCAGAGCCCGATTCCCTATATAGTGCACTACTTTAGACCAGGGCCCTATTCCCTGTATAGTGGTACTACTTTAGACCAGGGCCCTATTCCCTATATAGTGCACTACTTTAGACCAGAGCCCTATTCCCTATATAGTGGTACTACTTTAGACCAGGGCCCTATTCCCTATATAGTGCACTACTTTAGACCAGAGCCCTATTCCCTATATAGTGGTACTACTATAGACCAGAGCCCTATTCCCTATATAGTGCACTACTATAGACCAGAGCCCTATTCCCTATATAGTGGTACTACTTTAGACCAGGAACCTATTCCCTATATAGTGCACTACTTTAGACCAGAGCCCTATTCCCTATATAGTGGTACTACTTTAGACCAGAGCCCTATTCCCTATATAGTGCACTACTTTAGACCAGAGCCCTATTCCCTATATAGTGGTACTACTATAGACCAGGGCCCTATTCCCTATATAGTGCACTACTTTAGACCAGAGCCCTATTCCCTATATAGTGGTACTACTTTAGACCAGGGCCCTATTCCCTATATAGTGGTACTACTTTAGACCAGAGCCCTATTCCCTATATAGTGGTACTACTTTAGACCAGGGCCCTATTCCCTATATAGTGCACTACTTTAGACCAGAGCCCTATTCCCTATATAGTGGTACTACTTTAGACCAGAGCCGTATTCCCTATATAGTGCAATTTTTTCGACTTAGGCCACTACTTTTGACACAGACACTACATGTACTATTTCATCATTATTATAATTATCCAAGAGTTCCAGGTTGCAGCAGCATCTAGTCGTCTATCTAAACCAGTCTGATCTGCAGCAGCCTCTAGTCGTCTATCTAAACCACTCTGATCTGCAGCAGACTCTAGTCGTCTATCTAAACCAGTCTGATCTGCAGCAGCATCTAGTCGTCTATCTAAACCAGTCTGATCTGCAGCAGCCTCTAGTCGTCTATCTAAACCAGTCTGATCTGCAGCAGCATCTAGTCGTCTATCTAAACCAGTCTGATAAACCAGTCTGATCTGCAGCAGCATCTAGTCGTCTATCTAAACCAGTCTGATCTGCAGCAGCATCTAGTCGTCTATCTAAACCAGTCTGATCTGCAGCAGCATCTAGTCGTCTATCTAAACCAGTCTGATAAACCAGTCTGATCTGCAGCAGACTCTCGTCGTCTATCTAAACCAGTCTGATAAACCAGTCTGATCTGCAGCAGCATCTAGTCGTCTATCTAAACCAGTCTGATCTGCAGCAGCATCTAGTCGTCTATCTAAACCAGTCTGATAAACCAGTCTGATCTGCAGCAGACTCTAGTCGTCTATCTAAACCAGTCTGATCTGCAGCAGACTCTCGTCGTCTATCTAAACCAGTCTGATCTGCAGCAGCATCTAGTCGTCTATCTAAACCAGTCTGATCTGCAGCAGCATCTAGTCGTCTATCTAAACCAGTCTGATCTGCAGCAGCATCTAGTCGTCTATCTAAACCAGTCTGATAAACCAGTCTCATCTGAGGTGTTATTGTGAAGGATCTGTGACCCTGGGAATGAACTGTGTGGTTACGCTAGTTACACCCTCCCCTGACAATAAACAGCTTAGCTAGTTACACCCTCCCCTGACAATAAACAGCCTAGCTCAATACCCAGGCCAAAGCCAAAGCCACAGGCAACCAAGGCACTTTGGAGAAAAATGTGCAAATTGCATCTTTTGGCTGAAAGAGACCTGTGTTTATTTCTTTGAGCATTTATCTTTGGATTTGAGGCTTATTGTCAAACCTCCTGGAGGAAAACGAGGGCTGTCTCCCAAATGGCACCCCGTTCTCTTTATAGTGCACTACTACTTACCTATCGGGCCCTGGTAAAAAAAAATAAGTAATGCACTGTCTAGAGAATAGGTTGCTGGGCTGCTCCTTACATGCTTAACAGATAGAATTAACTAACACACACAGCAACAAATGTAAATTCTGCATTCAACCACAACATACTGTTCAAATGTATATATTTGTTTTGTCTACAGACATGACATGTTATTAATGTGTTATAGGAGCCATTGTGTCTGTCTAAACTCATTTGTGAAGTTATAGGGGCCATTGTGTCTGTCTAAACTCATTTGTGATGTTATTAATGTGTTATAGGGGCCATTGTGTCTGTCTAAACTCATTTGTGATGTTATAGGAGCTATTGTGTCTGTCTAAACTCATTTGTGATGTTAGTAATGTGTTATAGGGGCCATTGTGTCTGTCTAAACTCATTTGTGATGTTATAGGAGCCATTGTGTCTGTCTAAACTTATTTGTGATGTTAGTAATGTGTTATAGGGGCCATTGTGTCTGTCTAAACTCATTTTTGTTATGCCATTGTGTCTGTAAACTCATGATGTTATAGGGGCCATTGTGTCTGTCTAAACTCATTTGTGATGTTATAGGGGCCATTGTGTCTGTCTAAACTCATTTGTGATGTTATAGGGGCCATTGTGTCTGTCTAAACTCATTTGTGATGTTATAGGGGCCATTGTGTCTGTCTAAACTCATTTGTGATGTTATAGGGGCCATTGTGTCTGTCTAAACTCATTTGTGATGTTATAGGGGCCATTGTGTCTGTCTAAACTCATTTGTGATGTTATAGGGGCCATTGTGTCTGTCTAAACTCATTTGTGATGTTATAGGGGCCATTGTGTCTGTCTAAACTCCTTTGTGATGTTATAGGGGCCATTGTGTCTGTCTAAACTCATTTGTGATGTTGATGTTATAGGGGCCATTGTGTCTGTCTAAACTCATTTGTGATGTTATTAATGTGTTATAGGGGCCATTGTGTCTGTCTAAACTCATTTTGATGTTAGTAATGTTATAGGGGCCATTGTGTCGGTCTAAAACTCCTTTGTGATGTTATAGGAGCCATTGTGTCTGTCTAAACTCATTTGTGATGTTATTAATGTTATAGGGGCCATTGTGTCTGTCTAAACTCCTTTGTGATGTTATAGGAGCCATTGTGTCTGTCTAAACTCATTTGTGATGTTATTAATGTGTTATAGGGGCCATTGTGTCTGTCTAAACTCCTTTGTGATGTTAGTAATGTGTTATAGGAGCCATTGTGTCTGTCTAAACTCATCTGTGATGTTATAGGGGCCATTGTGTCTGTCTAAACTCATTTGTGATGTTATTAATGTGTTATAGGAGCCATTGTGTCTGTCTAAACTCATTTGTGATGTTATAGGGGCCATTGTGTCTGTCTAAACTCCTTTGTGATGTTATAGGGGCCATTGTGTCTGTCTAAACTCATTTGTGATGTTAGTAATGTGTTATAGGGGCCATTGTGTCTGTCTAAACTCCTTTGTGATGTTAGTAATGTGTTATAGGGGCCATTGTGTCTGTCTAAACTCCTTTGTGATGTTATAGGGGCCATTGTGTCTGTCTAAACTCCTTTGTGATGTTATAGGGGCCATTGTGTCTGTCTAAACTCATTTGTGATGTTATGGGAGCCATTGTGTCTGTCTAAACTCATTTGTGATGTTAGTAATGTGTTATAGGGGCCATTGTGTCTGTCTAAACTCATTTTGATGTTGTAATGTGTTATAGGGGCCATTGTGTCTGTCTAAACTCCTTTGTGATGTTATAGGGGCCATTGTGTCTGTCTAAACTCCTTTGTGATGTTATAGGGGCCATTGTGTCTGTCTAAACTCATTTGTGATGTTATAGGAGCCATTGTGTCTGTCTAAACTCATTTGTGATGTTATAGGAGCCATTGTGTCTGTCTAAACTAATTTGTGATGTTAGTAATGTGTTATAGGGGCCATTGTGTCTGTCTAAACTCATTTGTGATGTTATTAATGTGTTATAGGGGCCATTGTGTCTGTCTAAACTCATTTGTGATGTTATTAATGTGTTATAGGAGCCATTGTGTCTGTCTAAACTCATTTGTGATGTTATAGGGGCCATTGTGTCTGTCTAAACTCATTTGTGATGTTATAGGGGCCATTGTGTCTGTCTAAACTCATTTGTGATGTTAGTAATGTGTTATAGGGGCCATTGTGTCTGTCTAAACTCATTTGTGATGTTATAGGAGCCATTGTGTCTGTCTAAACTCATTTGTGATGTTAGTAATGTGTTATAGGGGCCATTGTGTCTGTCTAAACTCATTTGTGATGTTATAGGGGCCATTGTGTCTGTCTAAACTCATTTGTGATGTTATAGGGGCCATTGTGTCTGTCTAAACTCATTTGTGATGTTATAGGGGCCATTGTGTCTGTCTAAACTCATTTGTGATGTTATAGGGGCCATTGTGTCTGTCTAAACTCATTTGTGATGTTATAGGGCCATTGTGTCTGTCTAAACTCATGTGTGATGTTATAGGTGCCATTGTGTCTGTCTAAACTCATTTGTGATGTTATAGGGGCCATTGTGTCTGTCTAAACTCATTTGTGATGTTATATGTGGGCCATTGTGTCTGTCTAAACTCATTTGTGATGTTATAGGGGCCATTGTGTCTGTCTAAACTCCTTTGTGATTTTATAGGGGCCATTGTGTCTGTCTAAACTCCTTTGTGATGTTATAGGGGCCATTGTGTCTGTCTAAACTCATTTGTGATGTTATTAATGTGTTATAGGAGCCATTGTGTCTGTCTAAACTCATTTGTGATGTTAGTAATGTGTTATAGGGGCCATTGTGTCTGTCTAAACTCATTTGTGATGTTAGTAATGTTATAGGGGCCATTGTGTCGGTCTAAACTCCTTTGTGATGTTATAGGAGCCATTGTGTCTGTCTAAACTCATTTGTGATGTTATTAATGTTATAGGGGCCATTGTGTGTTAAACTCCTTTGTGATGTTATAGGAGCCATTGTGTCTGTCTAAACTCATTTGTGATGTTATTAATGTGTTATAGGGGCCATTGTGTCTGTCTAAACTCATTTGTGATGTTAGTAATGTGTTATAGGAGCCATTGTGTCTGTCTAAACTCATTTGTGATGTTATAGGGGCCATTGTGTCTGTCTAAACTCATTTGTGATGTTATAGGTCTGTTCAAAGCCATTGTTATAGGAGCCATTGTGTCTGTCTAAACTCATTTGTGATGTTATAGGGGCCATTGTGTCTGTCTAAACTCATTTGTGATGTTATAGGGGCCATTGTGTCTGTCTAAACTCATTTGTGATGTTATAGGGGCCATTGTGTCTGTCTAAACTCATTTGTGATGTTATAGGAGCCATTGTGTCTGTCTAAACTCATTTGTGATGTTAGTAATGTGTTATAGGGGCCATTGTGTCTGTCTAAACTCATTTTTGTTGATGTTATAGGGGCCATTGTGTCTGTCTAAACTCCTTTGTGATGTTATAGGGGCCATTGTGTCTGTCTAAACTCATTTGTGATGTTATAGGGGCCATTGTGTCTGTCTAAACTCATTTGTGATGTTATAGGAGCCATTGTGTCTGTCTAAACTCATTTGTGATGTTATAGGAGCCATTGTGTCTGTCTAAACTAATTTGTGATGTTAGTAATGTGTTATAGGGGCCATTGTGTCTGTCTAAACTCATTTTGATGATGTTATAGGGCCATTGTGTCTGTCTAAACTCATTTGTGATGTTATAGGAGCCATTGTGTCTGTCTAAACTCATTTGTGATGTTAGTAATGTGTTATAGGGGCCATTGTGTCTGTCTAAACTCATTTGTGATGTTATTGGAGCCATTGTGTCTGTCTAAACTCATTTGTGATGTTATAGGGGCCATTGTGTCTGGTCATTTGTGATGTTATAATTGTGTCTGTCTAAACTCATTTGTGATGTTATAGGGGCCATTGTGTCTGTCTAAACTCATTTGTTATGATTGTGTCTGTTATTTTAATGTTATAGGGGCCATTGTGTCTGTCTAAACTCATTTGTGATGTGATGTTATAGGGGCCATTGTGTCTGTCTAAACTCATTTGTGATGTTATAGGGGCCATTGTGTCTGTCTAAACTCCTTTGTGATGTTATAGGGGCCATTGTGTCTGTCTAAACTCATTTGTGATGTTATATTGTGTCTGTCTAAATGATTTTATAGGGGCCATTGTGTCTGTCTAAACTCCTTTGTGATGTTATAGGGGCCATTGTGTCTGTCTAAACTCATTTGTGATGTTATCAATGTGTTATAGGAGCCATTGTGTCTGTCTAAACTCATTTGTGATGTTAGTAATGTGTTATAGGGGCCATTGTGTCTGTCTAAACTCATTTGTGATGTTATAGGGGCCATTGTGTCTGTCTAAACTCATTTGTGATGTTATAGGGGCCATTGTGTCTGTCTAAACTCCTTTGTGATGTTATAGGGGCCATTGTGTCTGTCTAAACTCCTTTGTGATGTTATAGGGGCCATTGTGTCTGTCTAAACTCATTTGTGATGTTATAGGGGCCATTGTGTCTGTCTAAACTCATTTGTGATGTTATAGGGGCCATTGTGTCTGTCTAAACTCCTTTGTGATGTTATAGGGGCCATTGTGTCTGTCTAAACTCCTTTGTGATGTTATAGGGGCCATTGTGTCTGTCTAAACTCATTTGTGTGTTATTAATGTGTTATAGGAGCCATTGTGTCTGTCTAAAACTCTGTCTAAACTCATTTGTGATGTTATAGGGGCCATTGTGTCTGTCTAAACTCATTTGTGATGTTAGTAATGTGTTATAGGGGCCATTGTGTCTGTCTAAACTCATTTGTGATGTTATAGGAGCCAGTCTAAACTCATTTGTGATGTTAGTAATGTGGGCCATTGTGTCTGTCTAAACTCATTTGTGAAACTCTGTCTAAACTCATTTTTGTGATGTTATAGGGGCCATTGTGTCTGTCTAAACTCATTTGTGATGTTATAGGGGCCATTGTGTCTGTCTAAACTCATTTGTGATGTTATAGGGGCCATTGTGTCTGTCTAAACTCATTTGTGATGTTATAGGGGCCATTGTGTCTGTCTAAACTCATTTGTGATGTTATAGGGGCCATTGTGTCTGTCTAAACTCATTTGTGATGTTATAGGGGCCATTGTGTCTGTCTAAACTAATTTTTGTGATGTTATAGGGGCCATTGTGTCTGTCTAAACTCATTTGTGATGTTATAGGGGCCATTGTGTCTGTCTAAACTCATTTGTCTGTCTAAACTCCTTTGTGATGTTATTAATGTGTTATAGGGCCATTGTGTCTGTCTAAACTCATTTGTGATGTTATTAATGTGTTATAGGAGCCATTGTGTCTGTCTAAATCATTTGTGATGTTATCATTGTGTCTGTCTAAACTCATTTGTGATGTTATAGGGGCCATTGTGTCTGTCTAAACTCATTCGTGATGTTAGTAATGTGTTATAGGGGCCATTGTGTCTGTCTAAACTCATTTGTGATGTTATAGGAGCCATTGTGTCTGTCTAAACTCATTTGTGATGTTAGTAATGTGTTATAGGGGCCATTGTGTCTGTCTAAACTCATTTGTGATGTTATAGGAGCCATTGTGTCTGTCTAAACTCATTTGTGATGTTATAGGGGCCATTGTGTCTGTCTAAGCTCATTTGTGATGTTATAGGGGCCATTGTGTCTGTCTAAACTCATTTGTGATGTTATAGGGGCCATTGTGTCTGTCTAAACTCATTCGTGATGTTATAGGGGCCATTGTGTCTGTCTAAACTCATTTGTGATGTTATAGGGGCCATTGTGTCTGTCTAAACTCATGTGTGATGTTATAGGGGCCATTGTGTCTGTCTAAACTCATTTGTGATGTTATAGGGGCCATTGTGTCTGTCTAAACTCCTTTGTGATGTTATAGGGGCCATTGTGTCTGTCTAAACTCATTTGTGATGTTATAGGGGCCATTGTGTCTGTCTAAACTCCTTTGTGATTTTATAGGGGCCATTGTGTCTGTCTAAACTCCTTTGTGATGTTATAGGGGCCATTGTGTCTGTCTAAACTCATTTGTGATGTTATTAATGTGTTATAGGAGCCATTGTGTCTGTCTAAACTCATTTGTGATGTTAGTAATGTGTTATAGGGGCCATTGTGTCTGTCTAAACTCATTTGTGATGTTATAGGGGCCATTGTGTCTGTCTAAACTCATTTGTGATGTTATTAATGTTATAGGGCCATTGTGTCTGTCTAAACTCATTTGTGATGTTAGTAATGTTATAGGGGCCATTGTGTCGGTCTAAACTCCTTTGTGATGTTATAGGAGCCATTGTGTCTGTCTAAACTCATTTGTGATGTTATTAATGTTATAGGGGCCATTGTGTCGGTCTAAACTCCTTTGTGATGTTATAGGAGCCATTGTGTCTGTCTAAACTCATTTGTGATGTTATTAATGTGTTATAGGGGCCATTGTGTCTGTCTAAACTCCTTTGTGATGTTAGTAATGTGTTATAGGAGCCATTGTGTCTGTCTAAACTCATCTGTGATGTTATAGGGGCCATTGTGTCTGTCTAAACTCATTTGTGATGTTATTAATGTGTTATAGGAGCCATTGTGTCTGTCTAAACTCATTTGTGATGTTATAGGGGCCATTGTGTCTGTCTAAACTCCTTTGTGATGTTATAGGGGCCATTGTGTCTGTCTAAACTCATTTGTGATGTTAGTAATGTGTTATAGGGGCCATTGTGTCTGTCTAAACTCCTTTGTGATGTTAGTAATGTGTTATAGGGGCCATTGTGTCTGTCTAAACTCCTTTGTGATGTTATAGGGGCCATTGTGTCTGTCTAAACTCCTTTGTGATGTTATAGGGGCCATTGTGTCTGTCTAAACTCATTTGTGATGTTATAGGAGCCATTGTGTCTGTCTAAACTCATTTGTGATGTTATAGGGGCCATTGTGTCTGTCTAAACTCATTTGTGATGTTAGTAATGTGTTATAGGAGCCATTGTGTCTGTCTAAACTCATTTGTGATGTTATTAATGTGTTATAGGGGCCATTGTGTCTGTCTAAACTCATTTGTGATGTTATAGGAGCCATTGTGTCTGTCTAAACTCATTTGTGATGTTATAGGGGCCATTGTGTCTGTCTAAACTCATTTGTGATGTTATAGGGGCCATTGTGTCTGTCTAAACTCATTTGTGATGTTAGTAATGTGTTATAGGGGCCATTGTGTCTGTCTAAACTCATTTGTGATGTTATAGGAGCCATTGTGTCTGTCTAAACTCATTTGTGATGTTAGTAATGTGTTATAGGGGCCATTGTGTCTGTCTAAACTCATTTGTGATGTTATAGGAGCCATTGTGTCTGTCTAAACTCATTTGTGATGTTATAGGGGCCATTGTGTCTGTCTAAACTCATTTGTGATGTTATAGGGGCCATTGTGTCTGTCTAAACTCATTTGTGATGTTATAGGGGCCATTGTGTCTGTCTAAACTCATTCGTGATGTTATAGGGGCCATTGTGTCTGTCTAAACTCATTTGTGATGTTATAGGGGCCATTGTGTCTGTCTAAACTCATGTGTGATGTTATAGGGGCCATTGTGTCTGTCTAAACTCATTTGTGATGTTATAGGGGCCATTGTGTCTGTCTAAACTCATTTGTGATGTTATTAATGTGTTATAGGGGCCATTGTGTCTGTCTAAACTCATTTGTGACGTTATTAATGTGTTATAGGAGCCATTGTGTCTGTCTAAACTCATTTGTGATGTTATAGGGGCCATTGTGTCTGTCTAAACTCATTTGTGATGTTATAGGGGCCATTGTGTCTGTCTAAACTCATTCGTGATGTTAGTAATGTGTTATAGGGGCCATTGTGTCTGTCTAAACTCATTTGTGATGTTATAGGAGCCATTGTGTCTGTCTAAACTCATTTGTGATGTTAGTAATGTGTTATAGGGGCCATTGTGTCTGTCTAAACTCATTTGTGATGTTATAGGAGCCATTGTGTCTGTCTAAACTCATTTGTGATGTTATAGGGGCCATTGTGTCTGTCTAAGCTCATTTGTGATGTTATAGGGGCCATTGTGTCTGTCTAAACTCATTTGTGATGTTATAGGGGCCATTGTGTCTGTCTAAACTCATTCGTGATGTTATAGGGGCCATTGTGTCTGTCTAAACTCATTTGTGATGTTATAGGGGCCATTGTGTCTGTCTAAACTCATGTGTGATGTTATAGGGGCCATTGTGTCTGTCTAAACTCATTTGTGATGTTATAGGGGCCATTGTGTCTGTCTAAACTCATTTGTGATGTTATAGGGGCCATTGTGTCTGTCTAAACTCATTTGTGATGTTATAGGGGCCATTGTGTCTGTCTAAACTCCTTTGTGATGTTATAGGGGCCATTGTGTCTGTCTAAACTCATTTGTGATGTTATTAATGTGTTATAGGAGCCATTGTGTCTGTCTAAACTCATTTGTGATGTTAGTAATGTGTTATAGGGGCCATTGTGTCTGTCTAAACTCATTTGTGATGTTATAGGGGCCATTGTGTCTGTCTAAACTCATTTGTGATGTTATTAATGTGTTATAGGGGCCATTGTGTCTGTCTAAACTCATTTGTGATGTTAGTAATGTTATAGGGGCCATTGTGTCGGTCTAAACTCCTTTGTGATGTTATAGGAGCCATTGTGTCTGTCTAAACTCATTTGTGATGTTATTAATGTTATAGGGGCCATTGTGTCGGTCTAAACTCCTTTGTGATGTTATAGGAGCCATTGTGTCTGTCTAAACTCATTTGTGATGTTATTAATGTGTTATAGGGGCCATTGTGTCTGTCTAAACTCCTTTGTGATGTTAGTAATGTGTTATAGGAGCCATTGTGTCTGTCTAAACTCATCTGTGATGTTATAGGGGCCATTGTGTCTGTCTAAACTCATTTGTGATGTTATTAATGTGTTATAGGAGCCATTGTGTCTGTCTAAACTCATTTGTGATGTTATAGGGCCATTGTGTCTGTCTAAACTCCTTTGTGATGTTATAGGGGCCATTGTGTCTGTCTAAACTCATTTGTGATGTTAGTAATGTGTTATAGGGGCCATTGTGTCTGTCTAAACTCCTTTGTGATGTTAGTAATGTGTTATAGGGGCCATTGTGTCTGTCTAAACTCCTTTGTGATGTTATAGGGGCCATTGTGTCTGTCTAAACACCTTTGTGATGTTATAGGGGCCATTGTGTCTGTCTAAACTCATTTGTGATGTTATAGGAGCCATTGTGTCTGTCTAAACTCATTTGTGATGTTAGTAATGTGTTATAGGGGCCATTGTGTCTGTCTAAAGTCATTTGTGATGTTAGTAATGTGTTATAGGGGCCATTGTGTCTGTCTAAACTCCTTTGTGATGTTATAGGGGCCATTGTGTCTGTCTAAACTCCTTTGTGATGTTATAGGGGCCATTGTGTCTGTCTAAACTCATTTGTGATGTTATAGGAGCCATTGTGTCTGTCTAAACTCATTTGTGATGTTATAGGAGCCATTGTGTCTGTCTAAACTAATTTGTGATGTTAGTAATGTGTTATAGGGGCCATTGTGTCTGTCTAAACTCATTTGTGATGTTATTAATGTGTTATAGGGGCCATTGTGTCTGTCTAAACTCATTTGTGACGTTATTAATGTGTTATAGGAGCCATTGTGTCTGTCTAAACTCATTTGTGATGTTATAGGGGCCATTGTGTCTGTCTAAACTCATTTGTGATGTTATAGGGGCCATTGTGTCTGTCTAAACTCATTTGTGATGTTATAGGGGCCATTGTGTCTGTCTAAACTCCTTTGTGATGTTATAGGGGCCATTGTGTCTGTCTAAACTCATTTGTGATGTTATAGGGGCCATTGTGTCTGTCTAAACTCCTTTGTGATGTTATAGGGGCCATTGTGTCTGTCTAAAGTCATTTATGATGTTATAGGGGCCATTGTGTCTGTCTAAACTCCTTTGTGATGTTAGTAATGTGTTATAGGGGCCATTGTGTCTGTCTAAAGTCATTTATGATGTTATAGGGGCCATTGTGTCTGTCTAAACTCCTTTGTGATGTTAGTAATGTGTTATAGGGGCCATTGTGTCTGTCTAAAGTCATTTATGATGTTATAGGGGCCATTGTGTCTGTCTAAACTCCTTTGTGATGTTAGTAATGTGTTATAGGAGCCATTGTGTCTGTCTAAACTCATTTGTGATGTTATAGGGGCCATTGTGTCTGTCTAAACTCCTTTGTGATGTTATAGGGGCCATTGTGTCTGTCTAAACTCATTTGTGATGTTAGTAATGTGTTATAGGGGCCATTGTGTCTGTCTAAACTCCTTTGTGATGTTAGTAATGTGTTATAGGGGCCATTGTGTCTGTCTAAACTCATTTGTGATGTTATAGGGGCCATTGTGTCTGTCTAAACTCATTTGTGATGTTAGTAATGTGTTATAGGGGCCATTGTGTCTGTCTAAACTCATTTGTGATGTTAGTAATGTGTTATAGGGGCCATTGTGTCTGTCTAAACTCCTTTGTGATGTTATAGGGGCCATTGTGTCTGTCTAAACTCCTTTGTGATGTTATAGGGGCCATTGTGTCTGTCTAAACTCATTTGTGATGTTATAGGAGCCATTGTGTCTGTCTAAACTCATTTGTGATGTTAGTAATGTGTTATAGGGGCCATTGTGTCTGTCTAAAGTCATTTGTGATGTTAGTAATGTGTTATAGGGGCCATTGTGTCTGTCTAAACTCCTTTGTGATGTTATAGGGGCCATTGTGTCTGTCTAAACTCCTTTGTGATGTTATAGGGGCCATTGTGTCTGTCTAAACTCATTTGTGATGTTATAGGAGCCATTGTGTCTGTCTAAACTCATTTGTGATGTTATAGGAGCCATTGTGTCTGTCTAAACTCATTTGTGATGTTAGTAATGTGTTATAGGGGCCATTGTGTCTGTCTAAACTCATTTGTGATGTTATTAATGTGTTATAGGGGCCATTGTGTCTGTCTAAACTCATTTGTGATGTTATTAATGTGTTATAGGAGCCATTGTGTCTGTCTAAACTCATTTGTGATGTTATAGGGGCCATTGTGTCTGTCTAAACTCATTTGTGATGTTATAGGGGCCATTGTGTCTGTCTAAACTCATTTGTGATGTTATAGGAGCCATTGTGTCTGTCTAAACTCATTTGTGATGTTATAGGGGCCATTGTGTCTGTCTAAACTCATTTGTGATGTTATAGGGGCCATTGTGTCTGTCTAAACTCATTTGTGATGTTATAGGGGCCATTGTGTCTGTCTAAACTCCTTTGTGATGTTATAGGGGCCATTGTGTCTGTCTAAACTCATTTGTGATGTTATAGGGGCCATTGTGTCTGTCTAAACTCCTTTGTGATGTTATAGGGGCCATTGTGTCTGTCTAAAGTCATTTATGATGTTATAGGGGCCATTGTGTCTGTCTAAACTCCTTTGTGATGTTAGTAATGTGTTATAGGGGCCATTGTGTCTGTCTAAAGTCATTTATGATGTTATAGGGGCCATTGTGTCTGTCTAAACTCCTTTGTGATGTTAGTAATGTGTTATAGGGGCCATTGTGTCTGTCTAAACTCCTTTGTGATGTTAGTAATGTGTTATAGGGGCCATTGTGTCTGTCTAAACTCCTTTGTGATGTTATAGGGGCCATTGTGTCTGTCTAAACTCCTTTGTGATGTTATAGGGGCCATTGTGTCTGTCTAAACTAATTTGTGATGTTAGTAATGTGTTATAGGGGCCATTGTGTCTGTCTAAACTCCTTTGTGATGTTATAGGGGCCATTGTGTCTGTCTAAACTCATTTGTGATGTTATAGGAGCCATTGTGTCTGTCTAAACTCATTTGTGATGTTATAGGGGCCATTGTGTCTGTCTAAACTCATTTGTGATGTTATTAATGTGTTATAGGGGCCCTTGTGTCTGTCTAAACTCATTTGTGATGTTATAGGAGCCATTGTGTCTGTCTAAACTCATTTATGATGTTATAGGGGCCATTGTGTCTGTCTAAACTCATTTGTGATGTTATAGGGGCCATTGTGTCTGTCTAAACTCATTTGTGATGTTATAGGGGCCATTGTGTCTGTCTAAACTCATTTATGATGTTATTAATGTGTTATAGGAGCCATTGTGTCTGTCTAAACTCATTTGTGATGTTATAGGGGCCATTGTGTCTGTCTAAACTCCTTTGTGATGTTATAGGGGCCATTGTGTCTGTCTAAACTCATTTGTGATGTTATTAATGTGTTATAGGGGCCATTGTGTCTGTCTAAACTCATTTGTGATGTTATAGGGGCCATTGTGTCTGTCTAAACTCATTTGTGATGTTAGTAATGTGTTATAGGGGCCATTGTGTCTGTCTAAACTCATTTGTGATGTTATTAATGTGTTATAGGAGCCATTGTGTCTGTCTAAACTCCTTTGTGATGTTATAGGGGCCATTGTGTCTGTCTAAACTCATTTGTGATGTTAGTAATGTGTTATAGGAGCCATTGTGTCTGTCTAAACTCATTGGTGCTGTTAGTAATGTCTTATAGGAGCCATTGTGTCTGTCTAAACTCATTTGTGATGTTATTAATGAGTTATAGGAGCCATTGTGTCTGTCTAAACTCATTTGATGATGTTATAGGAGCCATTGTGTCTGTCTAAACTCATTTGTGATGTTAGTAATGTGTTATAGGGGCCATTGTGCCTGTCTAAAGTAATTTGTGATGTTATAGGAGCCATTGTGTCTGTCTAAACTCATTTGTGATGTTAGTAATGTGTTATAGGGGCCATTGTGTCTGTCTAAAGTCATTTGTGATGTTATAGGGGCCATTGTGTCTGTCTAAAGTAATTTAGGATGTTATAGGGGCCATTGTGTCTGTCTAAACTCCTTTGTGATGTTAGTAATGTGTTATAGGGGCCATTGTGTCTGTCTAAAGTCATTTATGATGTTATAGGGGCCATTGTGTCTGTCTAAACTCCTTTGTGATGTTAGTAATGTGGGGCCATTGTGTCTGTCTAAACTCTTTGTGATGTTAGTAATGTGTTATAGGGGCCATTGTGTCTGTCTAAACTCCTTTGTGATGTTATAGGGGCCATTGTGTCTGTCTAAACTCCTTTGTGATGTTATAGGGGCCATTGTGTCTGTCTAAACTAATTTGTGATGTTAGTAATGTGTTATAGGGGCCATTGTGTCTGTCTAAACTCCTTTGTGATGTTATAGGGGCCATTGTGTCTGTCTAAACTCATTTGTGATGTTATTAATGTGTTATAGGGGCCCTTGTGTCTGTCTAAACTCATTTGTGATGTTATAGCCATTGTGTCTGTCTAAACTCATTTATGATGTTATAGGGGCCATTGTGTCTGTCTAAACTCATTTGTGATGTTATAGGGGCCATTGTGTCTGTCTAAACTCATTTGTGATGTTATTAATGTGTTATAGGAGCCATTGTGTCTGTCTAAACTCATTTGTGATGTTATAGGGGCCATTGTGTCTGTCTAAACTCCTTTGTGATGTTATAGGGGCCATTGTGTCTGTCTAAACTCATTTATGATGTTATTAATGTGTTATAGGAGCCATTGTGTCTGTCTAAACTCATTTGTGATGTTATAGGGGCCATTGTGTCTGTCTAAACTCCTTTGTGATGTTATAGGGGCCATTGTGTCTGTCTAAACTCATTTGTGATGTTATTAATGTGTTATAGGGGCCATTGTGTCTGTCTAAACTCATTTGTGATGTTATAGGGGCCATTGTGTCTGTCTAAACTCATTTGTGATGTTAGTAATGTGTTATAGGGGCCATTGTGTCTGTCTAAACTCATTTGTGATGTTATTAATGTGTTATAGGAGCCATTGTGTCTGTCTAAACTCCTTTGTGATGTTATAGGGGCCATTGTGTCTGTCTAAACTCATTTGTGATGTTAGTAATGTGTTATAGGAGCCATTGTGTCTGTCTAAACTCATTGGTGCTGTTAGTAATGTCTTATAGGAGCCATTGTGTCTGTCTAAACTCATTTGTGATGTTATTAATGAGTTATAGGAGCCATTGTGTCTGTCTAAACTCATTTGTGATGTTATTAATGAGTTATAGGAGCCATTGTGTCTGTCTAAACTCATTTGTGATGTTAGTAATGTGTTATAGGGGCCATTGTGCCTGTCTAAAGTAATTTGTGATGTTATAGGAGCCATTGTGTCTGTCTAAACTCATTTTGATGATGTTATAGGAGCCATTGTGTCTGTCTAAACTCATTTGTGATGTTTATAGGGGCCATTGTGCCTGTCTAAAGTAATTTGTGATGTTATAGGAGCCATTGTGTCTGTCTAAACTCATTTGTGATGTTAGTAATGTGTTATAGGGGCCATTGTGTCTGTCTAAAGTCATTTGTGATGTTATAGGGGCCATTGTGTCTGTCTAAAGTAATTTATGATGTTATAGGGGCCATTGTGTCTGTCTAAACTCCTTTGTGATGTTAGTAATGTGTTATAGGGGCCATTGTGTCTGTCTAAAGTCATTTATGATGTTATAGGGGCCATTGTGTCTGTCTAAACTCCTTTGTGATGTTAGTAATGTGTTATAGGGGCCATTGTGTCTGTCTAAACTCCTTTGTGATGTTAGTAATGTGTTATAGGGGCCATTGTGTCTGTCTAAACTCCTTTGTGATGTTATAGGGGCCATTGTGTCTGTCTAAACTCCTTTGTGATGTTATAGGGGCCATTGTGTCTGTCTAAACTAATTTGTGATGTTAGTAATGTGTTATAGGGGCCATTGTGTCTGTCTAAACTCCTTTGTGATGTTATAGGGGCCATTGTGTCTGTCTAAACTCATTTGTGATGTTATAGGAGCCATTGTGTCTGTCTAAACTCATTTGTGATGTTATTAATGTGTTATAGGGGCCATTGTGTCTGTCTAAACTCATTTGTGATGTTATAGGAGCCATTGTGTCTGTCTAAACTCATTTATGATGTTATAGGGGCCATTGTGTCTGTCTAAACTCATTTGTGATGTTATAGGGGCCATTGTGTCTGTCTAAACTCATTTGTGATGTTATTAATGTGTTATAGGAGCCATTGTGTCTGTCTAAACTCATTTGTGATGTTATAGGGGCCATTGTGTCTGTCTAAACTCCTTTGTGATGTTATAGGGGCCATTGTGTCTGTCTAAACTCATTTATGATGTTATTAATGTGTTATAGGAGCCATTGTGTCTGTCTAAACTCATTTGTGATGTTATAGGGGCCATTGTGTCTGTCTAAACTCCTTTGTGATGTTATAGGGGCCATTGTGTCTGTCTAAACTCATTTGTGATGTTATTAATGTGTTATAGGGGCCATTGTGTCTGTCTAAACTCATTTGTGATGTTATAGGGGCCATTGTGTCTGTCTAAACTCATTTGTGATGTTAGTAATGTGTTATAGGGGCCATTGTGTCTGTCTAAACTCATTTGTGATGTTATTAATGTGTTATAGGAGCCATTGTGTCTGTCTAAACTCCTTTGTGATGTTATAGGGGCCATTGTGTCTGTCTAAACTCATTTGTGATGTTAGTAATGTGTTATAGGAGCCATTGTGTCTGTCTAAACTCATTGGTGCTGTTAGTAATGTCTTATAGGAGCCATTGTGTCTGTCTAAACTCATTTGTGATGTTATTAATGAGTTATAGGAGCCATTGTGTCTGTCTAAACTCATTTGTGATGTTATTAATGAGTTATAGGAGCCATTGTGTCTGTCTAAACTCATTTGTGATGTTAGTAATGTGTTATAGGGGCCATTGTGCCTGTCTAAAGTAATTTGTGATGTTATAGGAGCCATTGTGTCTGTCTAAACTCATTTGTGATGTTAGTAATGTGTTATAGGGGCCATTGTGTCTGTCTAAAGTCATTTGTGATGTTATAGGAGCCATTGTGTCTGTCTAAACTCATTTGTGATGTTAGTAATGTGTTATAGGGGCCATTGTGCCTGTCTAAACCCATTTGTGATGTTATAGGGGCCATTGTGTCTGTCTAAACTCATTTGTGATGTTAGTAATGTGTTATAGGAGCCATTGTGTCTGTCTAAACTCATTTGTGATGTTATAGGGGCCATTGTGTCTGTCTAAACTCATTTGTGATGTTATAGGAGCCATTGTGTCTGTCTAAACTCATTTGTGATGTTATAGGAGCCATTGTGTCTGTCCAAAGTCATTTGTGATGTTAGTAATGTGTTATAGGGGCCATTGTGTCTGTCTAAACTCATTTGTGATGTTATTAATGTGTTATAGGAGCCATTGTGTCTGTCTAAACTCATTTGTGATGTTATAGGGCCATTGTGTCTGTCTAAACTCATTTGTGATGTTATAGGGGCCATTGTGTCTGTCTAAAGTCATTTGTGATGTTATTAATGTGTTATAGGGGCCATTGTGTCTGTCTAAACTCATTTGTGATGTTAGTAATGTGTTATAGGAGCCATTGTGTCTGTCTAAACTCATTTGTGATGTTATAGGGGCCATTGTGTCTGTCTAAACTCATTTGTGATGTTATAGGGGCCATTGTGTCTGTCTAAACTCATTTTGATGTTAGTAATGTGTTATAGGGGCCATTGTGTCTGTCTAAACTCATTTGTGATGTTATAGGGGCCATTGTGTCTGTCTAAACTCATTTGTGATGTTTTGTTATAGGGGCCATTGTGTCTGTCTAAACTCATTTGTGATGTTATAGGGGCCATTGTGTCTGTCTAAACTCATTTGTGATGTTAGTAATGTGTTATAGGGGCCATTGTGTCTGTCTAAACTCATTTGTGATGTTATTAATGTGTTATAGGAGCCATTGTGTCTGTCTAAACTCATTTGTGATGTTATAGGGGCCATTGTGTCTGTCTAAACTCATTTGTGATGTTATAGGGGCCATTGTGTCTGTCTAAACTCATTTGTGATGTTATTAATGTGTTATAGGGGCCATTGTGTCTGTCTAAACTCATTTGTGATGTTAGTAATGTGTTATAGGAGCCATTGTGTCTGTCTAAACTCATTTGTGATGTTATAGGGGCCATTGTGTCTGTCTAAACTCCTTTGTGATGTTATAGGGGCCATTGTGTCTGTCTAAACTCATTTGTGATGTTATTAATGTGTTATAGGGGCCATTGTGTCTGTCTAAACTCATTTGTGATGTTATAAACAAAGTCATTTGTGATGTTATTAATGTGTTATAGGGGCCATTGTGTCTGTCTAAACTCATTTGTGATGTTATTAATGTTATAGGGGCCATTGTGTCGGTCTAAACTCCTTTGTGATGTTATAGGGGCCATTGTGTCTGTCTAAACTCCTTTGTGATGTTATAGGGGCCATTGTGTCTGTCTAAACTCATTTGTGATGTTATTAATGTGTTATAGGGGCCATTGTGTCTGTCTAAACTCATTTGTGATGTTAGTAATGTGTTATAGGGGCCATTGTGTCTGTCTAAACTCATTTGTGATGTTATAGGGGCCATTGTGTCTGTCTAAACTCCTTTGTGATGTTATAGGGGCCATTGTGTCTGTCTAAACTCATTTGTGATGTTATTAATGTGTTATAGGGGCCATTGTGTCTGTCTAAACTCATTTGTGATGTTATAGGGGCCATTGTGTCTGTCTAAACTCATTTTGATGTTGTAATGTGTTATAGGGGCCATTGTGTCTGTCTAAACTCATTTGTGATGTTATAGGGGCCATTGTGTCTGTCTAAACTCATTTGTGATGTTAGTAATGTGTTATAGGGGCCATTGTGTCTGTCTAAACTCATTTGTGATGTTATAGGGGCCATTGTGTCTGTCTAAACTCCTTTGTGATGTTATAGGGCCATTGTGTCTGTCTAAACTCATTTGTGATGTTAGTAATGTGTTATAGGGGCCATTGTGTCTGTCTAAACTCATTTGTGATGTTATTAATGTGTTATAGGAGCCATTGTGTCTGTCTAAACTCATTTGTGATGTTATTAATGTGTTATAGGGGCCATTGTGTCTGTCTAAACTCATTTGTGATGTTATAGGGGCCATAAACTCCTTTGTGATGTTATAGGGCCATTGTGTCTGTCTAAACTCATTTGTGATGTTATAGGAGCCATTGTGTCTGTCTAAACTCATTTGTGATGTTATTAATGTGTTATAGGGGCCATTGTGTCTGTCTAAACTCATTTGTGATGTTATTAATGTGTTATAGGGGCCATTGTGTCTGTCTAAACTCATTTGTGATGTTATAGGGGCCATTGTGTCTGTCTAAACTCATTTGTGATGTTATAGGGGCCATTGTGTCTGTCTAAACTCATTTGTGATGTTATTAATGTGTTATAGGAGCCATTGTGTCTGTCTAAACTCATTTGTGATGTTATAGGGGCCATTGTGTCTGTCTAAACTCCTTTGTGATGTTATAGGGGCCATTGTGTCTGTCTAAACTCATTTGTGATGTTATAGGGGCCATTGTGTCTGTCTAAACTCATTTGTGATGTTTAGGGGCCATTGTGTCTGTCTAAACTCATGATGTTATAGGAGCCATTGTGTCTGTCTAAACTCATTTGTGATGTTATAGGGGCCATTGTGTCTGTCTAAACTCATTTGTGATGTTATAGGGGCCATTGTGTCTGTCTAAACTCATTTGTGATGTTATTAATGTGTTATAGGGGCCATTGTGTCTGTCTAAACTCATTTGTGATGTTATAGGGGCCATTGTGTCTGTCTAAACTCATTTGTGATGTTGTAATGTGTTATAGGGGCCATTGTGTCTGTCTAAACTCATTTGTGATGTTATTAATGTGTTATAGGAGCCATTGTGTCTGTCTAAACTCCATTTGTGATGTTATAGGGGCCATTGTGTCTGTCTAAACTCATTTGTGATGTTAGTAATGTGTTATAGGAGCCATTGTGTCTGTCTAAACTCATTTGTGATGTTAGTAATGAGTTATAGGAGCCATTGTGTCTGTCTAAACTCATTTGTGATGTTATTATAGTTATAGGAGCCATTGTGTCTGTCTAAACTCATTTGTGATGTTATTAATGAGTTATAGGGCCATTGTGTCTGTCTAAACTCATTTGTTGTTGATGTTATAGGAGCCATTGTGTCTGTCTAAACTCATTTGTGATGTTAGTAATGTGTTATAGGGGCCATTGTGTCTGTCTAAACTCATTTGTGATGTTATAGGAGCCATTGTGTCTGTCTAAACTCATTTGTGATGTTATAATGTGTTATAGGGGCCATTGTGTCTGTCTAAACCCATTTGTGATGTTATAGGGGCCATTGTGTCTGTCTAAACTCATTTGTGATGTTAGTAATGTGTTATAGGAGCCATTGTGTCTGTCTAAACTCATTTGTGATGTTATAGGGGCCATTGTGTCTGTCTAAACTCATTTGTGATGTTATAGGAGCCATTGTGTCTGTCTAAACTCATTTGTGATGTTATAGGAGCCATTGTGTCTGTCCAAAGTCATTTGTGATGTTAGTAATGTGTTATAGGGGCCATTGTGTCTGTCTAAACTCATTTGTGATGTTATTAATGTGTTATAGGAGCCATTGTGTCTGTCTAAACTCATTTGTGATGTTATAGGGGCCATTGTGTCTGTCTAAACTCATTTGTGATGTTATAGGGGCCATTGTGCCTGTCTAAAGTCATTTGTGATGTTATTAATGTGTTATAGGGGCCAGTGTGTCTGTCTAAACTCATTTGTGATGTTAGTAATGTGTTATAGGAGCCATTGTGTCTGTCTAAACTCATTTGTGATGTTATAGGGGCCATTGTGTCTGTCTAAACTCCTTTGTGATGTTATAGGGGCCATTGTGTCTGTCTAAACTCATTTGTGATGTTAATAATGTGTTATAGGGGCCATTGTGTCTGTCTAAACTCATTTGTGATGTTATAGGGGCCATTGTGTCTGTCTAAACTCATTTGTGATGTTATAGGGGCCATTGTGTCTGTCTAAACTCATTTTTGTTGATGTTATAGGGGCCATTGTGTCTGTCTAAACTCATTTTGATGTTATAGGGGCCATTGTGTCTGTCTAAACTCATTTGTGATGTTAGTAATGTGTTATAGGGGCCATTGTGTCTGTCTAAACTCATTTGTGATGTTATAATGTGTTATAGGGCCATTGTGTCTGTCTAAACTCATTTGTGATGTTATATGTGGGCCATTGTGTCTGTCTAAACTCATTTTGATGTTATAGGGGCCATTGTGTCTGTCTTCATTTGTGATGTTATAGGGGCCATTGTGTCTGTCTAAACTCATTTGTGATGTTAGTAATGTGTTATAGGAGCCATTGTGTCTGTCTAAACTCATTTGTGATGTTATAGGGGCCATTGTGTCTGTCTAAACTCCTTTGTGATGTTATAGGGGCCATTGTGTCTGTCTAAACTCATTTGTGATGTTAATAATGTGTTATAGGGGCCATTGTGTCTGTCTAAACTCATTTGTGATGTTATAGGAGCCATTGTGTCTGTCTAAACTCATTTGTGATGTTAGTAATGTGTTATAGGGGCCATTGTGTCTGTCTAAACTCATTTTGTGATGTTAGGAGCCATTGTGTCTGTTAAACTCATGATGTTATAGGAGCCATTGTGTCTGTCTAAACTCATTTGTGATGTTATAGGGGCCATTGTGTCTGATGTTATAGGGGCCATTGTGTCTGTCTAAAGTCATTTGTGATGTTATTAATGTGTTATAGGGGCCATTGTGTCTGTCTAAACTCATTTGTGATGTTAGTAATGTGTTATAGGAGCCATTGTGTCTGTCTAAACTCATTTGTGATGTTATAGGGGCCATTGTGTCTGTCTAAACTCCTTTGTGATGTTATAGGGGCCATTGTGTCTGTCTAAACTCATTTGTGATGTTATAATGTGTTATAGGGGCCATTGTGTCTGTCTAAACTCATTTGTGATGTTATAGGGGCCATTGTGTCTGTCTAAACTCATTTGTGATGTTAGTAATGTGTTATAGGGGCCATTGTGTCTGTCTAAACTCATTTGTGATGTTATAGGGGCCATTGTGTCTGTCTAAAGTCATTTGTGATGTTAGTAATGTGTTATAGGGGCCATTGTGTCTGTCTAAACTCCTTTGTGATGTTATAGGGGCCATTGTGTCTGTCTAAACTCCTTTGTGATGTTATAGGAGCCATTGTGTCTGTCTAAACTCATTTGTGATGTTAGTAATGTGTTATAGGGGCCATTGTGTCTGTCTAAACTCATTTGTGATGTTATTAATGTGTTATAGGAGCCATTGTGTCTGTCTAAACTCATTTGTGATGTTATTAATGTGTTATAGGAGCCATTGTGTCTGTCTAAACTCATTTGTGATGTTATAGGGGCCATTGTGTCTGTCTAAACTCCTTTGTGATGTTATACGGGCCATTGTGTCTGTCTAAACTCATTTGTGATGTTATAGGAGCCATTGTGTCTGTCTAAACTCATTTGTGATGTTATTCATGTGTTATAGGGGCCATTGTGTCTGTCTAAACTCATTTGTGATGTTAGTAATGTGTTATAGGGGCCATTGTGTCTGTCTAAACTCATTTGTGATGTTATAGGGGCCATTGTGTCTGTCTAAACTCATTTGTGATGTTATAGGGGCCATTGTGTCTGTCTAAACTCATTTATGATGTTATTAATGTGTTATAGGAGCCATTGTGTCTGTCTAAACTCATTTGTGATGTTATAGGGGCCATTGTGTCTGTCTAAACTCCTTTGTGATGTTATAGGGGCCATTGTGTCTGTCTAAACTCATTTGTGATGTTATAGGGCCATTGTGTCTGTCTAAACTCATTTTTGTGATGTTATAGGGGCCATTGTGTCTGTCTAAACTCATTTGTGATGTTATAGGGGCCATTGTGTCTGTCTAAACTCATTTGTGATGTTATAGGGGCCATTGTGTCTGTCTAAGTTATATCATTTGTGATGTTATAGGGGCCATTGTGTCTGTCTAAACTCATTTGTGATGTTATTAATGTGTTATAGGGGCCATTGTGTCTGTCTAAACTCATTTGTGATGTTATAGGGGCCATTGTGTCTGTCTAAACTCATTTGTGATGTTAGTAATGTGTTATAGGGGCCATTGTGTCTGTCTAAACTCATTTGTGATGTTATTAATGTGTTATAGGAGCCATTGTGTCTGTCTAAACACCTTTGTGATGTTATAGGGGCCATTGTGTCTGTCTAAACTCATTTGTGATGTTATTAATGTGTTATAGGGGCCATTGTGTCTGTCTAAACTCATTTGTGATGTTATAGGGGCCATTGTGTCTGTCTAAACTCATTTGTGATGTTATTAATGAGTTATAGGAGCCATTGTGTCTGTCTAAACTCATTTGTGATGTTATTAATGAGTTATAGGAGCCATTGTGTCTGTCTAAACTCATTTGTGATGTTAGTAATGTGTTATAGGGGCCATTGTGCCTGTCTAAAGTAATTTGTGATGTTATAGGAGCCATTGTGTCTGTCTAAACTCATTTGTGATGTTAGTAATGTGTTATAGGGGCCATTGTGTCTGTCTAAAGTCATTTGTGATGTTATAGGAGCCATTGTGTCTGTCTAAACTCATTTGTGATGTTAGTAATGTGTTATAGGGGCCATTGTGCCTGTCTAAACTCATTTGTGATGTTATAGGGGCCATTGTGTCTGTCTAAACTCATTTGTGATGTTAGTAATGTGTTATAGGAGCCATTGTGTCTGTCTAAACTCATTTGTGATGTTATAGGGGCCATTGTGTCTGTCTAAACTCATTTGTGATGTTATAGGAGCCATTGTGTCTGTCTAAACTCATTTGTGATGTTATAGGAGCCATTGTGTCTGTCCAAAGTCATTTGTGATGTTAGTAATGTGTTATAGGGGCCATTGTGTCTGTCTAAACTCATTTGTGATGTTATTAATGTGTTATAGGAGCCATTGTGTCTGTCTAAACTCATTTGTGATGTTATAGGGGCCATTGTGTCTGTCTAAACTCATTTGTGATGTTATAGGGGCCATTGTGTCTGTCTAAACTCATTTGTGATGTTATTAATGAGTTATAGGAGCCATTGTGTCTGTCTAAACTCATTTGTGATGTTAGTAATGTCTTATAGGAGCCATTGTGTCTGTCTAAACTCATTTGTGATGTTATAGGGGCCATTGTGTCTGTCTAAACTCCTTTGTGATGTTATAGGGGCCATTGTGTCTGTCTAAACTCATTTGTGATGTTAATAATGTGTTATAGGGGCCATTGTGTCTGTCTAAACTCATTTGTGATGTTATAGGGGCCATTGTGTCTGTCTAAACTCATTTGTGATGTTAGTAATGTGTTATAGGGGCCATTGTGTCTGTCTAAACTCATTTGTGATGTTATAGGGGCCATTGTGTCTGTCTAAAGTCATTTGTGATGTTAGTAATGTGTTATAGGGGCCATTGTGTCTGTCTAAACTCATTTGTGATGTTATAGGGGCCATTGTGTCTGTCTAAACTCATTTGTGATGTTATAGGGGCCATTGTGTCTGTCTAAACTCATTTGTGATGTTATTAATGTGTTATAGGGGCCATTGTGTCTGTCTAAACTCATTTGTGATGTTATAGGAGCCATTGTGTCTGTCTAAACTCATTTTGTGATGTTCTGTCTAAACTCCTTTGTGATGTTATAGGGGCCATTGTGTCTGTCTAAACTCATTTGTGATGTTATAGGGGCCATTGTGTCTGTCTAAACTCATTTGTGATGTTAGTAATGTGTTATAGGGGCCATTGTGTCTGTCTAAACTCATTTGTGATGTTAGTAATGTGTTATAGGGGCCATTGTGTCTGTCTAAACTCATTTGTGATGTTATAGGGGCCATTGTGTCTGTCTAAACTCATTTGTGATGTTATAGGGGCCATTGTGTCTGTCTAAACTCATTTGTGATGTTATTAATGTGTTATAGGAGCCATTGTGTCTGTCTAAACTCATTTGTGATGTTATAGGGGCCATTGTGTCTGTCTAAACTCCTTTGTGATGTTATAGGGGCCATTGTGTCTGTCTAAACTCATTTGTGATGTTATAGGGGCCATTGTGTCTGTCTAAACTCCTTTGTGATGTTATAGGGGCCATTGTGTCTGTCTAAACTCATTTGTGATGTTATAGGAGCCATTGTGTCTGTCTAAACTCATTTGTGATGTTATAGGGGCCATTGTGTCTGTCTAAACTCATTTGTGATGTTATAGGGGCCATTGTGTCTGTCTAAACTCATTTGTGATGTTATAGGGGCCATTGTGTCTGTCTAAACTCATTTGTGATGTTATAGGGGCCATTGTGTCTGTCTAAACTCATTTGTGATGTTATAGGGGCCATTGTGTCTGTCTAAACTCATTTGTGATGTTATAGGGGCCATTGTGTCTGTCTAAACTCATTTGTGATGTTATAGGGGCCATTGTGTCTGTCTAAACTCCTTTGTGATGTTATAGGGGCCATTGTGTCTGTCTAAACTCATTTGTGATGTTATAGGGGCCATTGTGTCTGTCTAAACTCATTTGTGATGTTATAGGGGCCATTGTGTCTGTCTAAACTCATTTGTGATGTTATAGGGGCCATTGTGTCTGTCTAAACTCATTTGTGATGTTATTAATGTGTTATAGGAGCCATTGTGTCTGTCTAAACTCATTTGTGATGTTATAGGGGCCATTGTGTCTGTCTAAACTCATTTGTGATGTTATAGGGGCCATTGTGTCTGTCTAAACTCATTTGTGATGTTATTAATGTGTTATAGGGGCCATTGTATCTGTCTAAACTCATTTGTGATGTTAGTAATGTATTATAGGGGCCATTGTGTCTGTCTAAACTCATTTGTGATGTTATAGGGGCCATTGTGTCTGTCTAAACTCCTTTGTGATGTTATAGGGGCCATTGTGTCTGTCTAAACTCCTTTGTGATGTTATAGGGCCATTGTGTCTGTCTAAACTCATTTGTGATGTTATTGATGTGTTATAGGGGCCATTGTGTCTGTCTAAACTCATTTGTGATGTTAGTAATGTGTTATAGGGGCCATTGTGTCTGTCTAAACTCATTTGTGATGTTATAGGGGCCATTGTGTCTGTCTAAACTCATTTTGTGATGTTATAGGAGCCATTGTGTCTGTCTAAACTCATTTGTGATGTTATAGGGGCCATTGTGTCTGTCTAAACTCATTTGTGATGTTATAGGGGCCATTGTGTCTGTCTAAACTCATTTTTTGTGATGTTATAGGGGGGGCTAATTGATGTTAGTATGTGTTATAGGGCCATTGTGTCTGTCTAAACTCCTTTGTGATGTTATATGTGTTATAGGGGCCATTGTGTCTGTCTAAACTCCTTTGTGATGTTATAGGGGCCATTGTGTCTGTTAAACTCATTTGTGATGTTATAGGGGCATTGTGTCTGTCTAAACTCATTTGTGATGTTATAGGGAGCCATTGTGTCTGTCTAAACTCATTTGTGATGTTATAGGAGCCATTGTGTCTGTCTAAACTCATTTGTGATGTTGTAATGTGTTATAGGGGCCATTGTGTCTGTCTAAACTCATTTTTGTTGATGTTATAGGGGCCATTGTGTCTGTCTAAACTCCTTTGTGATGTCTAAACTCCTTTGTGATGTTATAGGGGCCATTGTGTCTGTCTAAACTCATTTGTGATGTTATAGGGGCCATTGTGTCTGTCTAAACTCATTTGTGATGTTATAGGGGCCATTGTGTCTGTCTAAACTCATTTGTGATGTTAGTAATGTGTTATAGGGGCCATTGTGTCTGTCTAAACTCATTTGTGATGTTATTAATGTGTTATAGGGGCCATTGTGTCTGTCTAAACTCATTTGTGATGTTATTAATGTGTTATAGGGGCCATTGTGTCTGTCTAAACTCATTTGTGATGTTATAGGGGCCATTGTGTCTGTCTAAACTCATTTGTGATGTTAGTAATGTGTTATAGGGGCCATTGTGTCTGTCTAAACTCATTTGTGATGTTATAGGAGCCATTGTGTCTGTCTAAACTCATTTGTGATGTTAGTAATGTGTTATAGGGGCCATTGTGTCTGTCTAAACTCATTTGTGATGTTATGCCATTGTGTCTGTCTAAACTCATTTGTGATGTTATAGGGGCCATTGTGTCTGTCTAAACTCATTTGTGATGTTATAGGGGCCATTGTGTCTGTCTAAACTCATTTGTGATGTTATAGGGGCCATTGTGTCTGTCTAAACTCATTTGTGATGTTATAGGGGCCATTGTGTCTGTCTAAACTCATTTGTGATGTTATAGGGGCCATTGTGTCTGTCTAAACTCATTTGTGATGTTATAGGGGCCATTGTGTCTGTCTAAACTCATTTGTGATGTTTATTGTGTCTGTCTAAACTCCTTTGTGATGTTATAGGGGCCATTGTGTCTGTCTAAACTCATTTGTGATGTTATAGGGGCCATTGTGTCTGTCTAAACTCCTTTGTGATTTTATAGGGGCCATTGTGTCTGTCTAAACTCATTTGTGATGTTATAGGGGCCATTGTGTCTGTCTAAACTCATTTGTGATGTTATTAATGTGTTATAGGGCCATTGTGTCTGTCTAAACTCATTTGTGATGTTGTAATGTGTTATAGGGGCCATTGTGTCTGTCTAAACTCATTTGTGATGTTATAGGGGCCATTGTGTCTGTCTAAACTCATTTGTGATGTTATTAATGTGTTATAGGGGCCATTGTGTCTGTCTAAACTCATTTGTGATGTTGTAATGTTATAGGGGCCATTGTGTCGGTCTAAACTCCTTTGTGATGTTATAGGAGCCATTGTGTCTGTCTAAACTCATTTGTGATGTTATTAATGTTATAGGGGCCATTGTGTCTGTCTAAACTCCTTTGTGATGTTATAGGAGCCATTGTGTCTGTCTAAACTCATTTGTGATGTTATTAATGTGTTATAGGGGCCATTGTGTCTGTCTAAACTCCTTTGTGATGTTAGTAATGTGTTATAGGAGCCATTGTGTCTGTCTAAACTCATCTGTGATGTTATAGGGGCCATTGTGTCTGTCTAAACTCATTTGTGATGTTATTAATGTGTTATAGGAGCCATTGTGTCTGTCTAAACTCATTTGTGATGTTATAGGGGCCATTGTGTCTGTCTAAACTCCTTTGTGATGTTATAGGGGCCATTGTGTCTGTCTAAACTCATTTGTGATGTTATTAATGTGTTATAGGAGCCATTGTGTCTGTCTAAACTCATTTGTGATGTTATAGGGGCCATTGTGTCTGTCTAAACTCCTTTGTGATGTTATAGGGGCCATTGTGTCTGTCTAAACTCATTTGTGATGTTATTAATGTGTTATAGGGGCCATTGTGTCTGTCTAAACTCATTTGTGATGTTATAGGGGCCATTGTGTCTGTCTAAACTCATTTGTGATGTTAGTAATGTGTTATAGGGGCCATTGTGTCTGTCTAAACTCATTTGTGATGTTATTAATGTGTTATAGGAGCCATTGTGTCTGTCTAAACTCCTTTGTGATGTTATAGGGGCCATTGTGTCTGTCTAAACTCATTTGTGATGTTAGTAATGTGTTATAGGAGCCATTGTGTCTGTCTAAACTCATTTGTCTGTTAGTAATGTCTTATAGGAGCCATTGTGTCTGTCTAAACTCATTTGTGATGTTATTGATGTTATAGGAGCCATTGTGTCTGTCTAAACTCATTTGTGATGTTATTAATGTTATAGGGGCCATTGTGTCTGTCTAAACTCATTTTGTGATGTTATAGGAGCCATTGTGTCTGTCTAAACTCATTTGTGATGATGTGTTATAGGGGCCATTGTGTCTGTCTAAACTAATTTGTGATGTTATAGGAGCCATTGTGTCTGTCTAAACTCATTTGTGATTAGTAATGTGTTAGTAATGTGTTATAGGGGCCATTGTGTCTGTCTAAACTCATTTGTGATGTTATAGGAGCCATTGTGTCTGTCTAAAGTCATTTGTGATGTTAGTAATGTGTTATAGGGGCCATTGTGCCTGTCTAAAGTAATTTGTGATGTTATAGGAGCCATTGTGTCTGTCTAAACTCATTTGTGATGTTAGTAATGTGTTATAGGGGCCATTGTGTCTGTCTAAACTAATTTGTGATGTTATAGGAGCCATTGTGTCTGTCTAAACTCATTTGTGATGTTAGTAATGTGTTATAGGGGCCATTGTGTCTGTCTAAACTCATTTGTGATGTTATAGGAGCCATTGTGTCTGTCTAAACTCATTTGTGATGTTGTAATGTGTTATAGGGGCCATTGTGCCTGTCTAAAGTAATTTGTGATGTTATAGGGCCATTGTGTCTGTCTAAACTCATTTGTGATGTTAGTAATGTGTTATAGGGGCCATTGTGTCTGTCTAAAGTCATTTGATGTTATAGGAGCCATTGTGTCTGTCTAAACTCATTTGTGATGTTAGTAATGTGTTATAGGGCCATTGTGTCTGTCTAAACTCATTTGTGATGTTATAGGGGCCATTGTGTCTGTCTAAACTCATTTGTGATGTTAGTAATGTGTTATAGGAGCCATTGTGTCTGTCTAAACTCATTTGTGATGTTATAGGGGCCATTGTGTCTGTCTAAGCCATTGTGATCTGTCTAAACTCATTTGTGATGTTATAGGGGCCATTGTGTCTGTCTAAACTCATTTGTGATGTTATATTGTGTCTGTCTAAACTCATTTGTGATGTTATATTTGGGGCCATTGTGTCTGTCTAAACTCATTTGATGATGTTATAGGGGCCATTGTGTCTGTCTAAACTCATTTGTGATGTTATAGGGGCCATTGTGCCTGTCTAAAGTCATTTGTGATGTTATTAATGTGTTATAGGGGCCAGTGTGTCTGTCTAAACTCATTTGTGATGTTAGTAATGTGTTATAGGAGCCATTGTGTCTGTCTAAACTCATTTGTGATGTTATAGGGGCCATTGTGTCTGTCTAAACTCCTTTGTGATGTTATAGGGGCCATTGTGTCTGTCTAAACTCATTTGTGATGTTAATAATGTGTTATAGGGGCCATTGTGTCTGTCTAAACTCATTTGTGATGTTATAGGGGCCATTGTGTCTGTCTAAACTCATTTGTGATGTTAGTAATGTGTTATAGGGGCCATTGTGTCTGTCTAAACTCATTTGTGATGTTATAGGGGCCATTGTGTCTGTCTAAAGTCATTTGTGATGTTAGTAATGTGTTATAGGGGCCATTGTGTCTGTCTAAACTCCTTTGTGATGTTATAGGGGCCATTGTGTCTGTCTAAACTCCTTTGTGATGTTATAGGAGCCATTGTGTCTGTCTAAACTCATTTGTGATGTTAGTAATGTGTTATAGGGGCCATTGTGTCTGTCTAAACTCATTTGTGATGTTATTAATGTGTTATAGGAGCCATTGTGTCTGTCTAAACTCATTTGTGATGTTATTAATGTGTTATAGGGGCCATTGTGTCTGTCTAAACTCATTTGTGATGTTATAGGGGCCATTGTGTCTGTCTAAACTCATTTGTGATGTTATAGGGGCCATTGTGTCTGTCTAAACTCATTTGTGATGTTATAGGGGCCATTGTGTCTGTCTAAACTCATTTGTGATGTTATTAATGTGTTATAGGGGCCATTGTGTCTGTCTAAACTCATTTGTGATGTTAGTAATGTGTTATAGGGGCCATTGTGTCTGTCTAAACTCATTTGTGATGTTATAGGGGCCATTGTGTCTGTCTAAACTCATTTGTGATGTTATAGGGGCCATTGTGTCTGTCTAAACTCATTTATGATGTTATTAATGTGTTATAGGAGCCATTGTGTCTGTCTAAACTCATTTGTGATGTTATAGGGGCCATTGTGTCTGTCTAAACTCCTTTGTGATGTTATAGGGGCCATTGTGTCTGTCTAAACTCATTTGTGATGTTATAGGGGCCATTGTGTCTGTCTAAACTCCTTTGTGATGTTATAGGGGCCATTGTGTCTGTCTAAACTCATTTGTGATGTTATAGGAGCCATTGTGTCTGTCTAAACTCATTTGTGATGTTATAGGGGCCATTGTGTCTGTCTAAGCTCATTTGTGATGTTATAGGGGCCATTGTGTCTGTCTAAACTCATTTGTGATGTTTAGGGGCCATTGTGTCTGTCTAAACTCATGATGTTATAGGGGCCATTGTGTCTGTCTAAACTCATTTGATGTTATAGGGGCCATTGTATGTCTAAACTCATGTGTGATGTTATAGGGGCCATTGTGTCTGTCTAAACTCATTTGTGATGTTATAGGGCCATTGTGTCTGTCTAAACTCATTTGTGATGTTATAGGGGCCATTGTGTCTGTCTAAACTCATTTGTGATGTTATAGGGGCCATTGTGTCTGTCTAAACTCCTTTGTGATTAGATTTATAGGGGCCATTGTGTCTGTCTAAACTCATTTGTGATGTTATTTGTGATGTTATAGGGGCCATTGTGTCTGTCTAAACTCATTTGTGATGTTATTAATGTGTTATAGGAGCCATTGTGTCTGTCTAAACTCATTTGTGATGTTATGTGTTATAGGGGCCATTGTGTCTGTCTAAACTCATTTGTGATGTTATAGGGGCCATTGTGTCTGTCTAAACTCATTTGTGATGTTATTAATGTGTTATAGGGGCCATTGTGTCTGTCTAAACTCATTTGTGATTTGTGATGTTATAGGGGCCATTGTGTCTGTCTAAACTCATTTGTGATGTTATAGGAGCCATTGTGTCTGTCTAAACTCATTTGTGATGTTATTAATGTGTTATAGGGGCCATTGTGTCTGTCTAAACTCATTTGTGATGTTATAGGAGCCATTGTGTCTGTCTAAACTCATTTGTGATGTTATTAATGTGTTATAGGGGCCATTGTGTCTGTCTAAACTCATTTGTGATGTTTAATGTGTTATAGGAGCCATTGTGTCTGTCTAAACTCATCTGTGATGTTATAGGGGCCATTGTGTCTGTCTAAACTCATTTGTGATGTTATTAATGTGTTATAGGGCCATTGTGTCTGTCTAAACTCATTTGTGATGTTATAGGGGCCATTGTGTCTGTCTAAACTCATTTGTGATGTTATAGGGGCCATTGTGTCTGTCTAAACTCATTTGTGATTTGTGATGTTATAGGGGCCATTGTGTCTGTCTAAACTCATTTGTGATGTTAGTAATGTGTTATAGGGGCCATTGTGTCTGTCTAAACTCCTTTGTGATGTTATAGGGGCCATTGTGTCTGTCTAAACTCATTTGTGATGTTATAGGGGCCATTGTGTCTGTCTAAACTCATTTGTGATGTTATAAGCCATTGTGTCTAAACTCATTTGTGATGTTAGTAATGTGTTATAGGGGCCATTGTGTCTGTCTAAAGTCATTTGTGATGTTATAATGTGTTATAGGGGCCATTGTGTCTAAACTCATTTGTGATGTTAAACTCCATTTTGTGATGTTATAGGGGCCATTGTGTCTGTCTAAACTCATTTGTGATGTTAGTAATGTGTTATAGGGGCCATTGTGTCTGTCTAAACTCATTTGTGATGTTATAGGAGCCATTGTGTCTGTCTAAACTCATTTGTGATGTTGTAATGTGTTATAGGGGCCATTGTGTCTGTCTAAACTCATTTGTGATGTTATAGGAGCCATTGTGTCTGTCTAAACTCATTTTTGTTATGATGTTATTAATGTGTTATAGGGGCCATTGTGTCTGTCTAAACTCATTTGTGATGTTATAGGGGCCATTGTGTCTGTCTAAACTCATTTGTGATGATGTTATAGGGGCCATTGTGTCTGTCTAAACTCATTTGTGATGTTATAGGGCCATTATAGGAGCCATTGTGTCTGTCCAAAGTCATTTGTGATGTTATAGGGGCCATTGTGTCTGTCTAAACTCATTTGTGATGTTATAGGGGCCATTGTGTCTGTCTAAACTCCTTTGTGATGTTATAGGGCCATTGTGTCTGTCTAAACTCATTTGTGATGTTATAGGGGCCATTGTGTCTGTCTAAACTCCTTTGTGATTTTATAGGGGCCATTGTGTCTGTCTAAACTCATTTGTGATGTTATAGGGGCCATTGTGTCTGTCTAAACTCATTTGTGATGTTATTAATGTGTTATAGGAGCCATTGTGTCTGTCTAAACTCATTTGTGATGTTAGTAATGTGTTATAGGGGCCATTGTGTCTGTCTAAACTCATTTGTGATGTTATAGGGGCCATTGTGTCTGTCTAAACTCATTTGTGATGTTATTAATGTGTTATAGGGGCCATTGTGTCTGTCTAAACTCATTTGTGATGTTAGTAATGTTATAGGGGCCATTGTGTAGGGGCCATTGTGTCTGTCTAAACTCCTTTGTGATGTTATAGGGCCATTGTGTCTGTCTAAACTCATTTGTGATGTTATTAATGTTATAGGGGCCATTGTGTCTGTCTAAACTCCTTTGTGATGTTATAGGAGCCATTGTGTCTGTCTAAACTCATTTGTGATGTTATTAATGTGTTATAGGGGCCATTGTGTCTGTCTAAACTCATTTGTGATGTTATTAATGTGTTATAGGAGCCATTGTGTCTGTCTAAACTCATTTGTGATGTTATAGGGGCCATTGTGTCTGTCTAAACTCATTTGTGATGTTATTAATGTGTTATAGGAGCCATTGTGTCTGTCTAAACTCATTTGTGATGTTATAGGGGCCATTGTGTCTGTCTAAACTCCTTTGTGATGTTATAGGGGCCATTGTGTCTGTCTAAACTCATTTGTGATGTTATTAATGTGTTATAGGGGCCATTGTGTCTGTCTAAACTCATTTGTGATGTTAGTAATGTGTTATAGGGGCCATTGTGTCTGTCTAAACTCCTTTGTGATGTTATAGGGGCCATTGTGTCTGTCTAAACTCCTTTGTGATGTTATAGGGGCCATTGTGTCTGTCTAAACTCATTTGTGATGTTATAGGAGCCATTGTGTCTGTCTAAACTCATTTGTGATGTTAGTAATGTGTTATAGGGGCCATTGTGTCTGTCTAAACTCATTTGTGATGTTAGTAATGTGTTATAGGGGCCATTGTGTCTGTCTAAACTCATTTGTGATGTTATAGGGGCCATTGTGTCTGTCTAAACTCATTTGTGATGTTATAGGGGCCATTGTGTCTGTCTAAACTCATTTGTGATGTTATAGGAGCCATTGTGTCTGTCTAAACTCATTTGTGATGTTATAGGAGCCATTGTGTCTGTCTAAACTCATTTGTGATGTTATTAATGTGTTATAGGGGCCATTGTGTCTGTCTAAACTCATTTGTGATGTTATTAATGTGTTATAGGGGCCATTGTGTCTGTCTAAACTCATTCGTGATGTTATAGGAGCCATTGTGTCTGTCTAAACTCCTTTGTGATGTTATAGGGGCCATTGTGTCTGTCTAAACTCATTTGTGATGTTATAGGGGCCATTGTGTCTGTCTAAACTCATTTGTGATGTTATAGGGGCCATTGTGTCTGTCTAAACTCATTTGTGATGTTATAGGGGCCATTGTGTCTGTCTAAACTCATTTGTGATGTTATTAATGTGTTATAGGGGCCATTGTGTCTGTCTAAACTCATTTGTGATGTTATAGGGGCCATTGTGTCTGTCTAAACTCATTTGTGATGTTAGTAATGTGTTATAGGGGCCATTGTGTCTGTCTAAACTCATTTGTGATGTTATTAATGTGTTATAGGGGCCATTGTGTCTGTCTAAACTCATTTGTGATGTTATAGGGGCCATTGTGTCTGTCTAAACTCATTTGTGATGTTATAGGGGCCATTGTGTCTGTCTAAACTCATTTGTGATGTTATAGGGGCCATTGTGTCTGTCTAAACTCATTTGTGATGTTATTAATGTGTTATAGGGGCCATTGTGTCTGTCTAAACTCATTTGTGATGTTATAGGAGCCATTGTGTCTGTCTAAACTCATTTGTGATGTTATAGGGGCCATTGTGTCTGTCTAAACTCATTTGTGATGTTATAGGGGCCATTGTGTCTGTCTAAACTCCTTTGTGATGTTATAGGGGCCATTGTGTCTGTCTAAACTAATTTGTGATGTTATTAATGTTATAGGGGCCATTGTGTCGGTCTAAACTCCTTTGTGATGTTATAGGGGCCATTGTGTCTGTCTAAACTCCTTTGTGATGTTATAGGGGCCATTGTGTCTGTCTAAACTCATTTTGATGATGTTATAGGGGCCATTGTGTCTGTCTAAACTCATTTTGTGATGTTATAGGGGCCATTGTGTCTGTCTAAACTCATTTGTGATGTTAGTAATGTGTTATAGGGGCCATTGTGTCTGTCTAAACTCATTTGTGATGTTATTAATGTGTTATAGGGGCCATTGTGTCTGTCTAAACTCATTTGTGATGTTATAGGGGCCATTGTGTCTGTCTAAACTCATTTGTGATGTTATTAATGTGTTATAGGAGCCATTGTGTCTGTCTAAACTCATTTGTGATGTTATAGGGGCCATTGTGTCTGTCTAAACTCATTTGTGATGTTATTAATGTGTTATAGGGCCATTGTGTCTGTCTAAACTCATTTGTGATGTTATAGGAGCCATTGTGTCTGTCTAAACTCATTTGTGATGTTATTAATGTGTTATAGGAGCCATTGTGTCTGTCTAAACTCATTTGTGATGTTATAGGAGCCATTGTGTCTGTCTAAACTCATTTGTGATGTTATTAATGTGTTATAGGGGCCATTGTGTCTGTCTAAACTCATTTGTGATGTCATAGGGGCCATTGTGTCTGTCTAAACTCATTTGTGATGTTATAGGGGCCATTGTGTCTGTCTAAACTCATTTGTGATGTTTAGGGGCCATTGTGTCTGTCTAACTCCTTTGTGATGTTATAGGGGCCATTGTGTCTGTCTAAACTCATTTGTGATGTTATAGGGGCCATTGTGTCTGTCTAAACTCCTTTGTGATGTTATAGGGGCCATTGTGTCTGTCTAAACTCATTTGTGATGTTATAGGGGCCATTGTGTCTGTCTAAACTCATTTGTGATGTTATTAATGTGTTATAGGGGCCATTGTGTCTGTCTAAACTCATTTGTGATGTTATAGGGGCCATTGTGTCTGTCTAAACTCATTTGTGATGTTATTAATGTGTTATAGGGGCCATTGTGTCTGTCTAAACTTTGTGATGTTTAGGGGCCATTGTGTCTGTATTAATGTGTTATAGGGGCCATTGTGTCTGTCTAAACTCATTTGTGATGTTAGTAATGTGTTATAGGGGCCATTGTGTCTGTCTAAACTCCTTTGTCATTTGTGATGTTGTCTAATGATGTTATAGGGGCCATTGTGTCTGTCTAAACTCATTTGTGATGTTATTAATGTGTTATAGGGGCCATTGTGTCTGTCTAAACTCATTTGTGATGTTATAGGGCCATTGTGTCTGTCTAAACTCATTTGTGATGTTATAGGGGCCATTGTGTCTGTCTAAACTCATTTGTGATGTTATAGGGGCCATTGTGTCTGTCTAAACTCATTTGTGATGTTATAATGTGTTATAGGGCCATTGTGTCTGTCTAAACTCATTTGTGATGTTATAGTCTAACTCCTTTGTGATGTTATAGGGGCCATTGTGTCTGTCTAAACTCATTTGTGATGTGTCTGTCTAAACTCATTTGTGATGTTATAGGGGCCATTGTGTCTGTCTAAACTAATTTGTGATGTTATAGGGGCCATTGTGTCTGTCTAAACTCATTTGTGATGTTATTAATGTGTTATAGGAGCCATTGTGTCTGTCTAAACTCATTTGTGATGTTATAGGGGCCATTGTGTCTGTCTAAACTCATTTGTGATGTTATAGGAGCCATTGTGTCTGTCTAAACTCATTTGTGATGTTATTAATGTGTTATAGGAGCCATTGTGTCTGTCTAAACTCATTTGTGATGTTATAGGAGCCATTGTGTCTGTCTAAACTCATTTGTGATGTTATTAATGTGTTATAGGGGCCATTGTGTCTGTCTAAACTCATTTGTGATGTTATAGGGGCCATTGTGTCTGTCTAAACTCATTTGTGATGTTATAGGGGCCATTGTGTCTGTCTAAACTCATTTGTGATGTTATAGGGGCCATTGTGTCTGTCTAAACTCATTTGTGATGTTATAGGGGCCATTGTGTCTGTCTAAACTCATTTGTGATGTTATAGGGGCCATTGTGTCTGTCTAAACTCATTTGTGATGTTATAGGGGCCATTGTGTCTGTCTAAAGTCATTTATGATGTTATAGGGGCCATTGTGTCTGTCTAAACTCATTTGTGATGTTAGTAATGTATTATAGGGGCCATTGTGTCTGTCTAAACTCATTTGTGATGTTATAGGGGCCATTGTGTCTGTCTAAACTCATTTTTGTGATGTTATAGGGGCCATTGTGTCTGTCTAAACTCCTTTGTGATGTTATAGGGGCCATTGTGTCTGTCTAAACTCATTTGTGATGTTATTAATGTGTTATAGGGGCCATTGTGTCTGTCTAAACTCATTTGTTGTTGATGTTATAGGGGCCATTGTGTCTGTCTAAACTCCTTTGTGATGTTATAGGGGCCATTGTGTCTGTCTAAACTCATTTGTGATGTTATAGGGGCCATTGTGTCTGTTAAATGATGTTATAGGGGCCATTGTGTCTGTCTAAACTCATTTGTGATGTTATTAATGTGTTATAGGAGCCATTGTGTCTGTCTAAACTCATTTGTGATGTTAGTAATGTGTTATAGGGGGCCATTGTGCCATTTTGATGTTATAGGAGCCATTGTGTCTGTCTAAACTCATTTGTGATGTTATTAATGTGTTATAGGGGCCATTGTGTCTGTCTAAACTCATTTGTGATGTTTAGGGGCCATTGTGTCTGTCTAAACTATTTGTGAGGTTATAGGGGCCATTGTGTCTGTCTAAACTCATTTGTGATGTTATTGTGTCTGTCTAATGATGTTATAGGGGCCATTGTGTCTGTCTAAACTCATTTGTGATGTTATAGGGGCCATTGTGTCTGTCTAAACTCATTTGTGATGTTATAGGGGCCATTGTGTCTGTCTAAACTCATTTGTGATGTTATAGGGTCCATTGTGTCTGTCTAAACTCCTTTGTGATGTTAGTAATGTGTTATAGGGGCCATTGTGTCAGTCTAAAGTCATTTATGATGTTATAGGGGCCATTGTGTCTGTCTAAACTCATTTGTGATGTTTAATGTGTTATAGGGGCCATTGTGTCTGTCTAAACTCCTTTGTGATGTTATAGGGGCCATTGTGTCTGTCTAAACTAATTTGTGATGTTAGTAATGTGTTATAGGGGCCATTGTGTCTGTCTAAACTAATTTGTGATGTTAGTAATGTGTTATAGGGGCCATTGTGTCTGTCTAAACTCCTTTGTGATGTTATAGGGGCCATTGTGTCTGTCTAAACTCCTTTGTGATGTTATAGGAGCCATTGTGTCTGTCTAAACTCATTTGTGATGTTATTAATGTGTTATAGGGGCCATTGTGTCTGTCTAAACTCATTTGTGATGTTATAGGAGCCATTGTGTCTGTCTAAACTCATTTATGATGTTATAGGGGCCATTGTGTCTGTCTAATGTTATAGGGGCCATTGTGTCTGTCTAAACTCATTTGTGATGTTATAGGGGCCATTGTGTCTGTCTAAACTCATTTGTGATGTTATTAATGTGTTATAGGAGCCATTGTGTCTGTCTAAACTCATTTGTGATGTTATAGGGGCCATTGTGTCCATTGTGTTATAGGGGCCATTGTGTCTGTCTAAACTCATTTTGATGTTATTAATGTGTTATAGGAGCCATTGTGTCTGTCTAAACTCATTTTTGTGCCATTGTGTCTGTCTAAACTCCTTTGTGATGTTATAGGGGCCATTGTGTCTGTCTAAACTCATTTGTGATGTTATTAATGTGTTATAGGGGCCATTGTGTCTGTCTAAACTCATTTGTGATGTTATAGGGGCCATTGTGTCTGTCTAAAGTCATTTGTGATGTTATAGGGGCCATTGTGTCTGTCTAAACTCATTTGTGATGTTATTAATGAGTTATAGGAGCCATTGTGTCTGTCTAAACTCATTTGTGATGTTAGTAATGTGTTATAGGGGCCATTGTGCCTGTCTAAAGTAATTTGTGATGTTATAGGAGCCATTGTGTCTGTCTAAACTCATTTGTGATGTTAGTAATGTGTTATAGGGGCCATTGTGTCTGTCTAAAGTCATTTGTGATGTTATAGGGGCCATTGTGTCTGTCTAAACTCATTTGTGATGTTATAGGGGCCATTGTGTCTGTCTAAACTCATTTGTGATGTTATAGGGGCCATTGTGTCTGTCTAAACTCCTTTGTGATGTTATAGGGGCCATTGTGTCTGTCTAAACTCATTTGTGATGTTATAGGGGCCATTGTGTCTGTCTAAACTCATTTGTGATGTTATAGGGGCCATGTCATTTATGATGGGGCCATTGTGTCTGTCTAAACTCATTTGTGATGTTAGTAATGTGTTATAGGGGCCATTGTGTCTGTCTAAAGTCATTTATGATGTTATAGGGGCCATTGTGTCTGTCTAAAGTCATTTGTGATGTTATTAATGTGTTATAGGGGCCATTGTGTCTGTCTAAACTCATTTGTGATGTTATGTAATGTGTTATAGGGGCCATTGTGTCTGTCTAAACTCATTTGTGATGTTAGTAATGTGTTATAGGGGCCATTGTGTCTGTCTAAACTCATTTGTGATGTTAGTAATGTGTTATAGGGGCCATTGTGTCTGTCTAAACTCATTTGTGATGTTATAGGGGCCATTGTGTCTGTCTAAACTCATTTGTGATGTTATAGGGGCCATTGTGTCTGTCTAAACTCATTTTGATGATGTTATAGGGGCCATTGTGTCTGTCTAAACTCATTTGTGATGATAGGAGCCATTGTGTCTGTCTTAATGATGTTATAGGGGCCATTGTGTCTGTCTAAACTCATTTGTGATGTTATAGGGGCCATTGTGTCTGTCTAAACTCATTTGTGATGTTATTAATGTGTTATAGGGCCATTGTGTCTGTCTAAACTCATTTGTGATGTTATAGGGGCCATTGTGTCTGTCTAAACTCCTTTGTGATGTTATAGGGGCCATTGTGTCTGTCTAAACTCATTTGTGATGTTATTAATGTGTTATAGGAGCCATTGTGTCTGTCTAAACTCATTTGTGATGTTATAGGGGCCATTGTGTCTGTTATAGGGGCCATTGTGTCTGTCTAAACTCATTTGTGATGTTATAGGGGCCATTGTGTCTGTCTAAACTCATTTGTGATGTTATAGGGGCCATTGTGTCTGTCTAAACTCATTTGTGATGTTATAGGGGCCATTGTGTCTGTCTAAACTCATTTGTGATGTTATAGGGGCCATTGTGTCTGTCTAAACTCATTTGTGATGTTATAGGGGCCATTGTGTCTGTCTAAACTCATTTGTGATGTTATAGGGGCCATTGTGTCTGTCTAAACTCATTTGTGATGTTATAGGGGCCATTGTGTCTGTCTAAACTCATTTGTGATGTTATAGGGGCCATTGTGTCTGTCTAAACTCATTTGTGATGTTAGTAATGTGTTATAGGGGCCATTGTGTCTGTCTAAACTCATTTGTGATGTTATAGGGGCCATTGTGTCTGTCTAAACTCTTTGTGATGTTATTTGTTATAGGGGCCATTGTGTCTGTCTAAACTCATTTGTGATGTTATAGGGGCCATTGTGTCTGTCTAAACTCATTTGTGATGTTATTAATGTGTTATAGGAGCCATTGTATCTGTCTAAACTCATTTGTGATGTTAGTAATGTATTATAGGGGCCATTGTGTCTGTCTAAACTCATTTGTGATGTTATTAATATGTTATAGTGGCCATTGTGTCTGTCTAAACTCATTTGTGATGTTATAGGGGCCATTGTGTCTGTCTAAACTCATTTGTGATGTTATTAATGTGTTATAGGGGCCATTGTGTCTGTCTAAACTCATTTGTGATGTTATAGGAGCCATTGTGTCTGTCTAAACTCATTTGTGATGTTATAGGGGCCATTGTGTCTGTCTAAACTCATTTGTGATGTTATAGGGGCCATTGTGTCTGTCTAAACTCATTTGTGATGTTATTAATGTGTTATAGGAGCCATTGTGTCTGTCTAAACTCATTTGTGATGTTATAGGGGCCATTGTGTCTGTCTAAACTCCTTTGTGATGTTATAGGGGCCATTGTGTCTGTCTAAACTCATTTGTGATGTTATTAATGTGTTATAGGGGCCATTGTGTCTGTCTAAACTCATTTGTGATGTTATAGGGGCCATTGTGTCTGTCTAAACTCCTTTGTGATGTTATAGGGGCCATTGTGTCTGTCTAAACTCCTTTGTGATGTTATACGGGCCATTGTGTCTGTCTAAACTCATTTGTGATGTTATAGGAGCCATTGTGTCTGTCTAAACTCATTTGTGATGTTATAGGAGCCATTGTGTCTGTCTAAACTCATTTGTGATGTTATTAATGTGTTATAGGAGCCATTGTGTCTGTCTAAACTCCTTTGTGATGTTATAGGGGCCATTGTGTCTGTCTAAACTCATTTGTGATGTTAGTAATGTGTTATAGGAGCCATTGTGTCTGTCTAAACTCATTGGTGCTGTTAGTAATGTGTTATAGGAGCCATTGTGTCTGTCTAAACTCATTTGTGATGTTATTAATGTGTTATAGGGGCCATTGTGTCTGTCTAAACTCATTTGTGATGTTATTAATGAGTTATAGGAGCCATTGTGTCTGTCTAAACTCATTTGTGATGTTATTAATGTGTAAGGGGCCATTGTGCCTGTCTAAAGTAATTTGTGATGTTATAGGGGCCATTGTGTCTGTCTAAACTCATTTGTGATGTTAGTAATGTGTTATAGGGGCCATTGTGTCTGTCTAAACTCATTTGTGATGTTATAGGGGCCATTGTGTCTGTCTAAACTCATTTGTGATGTTGTAATGTGTTATAGGGGCCATTTGTGCCTGTCTAAACCCATTTGTGATGTTATAGGGGCCATTGTGTCTGTCTAAACTCATTTGTGATGTTAGTAATGGTTGTTATAGGGGCCATTGTGTCTGTCTAAACTCATTTGTGATGTTATAGGGGCCATTGTGTCTGTCTAAACTCATTTGTGATGTTATAGGAGCCATTGTGTCTGTCTAAACTCATTTGTGATGTTATAGGAGCCATTGTGTCTGTCTAAAGTCATTTGTGATGTTGTAATGTTATAGGGGCCATTGTGTCTGTCTAAACTCATTTGTGATGTTATTAATGTGTTATAGGAGCCATTGTGTCTGTCTAAACTCATTTGTGATGTTATAGGGGCCATTGTGTCTGTCTAAACTCATTTGTGATGTTATAGGGGCCATTGTGTCTGTCTAAAGTCATTTGTGATGTTATTAATGTGTTATAGGGGCCATTGTGTCTGTCTAAACTCATTTGTGATGTTTAATGTGTTATAGGAGCCATTGTGTCTGTCTAAACTCATTTGTGATGTTATAGGGGCCATTGTGTCTGTCTAAACTCCTTTGTGATGTTATAGGGGCCATTGTGTCTGTCTAAACTCATTTTGATGTTAATAATGTGTTATAGGGGCCATTGTGTCTGTCTAAACTCATTTGTGATGTTATAGGGGCCATTGTGTCTGTCTAAACTCATTTGTGATGTTATTAATGTGTTATAGGGCCATTGTGTCTGTCTAAACTCATTTGTGATGTTATAGGGGCCATTGTGTCTGTCTAAACTCATTTGTGATGTTAGTAATGTGTTATAGGGGCCATTGTGTCTGTCTAAACTCATTTGTGATGTTTAATGTGTTATAGGAGCCATTGTGTCTGTCTAAATGTGTTATTAATGTGTTATAGGAGCCATTGTGTCTGTCTAAACTCATTTGTGATGTTATTGTGTCTGTCTAAACTCATTTGTGATGTTATAGGGGCCATTGTGTCTGTCTAAACTCATTTGTGATGTTATTAATGTGTTATAGGGGCCATTGTGTCTGTCTAAACTCATTTGTGATGTTAGTAATGTGTTATAGGGGCCATTGTGTCTGTCTAAACTCATTTGTGATGTTATTAATGTGTTATAGGGGCCATTGTGTCTGTCTAAACTCATTTGTGATGTTATTAATGTGTTATAGGGGCCATTGTGTCTGTCTAAACTCATTTGTGATGTTAAATGATGTTATAGGGGCCATTGTGTCTGTCTAAACTCATTTGTGATGTTATTGTGTCTGTCTAATGTGATGTTATAGGGGCCATTGTGTCTGTCTAAACTCATTTGTGATGTTATAATGTGGGGCCATTGTGTCTGTCTAAACTCATTTGTGATGTTATAGGGGCCATTGTGTCTGTCTAAACTCATTTGTGATGTTAGTAATGTGTTATAGGGGCCATTGTGTCTGTCTAAACTCATTTGTGATGTTATTAATGTGTTATAGGAGCCATTGTGTCTGTCTAAACTCATTTGTGATGTTATTAATGTGTTATAGGAGCCATTGTGTCTGTCTAAACTCATTTGTGATGTTATTAATGTGTTATAGGGGCCATTGTGTCTGTCTAAACTCATTTGTGATGTTAGTAATGTATTATAGGGGCCATTGTGTCTGTCTAAACTCATTTGTGATGTTATAGGGGCCATTGTGTCTGTCTAAACTCCTTTGTGATGTTATAGGGGCCATTGTGTCTGTCTAAACTCATTTGTGATGTTATTAATGTGTTATAGGGGCCATTGTGTCTGTCTAAACTCATTTGTGATGTTATAGGGGCCATTGTGTCTGTCTAAACTCATTTGTGATGTTATAGGGGCCATTGTGTCTGTCTAAACTAATTTGTGATGTTATAGGGGCCATTGTGTCTGTCTAAACTCATTTGTGATGTTATTAATGTGTTATAGGAGCCATTGTGTCTGTCTAAACTCCTTTGTGATGTTATAGGGGCCATTGTGTCTGTCTAAACTCCTTTGTGATGTTATAGGAGCCATTGTGTCTGTCTAAACTCATTTGTGATGTTATTAATGTGTTATAGGAGCCATTGTGTCTGTCTAAACTCATTTGTGATGTTATAGGAGCCATTGTGTCTGTCTAAACTCATTTGTGATGTTAATGTGTTATAGGAGCCATTGTGTCTGTCTAAACTCATTGTGTCTGTCTAAACTCATTTGTGATGTTATAGGGGCCATTGTGTCTGTCTAAACTCATTTGTGATGTTATAGGAGCCATTGTGTCTGTCTAAACTCATTTGTGATGTTATAGGAGCCATTGTGTCTGTCTAAACTCATTTGTGATGTTATAGGGGCCATTGTGTCTGTCTAAACTCATTTGTGATTTGTGATGTTATAGGGGCCATTGTGTCTGTCTAAACTCATTTGTGATGTTATTAATGTGTTATAGGAGCCATTGTGTCTGTCTAAACTCATTTGTGATGTTATTATAGGGGCCATTGTGTCTGTCTAAACTCATTTGTGATGTTATAGGAGCCATTGTGTCTGTCTAAACTCATTTGTGATGTTATTAATGTGTTATAGGGGCCATTGTGCCATGATGTTATAGGAGCCATTGTGTCTGTCTAAACTCATTTTTGTGATGTTATAGGGGCCATTGTGTCTGTCTAAACTCATTTGTGATGTTATATGGGGCCATTGTGTCTGTCTAAACTCATTTTGATGTTATAGGGCCATTGTGTCTGTCTAAACTCATTTGTGATGTTATAGGGGCCATTGTGTCTGTCTAAACTCATTTGTGATGTTATAGGGGCCATTGTGTCTGTCTAAACTCATTTGTGATGTTTAATGTGTTATAGGGCCATTGTGTCTGTCTAAACTCATTTGTGATGTTATAGGGGCCATTGTGTCTGTCTAAACTCATTTGTGATGTTATATGTGGGGCCATTGTGTCTGTCTAAACTCATTTGTGATGTTAGTAATGTGTTATAGGGGCCATTGTGTCTGTCTAAACTCATTTGTGATGTTATTAATGTGTTATAGGGGCCATTGTGTCTGTCTAAACTCATTTGTGATGTTATTAATGTGTTATAGGGGCCATTGTGTCTGTCTAAACTCATTTGTGATGTTATAGGGGCCATTGTGTCTGTTAAATGATGTTATAGGGGCCATTGTATCTGTCTAAACTCATTTGTGATGTTAGTAATGTATTATAGGGGCCATTGTGTCTGTCTAAACTCATTTGTGATGTTATAGGGGCCATTGTGTCTGTCTAAACTCCTTTGTGATGTTATAGGGGCCATTGTGTCTGTCTAAACTCATTTGTGATGTTATAGGGGCCATTGTGTCTGTCTAAACTCATTTGTGATGTTATTAATGTGTTATAGGGGCCATTGTGTCTGTCTAAACTCATTTGTGATGTTATAGGGGCCATTGTGTCTGTCTAAACTCAATGTGTTATAGGGGCCATTGTGTCTGTCTAAACTCATTTGTGATGTTATAGGGGCCATTGTGTCTGTCTAAACTCATATTGTGATGTTATAGGGGCCATTGTGTCTGTCTAAACTCATTTGTGATGTTATTAATGTGTTATAGGGCCATTGTGTCTGTCTAAACTCATTTGTGATGTTATAAACTCCTTTGTGATGTTATAGGGGCCATTGTGTCTGTCTAAACTCATTTGTGATGTTATTAATGTGTTATAGGGGCCATTGTGTCTGTCTAAACTCATTTGTGATGTTATAGGGGCCATTGTGTCTGTCTAAACTCCTTTGTGATGTTATAGGGGCCATTGTGTCTGTCTAAACTCATTTGTGATGTTATTAATGTGTTATAGGAGCCATTGTGTCTGTCTAAACTCATTTGTGATGTTATAGGGGCCATTGTGTCTGTCTAAACTCATTTGTGATGTTAGTAATGTGTTATAGGGGCCATTGTGTCTGTCTAAACTCATTTGTGATGTTATTAATGTGTTATAGGAGCCATTGTGTCTGTCTAAACTCATTTGTGATGTTATAGGAGCCATTGTGTCTGTCTAAACTCATTTGTGATGTTATTAATGTGTTATAGGGGCCATTGTGTCTGTCTAAACTCATTTGTGATGTTATAGGGGCCATTGTGTCTGTCTAAACTCATTTGTGATGTTAGTAATGTGTTATAGGGGCCATTGTGTCTGTCTAAACTCATTTGTGATGTTATAGGGGCCATTGTGTCTGTCCAAAGTCATTTGTGATGTTAGTAATGTGTTATAGGGGCCATTGTGTCTGTCCAAAGTCATTTGTGATGTTATAGGGGCCATTGTGTCTGTCTAAACTCATTTGTGATGTTATTAATTATTAATTATTAATGTGTTATAGGAGCCATTGTGTCTGTCTAAACTCATTTGTGATGTTATAGGGGCCATTGTGTCTGTCTAAACTCATTTGTGATGTTAGTAATGTGTTATAGGGGCCATTGTGTCTGTCTAAACTCATTTGTGATGTTATAGGAGCCATTGTGTCTGTCTAAACTCATTTGTGATGTTAGTAATGTGTTATAGGGGCCATTGTGTTTTTAAAGATTTTCAAGGAAAGGTTAAATGCCATGACTATGTACAGCACAGTGCCAGTTCTCAGGAGATACTGTTTATAGTGTCATCTCTATATCGTCTCTATATCGTTATTAAAGTTTGTATCTATATCAACTGTCAACTATGTGTCTGTCTATCCCTGTGCTCTCCTCTCTGCACAGACCATACAAACGCTCCACACCGCGTGGCCGCTTGGCCCCCCAATGGTGGAACAAACTCCCTCACGACGCCAGGACAGCGGAGTCAATCACCACCTTCCGGAGACACCTGAAACCCCACCTCTTTAAGGAATACCTAGGATAGGATAAAGTAATCCTTCTCACCCCCTTAAAAGATTTAGATGCACGTGGCTGTTCCACTGGATGTCATAAGGTGAATGCACCAATTTGTAAGTCGCTCTGGATAAGAGCGTCTGCTAAATGACTTAAATGTAATGTAAATGTATATAATAAACTACAGCTATATATATATATAATAAACTACAGCTTATATACAGTACATTCTGAAAGTATTCACACCCCTTGACTTTTTCCACAATCTGTTAAATTACAGCCTTATTCTAAAATGGATAAAATACAAATAAAAAACTCTGAAATCTAAACACAATAACGACAAAGTAAGTATTCAGACCCTTCGCTACGAGACTCAAAATTGAGCTCAGGTGCATCCTGTTTCCATTGATCATCCTTGAGATTTTTTTACAACTTGATTGTAGACCACCTGTGGTAAATTCAATTGATTGGACATGATTTGGAAAGGCACACACCTGTCTATATAAGGTCCCACAGTTGACAGTGCATGTCAGAGCAGAAACCAATCCATGAGGTCGAAGGAATTGTCCATAGAGCTCAGAGACAGGATTGTGTCGAGGCACAGATCTGGGGAAGGGTACAAAAACATTTCTGCAGCATTGAAGGTCCCCAAGAACACAGTGGCCTCCATCATTCTTAAATGGAAGAAGTTTGGAACCACCAAGACTCTTCCTAGAGCTGGCCACCTGGCCAAACTGAGCAATCATGGGAGAAGGACCTTGGTCAGGAAGGTGACCAAGAACATAATGGTCACTCTGACAGAGCTCCAGAGTTCTCCTGTGGAGATGGGATAACCTTCCAAAAGGACAACCATCTCTGCAGCCCTCCACCAATCAGGCCTTTATGGTAGAGTGGCCAGACGGACGCCACTCCTCAGTAAAAGGCACATGACAGCCCACTTGGAGTTTGCCAAAAGGCACCTTAAGACTCTCAGACCATAAGAAACAAGATTATCTGGTCTGATGAAACCAAGATTGAATTCTTTGGCCTGAATGCCAAGGGTTGCGTCTGGAGGAAACCTGGCACGATCCCTACGGTGAAACATGGTGGTGGCAGCATCATGTTGTGGAGATGTTTTCAGCTGCAGGGACTGGGAGACTAGTCAGGATCGAGGGATGAACCGAACAAAGTACAGAGAGATCCTTGATGAAAACCTGCTCCAGATCGCTCAGGACCTCAGACTGGGGCGAAGGTTCACCTTCCAACAGGACAACAATCCTAAGCACACAGCCAAGACAATGCAGGAGTGGCTTCGGGACAAAGCTCTGAATGTCCTTGAGTGGCCCAGCCAGAGCCCGGACTTGAACCCGATCAAACATCTCTGGAGGGACCTGAAAATAGCTGTGCAGCGACGCTCCCCATCCAACCTGACAGAGCTTGAGAGGATCTGCAGAGAAAAAATGGAGAAACTCCCCAAATACAGGTGTGCCAAGCTTGTAGCATCACACCCAAGAAGACTCGAGGCTGTAATCTCTGACAAAGATGCTTCAACAATGTACTGAGTAGGTCTGAAAACTTAAATGTTCAGTTGTTTTTCTTTTAAATATATTTTGCCAAAATGTCTAAACTTGTTTTTGCTTATTATGGGTATCTTTTTTGAAAAATCAATTTTAGAATAAAGGCTGTAACGTAAAACAATGTGGAAAATGTCCAGGGGGTCTGAATACTTTCCGAATGCACTGTACAATATCTATATTACCGACACCTACTGTATGTATAATATAGTATATTATAATATATACTGTATAGGTGTCAGTATATTATATCTCTTTAGGTTAAGTCTGTATGATGTACAGTCAGGTGCATAATTATTGGCACCCTTGATAAAGATATAAAATAAATTATACAAATACAAATACTGGCAGCTTCATTAATTAGTACCTGCCAGTCTCAACATCAACAGTGAAGAAGTGACTCCGGGATGCTGGCCTTCTAGACAGACTTCTTAATCTTTTATTTTTATTGACCAAATATATATTTTTCTTTGCCTCTGCCTAGAAGGTTGTCCTCTTGCTCAGTTGTGCACCGGGGCCTCCCACTCCTCGTCCTATTCTGGTTAGAGACCGTTTGCACTGTTCTGTGAAGGGAGCAGTACACATCGTTGTACAAGTTCTTCTGTTTCTTGGCAATTTCTCGCATGGAATAGCCTTCATTTCTCAGAACAAGAATAGACTGACGAGTTTCAGAAGAAAGGTCTTTGTTTCTGGCCATTTTGAGCCTGTAATCAAACCCACAAATGCTGATGCTCCAGATACTCAACTAGTCTAAAGAAGGCCAGGTTTATTGCCTCTTTAATCAGAACAACAGTTTTCAGCTGTGGTAACATAATTGCAAAAGGGTTTCTAATGATCAATTTGTAACGGCATTCAGAGGCGGAAGAAGGATCGGAGGACCAAAGCGCAGCGTGGTAAGTGTTCATGATGTAATATTTAATGAAACGAACTGAACACTGAAATACAAAACAATAAACGATGTGAACAAAACGAAAACCGAAACAGTACCGTGTGGACCAAACACTCACACGGAAAACAAACACCCACAAACCAATGTGGCAGGGCTTGAAAACTATTACTACAAAGGGATACCCAGACGTGAGCTGCCCAGTGGTGAGAGTCTACCAGACGAGCTAAATGCCTTTTATGCTCGCTTAGAGGCAAGCAACACTGAAGCATGCAAGAGAGCACCAGCTGTTCTGACAAACTATTCAGGACGACTGTGTAATAACGCTCTCGGTAGCCGATGTGAGTAACATTCACCAAGCTGCGGAGTCTGATGGTCATGACGTGTACTCAAATCATGCGCAGACCAACTGGCAAGTGTCTTCATTTTCAACCTCTCCCTGACCGAGTCTATAATAATAGCGTGATTTAAGCAAGCAGACCACCATAGTCCCTGTGCCCAAGTAAGTGAAAGTAATCTGCCTAAATGATTACCGCCCCGTGGCATTCCCGTCAGTAGCCATGAAGTGCTTTGAAAGTCTGGTATTGGCTCACATCAACAGCATCCTCCCAGACACCCTAGACCCTCTCCAATTCACATACCGGCCCAACAGATCCACAGATGACACAATCTCAATTGCACTCCCACACTGCCCTTTCCCACCTGGACAAAAGGAACACCTTTGTGAGAATGCTGTTCATTGATTACAGCTCAGCGTTCAACACCATAGTGCCCACAAAGCTCATCACTAAGCTAAGGACTCTGGGACTAAACACCTCCCTCTGCAACTGGATCCTGGACTTCCTGATGGGCCACCCTCAGGTGGTAAGGGTAGGCAACAACACATCCACCACGCTGACCCTCAACACTGGAGCTCCCCAGGGGTACGTGCTCAGTCCCCTCCTGTGCTCCCTGTTCACGCACGACTGCGTGGCCAAACACGACTCCAACACCATCATCAAGTATGCTGACGACACAACAGTGCTGACCATAATTCTATCCTGATCACCGACAACGATGAAACAGCCTATAGGGAGGAGGTCAGAGACCTGGCCGTGTGGTGCCAGGACAACAACCATTCCCTCAACGTGAGCAACACAAAGGAGCTAATCTCGTGTGTGCGTGTGTGTTTTTTACATCTGACCTCTACAGTACCAGTCAAAAGTTTGGACACACCTACTCATTCAAGGGTTTTTCTTAATTTTTTTTTTTTAACCGTTTTCTACATTGTAGAATAATAGAGATAGTAGGGCAGCATTGCCAGTTGTTGACACAAACCGGTGCGCCTGGTACCTACCCAGTTCAAAGGCACTTCAATCTGCCCGTTCACCCTCTGAATGAATCATCAACAATGACTGAAGTGTATTTAATAACAGGTGACGTCAAGGCGTTCACTTATGAAAGAACACGTGGTTCCTAACATTTTTGTACACTCAGTGTAGCTGCACTGCTTTGGACCAGGGCACTCTGAAGGAAATACACACCCTTGTATGACAGGGTTTTTAAAATGGACAATAAAACAAGAAATCAGAAATACTACTGTTAACCTGGCCCACATTGATAGATGACAGATCCGTTGCAAGGGAGCATTAGTGTGACAGAGGTGGAATGCAGACGTGCCTCGCCACTATGAGGATGAACAGAGATGTCACGTGCCTGTCTTTGAAAAGCGTTTTTTTTTTTTTTGCTTTTTCTTTTCTGTAGCTGAGTGCAGATTGGCTTCTTGTGGATTATCAGCAATTACACCTAAATCATTCCACATATACTGAAATGACTCTGGGAGTGTGAGAGGAGAGCCCCACCCAGTGCTCTGGGACGGGGAGAGCCCCAGGGAGGTTGGAGGGGAAAGATTAAGATATCAGATCATACGTCTTTCTGGATTTGGTTGCTTTCATCACATCTTTCTTCTCTGACATTTCTTTCTTCTCTGACATTGAGTCTTAGAAAACTGCCATTTTGACAATAGAATTACAAGGAAAATATATAACCAAGCTTTTATGAGTTTCTCTCAGGAGAACATTATGGGAGGAGAAGAAAGGTTTAAATATCAGGTCATACGACCTTCCTACCTTGATTGTTTTCTATCACATCATTATTTGCATATATATTTGTTTAAATAATATATAACATTGCTAATAACACCTAAAGGTCAGGTCGCAGTTGTAAATGGCTGGTTAAATAAAGGTGAAATATAAAATAAAGTTTGTTGTGTAGGGTTGTAGGATAGGAGACATGATCAGTAGTTTATATCCTGTAGGGTTGTAGGATAGGGGACATGATCAGTAGTTTATATCCTGTAGGGTTGTAGGATAGGGGACATGATCAGCAGTTTATATCCTGTAGGGTTGTGTATTGAACCAGGGCTGTAATGAAGGTGTTCATTAAGAGACATCAGATAATGTTGTTGGCATCAGTAGCAGAGAACAGAGCAGAGCAGCCGCCTGGGGGGCAGACCTGGGTTCAAATTCTATTGAAAGAAATCATTTCAAATACTGTAGTTGGACTTGATGGAGCTTGCCTGGTGCTATGTGCACACCCTGCCAATCTGGCACTCCAGGCAGGCTAAAGCAAAGATGAAAAGTATTTGAAAGATTGAAAATAGTATTTGAACCCAGGTGTGGTATCGGAGTGGAATGTACCTGAGATGCAAAGTAGCACACAGAAACAAACACGCCCATCCAACCCGCAGGATAATTACTGCACAGATCTTAGCTAGTCTTTCACAACAGTCATCGCTGAATATCTAACTGTATTTACTGTGAGTGTAATGAAACACGATTGGAGACAGAAAGCTGGTTTCAAGCGCAGGGCGCAGCAGGTGTTTATTTGTAAAGGACCACAGGAGGAGGCAGGTAGCTGGGTCCAGGGGCGGGCAGAAGGTCATACACAGGAGGAGGCAGGAGGAGGCAGGTATCTGGGTCCAGGGGCAGGCAGAAGGTCATACACAGGAGGAGGCAGGTATCTGGGTCCAGGGGCAGGTAGCTGGGTCCAGGGGCAGGCAGAAGGTCATACACAGGAGGAGGCAGGTAGCTGGGTCCAGGGGCAGGCAGAAGGTCATACACAGGAGGAGGCAGGTAGCTGGGTCCAGGGGCAGGCAGAAGGTCATACACAGGAGGAGGCAGGTAGCTGGGTCCGGGGGCAGGTAGCTGGGTCCAGGGGCAGGCAGAAGGTCATACACAGGAGGAGGCAGGTAGCTGGGTCCAGGGGCAGGCAGAAGGTCATACACAGGAGGAGGCAGGTAGCTGGGTCCAGGGGCAGGCAGAAGGTCATACACAGGAGGAGGCAGGTAGCTGGGTCCAGGGGCAGGCAGAAGGTCATACACAGGAGGAGGCAGGTAGCTGGGTCCAGGGGCAGGCAGACGGTCATACACAGGAGGAGGCAGGTAGCTGGGTCCAGGGGCAGGCAGAAGGTCATACACAGGAGGAGGCAGGTAGCTGGGTCCAGGGGCAGGCAGAAGGTCACACAAGGGGTCCAAAAAGGGCAACAGTACAGGCAGGGAAAAGGCTAATAATGTAGTCCGGGAGATCAGGCAATAGGTAGATAACAGGAAATCCGATAGGCTACAGTACAGGCAGGGAAAAGGCAAAATCCTTCGTTAGTGAGGCAGACAAAAACTATCACACAGGATTAAATCGCGGTGAGACCCAGCGCTCTGAAAGACGTGTGTCACAAAACAAACAATACCTCTCAGTGATGTGGTGCAAAGAAATGAACTAAATAGTGTGTGATAATGACACACAGGTGTGTGAACAGGTGATCAGAATTCAGGTGATTGGGATCTGGAGAGTGAGCTGAGTTCAGGGGTTCTACACGGTTGAGAGTTGGAAGCAGACTTTACAGTGCTGGAAAAGTGGAGGCAGCTCCTGTTTTCATTACGACTTGTGGTAACTCTCCAGTGTTTCTAAATCAATAGCTGTTAAGTGGTCTGAAAATGTCAGAAACATTAACTTGATTGACCATGCTGTAGGTCATTTAATTGTGTGTTACATGCAATATGCTTTGTGGACTCCATCGGACAGATGTTGCTCTCCGGTTTTGTGATGAAACGAAGGTGTGGTTGAATTTATTCTTCTTATTGTCTCAGCCTTAGGCCTATATATCACAGTGGCAAGGCATGTGAACTAACAGATTATAAAACAAACAACGAGTGTGAGCTGGAAAGTGAACTGGAGAGTGAGCTGCGTCCAGGGGATCTACATGTATGAGAGTGTGAGCTGGAGAGTGGGCTGGAGAGTGAGCTGGAGAGTGGGCTGGAGAGTGGGCTGGAGAGTGAGCTGGAGAGTGAGCTGGAGAGTGGGCTGGAGAGTGGGCTGGAGAGTGGGCTGGAGAGTGAGCTGGAGAGTGGGCTGGAGAGTGAGCTGGAGAGTGAGCTGGAGAGTGGGCTGGAGAGTGGGCTGGAGAGTGAGCTGAGTTCAGGGGATCTACATGTGTGAGAGTGTGAGCTGGAGAGTGGGCTGGAGAGTGGGCTGGAGAGTGGGCTGGAGAGTGGGCTGGAGAGTGAGCTGGAGAGTGGGCTGGAGAGTGAGCTGGAGAGTGGGCTGGAGAGTGGGCTGGAGAGTGGGCTGCGTTCAGGGGATCTTACATGTATGAGAGTGTGAGCTGGAAAGTGGGCTGCGTTCAGGGGATCTACATGTGTGAGAGTGTGAGCTGGAGAGTGGGCTGGAGAGTGGGCTGGAGAGTGAGCTGCGTTCAGGGGATCTACATGTGTGAGAGTGTGAGCTGGAAAGTGGGCTGCGTTCAGGGGATCTACGTGTGTGAGAGTGTGAGCTGGAAGCAGACGTTACAGTAAGTAGCTGTTTCCATCTTATTCCACACATTAAGTGTTTCCAAATGTGGTCCTTCTGTAGCTCAGTTGGTAGAGCATGGCGCTTGTAACGCCAGGGTAGTGGGTTCGATCCAACCCTCCTCGGGACCACCCATACGTAGAATGTATGCACACATGACTGTAAGTCGCTTTGGATAAAAGCGTCTGCTAAATGGCATATATTATTATTATATAAATGTGTTTTCAATCTACAAAGAAGACCTCTGCTTAACTCATGTAACAGATTTGCAATCTGTGATATTCTGTTGATAAAGTGCATTCTACTGCCAAAACCAGCAGGGTTTTAACCACGAAGACACAAGAGGGAAACCAATTTATTCTACATGAACCTATGAAGCACGGAGGCCTACCTGAAAAGCTTGAGAGGTAACGGATTGTTGGGGAGATCCAGAAATAACATTCAATCCTGTTCAACCACTGAGAGGCATAAACCTGCTCACCATCCTCCTGTTCAACCACTGAGAGGCATAAACCTGCTCACCCTCCTCCTGTTCAACCACTGAGAGGCATAAACCTGATCACCCTCCTCCTGTTCAACCACTGAGAGGCATAAACCTGATCACCCTCCTCCTGTTCAACCACTGAGAGGCATAAACCTGCTCACCCTCCTCCTGTTCAACCACTGAGAGGCATAAACCTGCTCACCCTCCTCCTGTTCAACCACTGAGAGGCATAAACCTGCTCACCCTCCTCCTGTTCAACCACTGAGAGGCATAAACCTGCTCACCCTCCTCCTGTTCAACCACTGAGAGGCATAAACCTGCTCACCCTCCTCCTGTTCAACCACTGAGAGGCATAAACCTGCTCACCCTCCTCCTCCTCCTGTTCAACCACTGAGAGGCATAAACCTGCTCACCCTCCTCCTGTTCAACCACTGAGAGGCATAAACCTGCTCACCCTCCTCCTGTTCAACCACTGAGAGGCATAAACCTGCTCACCCTCCTCCTGTTCAACCACTGAGAGGCATAAACCTGCTCACCCTCCTCCTGTTCAACCACTGAGAGGCATAAACCTGCTCACCCTCCTCCTGTTCAACCACTGAGAGGCATAAATAAACCTGCTCACCCTCCTCCTGTTCAACCACTGAGAGGCATAAACCTGCTCACCCTCCTCCTGTTCAACCACTGAGAGGCATAAACCTGCTCACCCTCCTCCTGTTCAACCACTGAGAGGCATAAACCTGCTCACCCTCCTCCTGTTCAACCACTGAGAGGCATAAACCTGCTCACCCTCCTCCTGTTCAACCACTGAGAGGCATAAACCTGCTCACCCTCCTCCTGTTCAACCACTGAGAGGCATAAACCTGCTCACCCTCCTCCTGTTCAACCACTGAGAGGCATAAACCTGCTCACCCTCCTCCTGTTCAACCACTGAGAGGCATAAACCTGCTCACCCTCCTCCTGTTCAACCACTGAGAGGCATAAACCTGCTCACCCTCCTCCTGTTCAACCACTGAGAGGCATAAACCTGCTCACCCTCCTCCTGTTTAACCACTGAGAGGCATAAACCTGCTCACCCTCCTCCTGTTCAACCACTGAGAGGCATAAACCTGCTCACCCTCCTCCTGTTCAACCACTGAGAGGCATAAACCTGCTCACCCTCCTCCTGTTCAACCACTGAGAGGCATAAACCTGCTCACCCTCCTCCTGTTTAACCACTGAGAGGCATAAACCTGCTCACCCTCCTCCTGTTCAACCACTGAGAGGCATAAACCTGCTCACCCTCCTCCTGTTCAACCACTGAGAGGCATAAACCTGCTCACCCTCCTCCTGTTCAACCACTGAGAGGCATAAACCTGCTCACCCTCCTCCTGTTTAACCACTGAGAGGCATAAACCTGCTCACCCTCCTCCTGTTCAACCACTGAGAGGCATAAACCTGCTCACCCTCCTCCTGTTTAACCACTGAGAGGCATAAACCTGCTCACCCTCCTCCTGTTTAACCACTGAGAGGCATAAACCTCAACCACTGAGAGGCATAAACCCTCCTCCCTGTTCAACCACTGAGAGGCATAAACCTGCTCACCCTCCTCCTGTTCAACCACTGAGAGGCATAAACCTGCTCACCCTCCTCCTGTTCAACCACTGAGAGGCATAAACCTGCTCACCTCACCCTCCTCCTGCTCAGGCATAAACCCTCCTCCTGTTTAACCACTGAGAGGCATAAACCTGCTCACCCTCCTCCTGTTCAACCACTGAGAGGCATAAAACCTGCTCACCTGCCCTCCTCCTGTTCAACCACTGAGAGGCATAAACCTGCTCACCCTCCTCCTGTTTAACCACTGAGAGGCATAAACCTGCTCACCCTCCTCCTGTTCAACCACTGAGAGGCATAAACCTGCTCACCCTCCTCCTGTTCAACCACTGAGAGCATAAACCTGCTCACCCTCCTCCTGGCATAAACCTGCTCACCCTCCTCCTGTTCAACCACTGAGAGGCATAAACCTGCTCACCCTCCTCCTGTTTAACCACTGAGAGGCATAAACCTGCTCACCCTCCTCCTGTTTAACCACTGAGAGGCATAAACCTGCTCACCCTCCTCCTGTTTCATGGGACCTTCCTTGATTCATATTCACGATTGTTTACACCGATCTAAAATGACAAACAAATCCGCCATTCTTTAAACAAGCGGTAAAATTCCAGAGGAGGATAAAAGAGAGAGCTACAGCTAGAGGACAAAATGAATGAGCTACAGGACAAAATGAATGAGCTACAGGACAAAATGAATGAGCTACAGGACAAAATGAATGAGCTACAGGACAAAATGAATGAGCTACAGGACAAAATGAATGAGCTACAGGACAAAATGAATGAGCTACAGGACAAAATGAATGAGCTACAGGACAAAATTAATGAGCTAGAGGACAAAATGAATGAGCTACAGGACAAAATGAATGAGCTACAGGACAAAATGAATGAGCTAGAGGACAAAATGAATGAGCTAGAGGACAAAATGAATGAACTACAGGACAAAATGAATGAGCTAGAGGACAAAATGAATGAGCTACAGGACAAAATGAATGAGCTACAGGACAAAATGAATGAGCTACAGGACAAAATGAATGAGCTACAGGACAAAATGAATGAGCTAGAGGACAAAATGAATGAGCTACAGGACAAAATGAATGAGCTAGAGGACAAAATTAATGAGCTACAGGACAAAATGAATGAGCTACAGGACAAAATGAATGAGCTACAGGACAAAATGAATGAGCTACAGGACAAAATGAATGAGCTAAAGGACAAAATGAATGAGCTAGAGGACAAAATGAATGAGCTACAGGACAAAATGAATGAGCTACAGGACAAAATGAATGAGCTAGAGGACAAAATGAATGAGCTACAGGACAAAATGAATGAGCTACAGGACAAAATGAATGAGCTGGAGGACAAAATGAATGAGCTACAGGACAAAATGACTGAGCTACAGGACAAAATGAATGAGCTAGAGGACAAAATGACTGAGCTACAGGACAAAATGAATGAGCTAGAGGACAAAATGAATGAGCTAGAGGACAAAATGACTGAACTACAGGACAAAATAAAAACCCTCCAACCCAAAAGGGCCTGTGGTGTTGACGGTATCCTCAATGAAATGATCAAATATACAGACAACAAATTCCAATTGGCTAAAACTCTTTACCATCATCCTTACCTCTGGCATCTTCCCCAATATTTGGAACCAAGGACTGACCACCCCAATCCACAAAAGTGGAGACAAATTTGACCCCAATAACTACCGTGGGATATGCGTCAACAGCAACCTTGGGAAAATCCTCTGCATTATCGTTAACAGCAGACAAGTAAACATTTCCTCAGTGAAAACAATGTACTGAGCAAATGTCAAAACGGTGTTTTGCCAAATTATTGTACAACAGACCACTTATTCACCGTGCACACCCTAATTGGCAAACAAACAAAACAAAGGCAAAGTCTTCTCATGCTTTGTTGATTTCAAAAAAGCTTTCGACTCAATTTGCCATGAAAGTCTGCTATACAAATTGATGGAAAGTGGTGTTGGGGGTAAAAACATACGACATTATACAATCCATGTACACAAACAACAAGTGTACGGTTAAAATAGGCAAAATACACTCACATTTCTTCCCACAAGGCCGTGGGGTGAGACAGGGATGCAGCTTAAGCCCCACCCTCTTCAACATATATATTGACGAATTAGCGAGGGCACTAGAACAGTCTGCAGCACCCGGCCTCACCCTACAAGAATCTGAAGTCAAATGTCTACTGTTTCCTGATGTCTACTGTCTACTGTCTCCTGCACAGATTCTGTCAGACCTGGGCCCTGACAGTAAATCTAAGTATGACAAAAATAATAGTGTTCCAAAAAAGGTCCAGTCGCCAGGACCACAAATACAAATTCCATCTAGAGCACACAAGAAACGATGCCGTAGGTAGACCTGGCTCTCAAGAGAAGACAGGCTATGTGCTCACAGCCCACAAAATTAGTTGGAAACTGAGCTGCACTTCCTGACCTCCTGCCAAATGTATGACCATATTAGAGACGCATATTTCCCACAGACCCCAATTTTGATAAACGCCCATATCTACTGGGTGAAATAACACAGTGTGCCATCACAGCAGCAAGATTTGTGGCCTGTTGCCACAAGAAAAAGTCAACCAGTGAAGAACAAACACCATTGTAAATGGAACCAATATTTATGTTTATTTATTTTCCCTTTTGTACTTTAGCTATTTGCACATCGTTACACTGTTACAAACATGCAGTTTGAAATGTCCCTATTCCTTTGAACTTTTGGAAGTGTAATGTAATGTTTACTGTTCATTTTATTTTGTTTATTCAGTTTTGTTTATTATTATATTTCACTTGTTTTGACAATGATAACATATATTACCCATGCCGATAAAGCCCTTTGAATTTAATTGATTTGATTTGAGAGCGAGAGAGGATCCTCATGTTGTTGCCCAGAGAAAACCTCCCTGGTCTTTGTGGTTGAATCTGTGTTTATAAGTTCACTGTGTTGGGTACTGAGGTAGTCATTCAAATATGATGTTAAACACTATTATTGCACACAGAGTGAGTCCATACAACTTATTATGTGACTTATTCAGCACATTTTTAGGTAGGCTATTTTATGATATTAATAATAATAATGATTTTTAAAAAATAATTATAATATTAATTCACAATAATAATAATGGATAAGGAAAATAAAGTCTAGAACTGACTATCAACTGATCGAATCACTTTCTGTAATAAATAATATGTATAATAAAATTGTATAAATATAAAGAATTGAGGGTTCATATAAAGAATAATATGAAACATGTTTTGTAGAGGAATAACATTTTGGGGAAATCAGTTCTAGACTTTATTTTTCTTATCCATTATTATTATTATCAATTAATATTATCATTATTATTTTAAAAAAAACATTATTATTATTATCAATTAATATTATCATTATTATTAAAAAAAAAACATTATTATTATCAATTAATATTATCATTATTATTTAAAAAAAAAACATTATTATTATTATCAATTAATATTATCATTATTATTTAAAAAAAAAAACATTATTATTATTATTATTATCATAAAATAGCCTACCTAAAATATTTATTGAGTTAAACTACGTACAGGAAATGAGATTTTCCCTAGGTCCCTCAAATGAAACAAAATCATATCATATCTCAATAAACAATTATTTGAAACAACTATGTGAAATGGGGGCCCTGGTGAAAAAAGTTTGGGAACCTCTGATGTACACCTCTGGGGCTAAATCTTTACAAATTAATAAAAAAATGAAAAGCTGAAACGTCTTGAGTCAATAAGTATTCAAATCCGTTGTTATCGCAAATATAAATTAGTTCAGGAGTAAAAATGTGCTTAACAGGTCACTTAATAAGTCGCATGGACTCACTCTGTGTGCAATAATAGTGTTTAACATCATTTTTGAATTACTACCTCATCTCTGTACTCCACACATACAATTATCTGTACGGTCCCTCAGTCGAGCAGTCAGGTTTTCCAATGCCTCGCAAAGAAGGGCTCCTATTGGTAGATGGGTAAAAATACAGAAAAAGCAGACATTGAATATCCTTTTGAGCTTGGTGAAGTTATTAATTACACGTTGGATGGTGTATCAATACACCTAGTCACTACAAAGATACAGGCATCCTTCCTAAACTATAAAAATAACATCTTCAAGTATAACACCCTAAATCTTAACAGCTTATTTTAATTGTGGATAAAAAGAGAGAACAGAGAATAGAGCAAAGGCACAATTCTTGAGGAAAACCTGGTTCAGTCTGCTTCCCAACCGACACCTTTTTGCCGGAAAATAACCGAAAAGTCCAAAATACTCTGAGTGTACAAAACATTAAGAACACCTGCTCCTTCCATGACATAGACTGACCAGGTCAATCCGGGTGAAAGCTATGAATCCCTTATTGATGTCAGTTATTAAATCCACATCAATCAGTGTAGTTGAAGGGGAGGAGACATGGTTAAAGAATCCTAAAGAAGGATGTTTAAGCCTTGAGACAACTGAGACATTGATTGTGTATGTGTGTCATTGAGGGTGAATGGGCAAGACAACAGATTTAAGTGCCTTTGGTAAGGTGGTAGGAGCCAGGCGCACCGGTTTGTGTCAAGAACTGCAACAATGCTGGGTGTTCCACGTTCAACAGTTTCCGGCGTGTGTATCAAGAATGAACCACCAACTAAAGGACATCCAGCCAACTTGACACAACAGTGGGAAGCATTGGGGTCAACATGGGCCAGTATCCCTGTGGAACGCTTTCAACACCTTGTAGAGTCAACATGGGCCAGTATCCCTGTGGAACGCTCCCGACACCTTGTAGAGTCAACATGGGCCAGCATCCCTGTGGAACGCTTTCAACACCTTGTAGAGTCAACATGGGCCAGCATCCCTGTGGAACGCTTTCAACACCTTGTAGAGTCAACATGGGCCAGCATCCCTGTGGAACACTTTCAACACCTTGTAGAGTCAACATGGGCCAGCATCCCTGTGGAACGCTTTCAACACCTTGTAGAGTCAACATGGGCCAGTATCCCTGTGGAACGCTTTCAACACCTTGTAGAGTCAACATGGGCCAGTATCCCTGTGGAACACTTTCAACACCTTGTAGAGTCAACATGGGCCAGTATCCCTGTGGAACACTTTCAACACCTTGTAGAGTCAACATGGGCCAGTATCCCTGTGGAACGCTTTAGACACCTTGTAGAGTCAACATGGGCCAGCATCCCTGTGGAACGCTTTAACACCTTGTAGAGTCAACATGGGCCAGTATCCCTGTGGAACGCTCCCGACACCTTGTAGAGTCAACATGGGCCAGTATCCCTGTGGAACGCTTTCAACACCTTGTAGAGTCAACATGGGCCAGTATCCCTGTGGAACGCTCCCGACACCTTGTAGAGTCAACATGGGCCAGCATCCCTGTGGAACGCTTTAGACACCTTGTAGAGTCAACATGGGCCAGTATCCCTGTGGAAAGCTCCCGACACCTTGTAGAGTCAACATGGGCCAGTATCCCTGTGGAACGCTCTCGACACCTTGTAGAGTCAACATGGGCCAGTATCCCTGTGGAACGCTTTCAACACCTTGTAGAGTCAACATGGGCCAGTATCCCTGTGGAACGCTCTCGACACCTTGTAGAGTCAACATGGGCCAGTATCCCTGTGGAACGCTTTCAACACCTTGTAGAGTCAACATGGGCCAGTATCCCTGTGGAACGCTCTCGACACCTTGTAGAGTCAACATGGGCCAGTATCCCTGTGGAACGCTTTCAACACCTTGTAGAGTCAACATGGGCCAGTATCCCTGTGGAACGCTCTCAACACCTTGTAGAGTCAACATGGGCCAGTATCCCTGTGGAACGCTTTCGACACCTTGTAGAGTCAACATGGGCCAGCATCCCTGTGGAACGCTTTCGACACCTTGTAGAGTCAACATGGGCCAGTATCCCTGTGGAACGCTTTCAACACCTTGTAGAGTCAACATGGGCCAGTATCCCTGTGGAACGCTCTCGACACCTTGTAGAGTCAACATGGGCCAGTATCCCTGTGGAACGCTCTCAACACCTTGTAGAGTCAACATGGGCCAGTATCCCTGTGGAACGCTCTCAACACCTTGTAGAGTCAACATGGGCCAGTATCCCTGTGGAACGCTCTCAACACCTTGTAGAGTCAACATGGGCCAGTATCCCTGTGGAACGCTCTCAACACCTTGTAGAGTCAACATGGGCCAGTATCCCTGTGGAACGCTTTCAACACCTTGTAGAGTCAACATGGGCCAGCATCCCTGTGGAACGCTTTCGACACCTTGTAGAGTCAACATGGGCCAGTATCCCTGTGGAACGCTTTAGACACCTTGTAGAGTCAACATGGGCCAGTATCCCTGTGGAACGCTCCCGACACCTTGTAGAGTCAACATGGACCAGCATCCCTGTGGAACGCTTTCAACACCTTGTAGAGTCAACATGGGCCAGTATCCCTGTGGAAAGCTCCCGACACCTTGTAGAGTCAACATGGGCCAGTATCCCTGTGGAACGCTCCCGACACCTTGTAGAGTCAACATGGGCCAGTATCCCTGTGGAACGCTTCCCGACACCTTGTAGAGACAACATGGGCCAGTATCCCTGTGGAACACTCTCGACACCTTGTAGAGTCAACATGGGCCAGTATCCCTGTGGAACGCTTTCAACACCTTGTAGAGTCAACATGGGCCAGTATCCCTGTGGAACACTTCAACACCTTGTAGAGTCAACATGGGCCAGTATCCCTGTGGAACGCTTTCAACACCTTGTAGAGTCAACATGGGCCAGTATCCCTGCTTTCAACACCTTGTAGAGTCAACATGGGCCAGTATCCCTGTGGAACGCTTTAGACACCTTGTAGAGTCAACATGGGCCAGTATCCCTGTGGAACGCTTTCGACACCTTGTAGAGTCAACATGGGCCAGTATCCCTGTGGAACGCTTTCAACACCTTGTAGAGTCAACATGGGCCAGTATCCCTGTGGAACGCTTTCCACACCTTGTAGAGTCAACATGGGCCAGCATCCCTGTGGAACGCTTTAGACACCTTGTAGAGTCAACATGGGCCAGTATCCCTGCTTTCAACACCTTGTAGAGTCAACATGGGCCAGTATCCCTGTGGAACGCTTTAGACACCTTGTAGAGTCAACATGGGCCAGTATCCCTGTGGAACGCTTTAGACACCTTGTAGAGTCAACATGGGCCAGTATCCCTGTGGAACGCTTTAGACACCTTGTAGAGTCAACATGGGCCAGTATCCCTGTGGAACACTCTCGACACCTTGTAGAGTCAACATGGGCCAGTATCCCTGTGGAACGCTTTCGACACCTTGTAGAGTCAACATGGGCCAGCATCCCTGTGGAACGCTTTAGACACCTTGTAGAGTCAACATGGGCCAGCATCCCTGTGGAACGCTTTCAACACCTTGTAGAGTCAACATGGGCCAGTATCCCTGTGGAACGCTTTCAACACCTTGTAGAGTCAACATGGGCCAGTATCCCTGTGGAACGCTTTCAACACCTTGTAGAGTCAACATGGGCCAGCATCCCTGTGGAACGCTTTCGACACCTTGTAGAGTCAACATGGGCCAGTATCCCTGTGGAACGCTTTAGACACCTTGTAGAGTCAACATGGGCCAGTATCCCTGTGGAACACTCTCGACACCTTGTAGAGTCAACATGGGCCAGTATCCCTGTGGAACACTCTCAACACCTTGTAGAGTCAACATGGACCAGCATCCCTGTGGAACACTCTCGACACCTTGTAGAGTCAACATGGACCAGCATCCCTGTGGAACGCTTTCAACACCTTGTAGAGTCAACATGGGCCAGCATCCCTGTGGAACGCTTTAGACACCTTGTAGAGTCAACATGGGCCAGTATCCCTGTGGAACGCTTTCGACACCTTGTAGAGTCAACATGGGCCAGTATCCCTGTGGAACGCTTTAGACACCTTGTAGAGTCAACATGGGCCAGTATCCCTGTGGAACGCTTTCGACACCTTGTAGAGTCAACATGGGCCAGTATCCCTGTGGAACGCTTTCAACACCTTGTAGAGTCAACATGGGCCAGTATCCCTGCTTTCAACACCTTGTAGAGTCAACATGGGCCAGTATCCCTGTGGAACGCTCTCGACACCTTGTAGAGTCAACATGGGCCAGTATCCCTGCTCTCAACACCTTGTAGAGTCAACATGGGCCAGTATCCCTGTGGAACGCTCTCAACACCTTGTAGAGTCAACATGGGCCAGTATCCCTGTGGAACGCTTTCAACACCTTGTAGAGTCAACATGGGCCAGCATCCCTGTGGAACGCTTTAGACACCTTGTAGAGTCAACATGGGCCAGTATCCCTGTGGAACGCTTTCGACACCTTGTAGAGTCAACATGGGCCAGTATCCCTGTGGAACGCTTTCAACACCTTGTAGAGTCAACATGGGCCAGTATCCCTGTGGAACGCTTTCAACACCTTGTAGAGTCAACATGGGCCAGCATCCCTGTGGAACGCTTTAGACACCTTGTAGAGTCAACATGGGCCAGTATCCCTGTGGAACGCTCCCGACACCTTGTAGAGTCAACATGGGCCAGTATCCCTGTGGAAACTTACGACACCTTGTAGAGTCAACATGGGCCAGTATCCCTGTGGAACACTTTCAACACCTTGTAGAGTCAACATGGGCCAGCATCCCTGTGGAACGCTTTCAACACCTTGTAGAGTCAACATCACATCTTTGGCCAGTATCCCTGTGGAACACTCTCGACACCTTGTAGAGTCAACATGGGCCAGTATCCCTGTGGAACGCTTTCGACACCTTGTAGAGTCAACATGGGCCAGTATCCCTGTGGAACACTCTCGACACCTTGTAGAGTCAACATGGGCCAGCATCCCTGTGGAACGCTTTAGACACCTTGTAGAGTCAACATGGACCAGCATCCCTGTGGAACGCAGACCAGCAACACCTTGTAGACCAGTCAACATGGGCCAGTATCCCTGTGGAACGCTTTCAACACCTTGTAGAGTCAACATGGGCCAGTATCCCTGTGGAACGCTTTCAACACCTTATTACAGTCAACATGGACCAGCATCCCTGTGGAACGCTTTGCAACACCTTGTAGAGTCAACATGGGCCAGTATCCCTGTGGAACGCTTTCAACACCTTGTAGAGTCAACATGGGCCTGTATCCCTGTGGAACAGCCTTTGACACCTTGTAGAGTCAACATGGGCCAGCATCCCTGTGGAAGGCTTTCAACACCTTGTAGAGTCAACATGGGCCAGCATCCCTATTTGGAACGTGGACTATTTGCAGACACCTTGTAGAGTCAACATGGGCCAGTATCCCTGTGGAGACCTTTCAACACCTTGCAGAGTCAACATGGGCCAGTATCCCTGTGGAACACTCTCGACACCTTGCAGAGTCAACATGGGCCAGCATCCCTGCTTTAGACACCTTGCAGAGTCAACAAACGGGCCAGTATCCAACGTGGACGCTCTGCAGACACTGCATCCTTTCAGTCAAATTCATAGGGGGTAAAAATCTCAGTTCCAAGGAAACAACAAACATAGAAAATACAGTCCTACAAACCAGAACGATTCAGCAATACAAACGTGGACTATTTGCAGACCTGCAAACGTGGACTATTTGCAGACCAGCAAACGTGGACTATTCACATCTTACAAACGTGGACTATTTGCAGACCTGCAAACGTGGACTATTTGCAGACCTGCAAACGTGGACTATTTGCAGACCTGCAAACATGGACTATTTGCAGACCTGCAAACGTGGACTATTTGCAGACCAGCAAACGTGGACTATTTGCAGACCTGCAAACGTGGACTATTTGCAAGCATATAAACTCATAAAGTTAGACAGTTAATTTACAAAGGGATAGAGTTTTAAACATGATATCTGCCGTTCCTTGGCTTTGTGCTAGAAGGGCACATTGAGGGTACATTCCAAAACAACAACAAACCAGATGCTTTAAGGACGAGATGAATCCTTCTGTGGCAGACGGTAGCCTAGTTCCCAATCTTATTGAAACAGAGAGCAAATATTGGATAAGCTCGAAGATATTTAACTTGATTAAATTTCAGCCAGAAGTTGAGGGCTCTCAAAATTGTTCCCAGGTGTCTTAAGAAATGATTTGGCTATAGAACGAACTGCTGGGTTTGTTGTGTTTTCTCTAAGTTCTGGTTAGTTTTTCGTTCTGTAGCTACTGCTGATTCCTGTCCGTCTCACTGTACTGTAACAAATTAGCAAATTATTATTATTATTACATTATTATTAAGAAATGAAAACATGAGTAACTCATCAAACATTTTATTTGATTCACATACAGGTGTCATTTGTAATTCTGGGTGCTGTATATATGTTCAGAACTTTTGTGAAACAGCACAGTTGAAAAATAAATGGCAAATAGAAACTGGATGGTCTTCAGAGATAGATGGGAGGGGTTGAGGGTAGCTGAAGGATGGGACTAAAAACAAACAAAAGATAACTAAATAAAATATACTGCGTCTGTAAAATGTATATACTGTAGTATGTACAGGGCCTTCGGAAAGTATTCAGACCCCTTGACTTTTTACACATTTTGTTACGTTTACAGACATTCTACAATGGATTACATTTATTTTTTCCCCCTCATCAATTCACACACAATACCCGATAATGACATCACAATACCCTATAATGACATCACAATACCCCACAATGACATCACATTACCCGATAATGACATCACAATACCCCATAATGACAAAGCAAAAATGTGTTTTTTTTAGAAATGTTTGCAAATTTACTACAAATAAAAACTTAAATATCACATTTACATAAATATTCAGACCCTTTACTCAGTAATTTGTTGGAAGCACCTTTGGCAGAGATTACAGCCTTGAGTCTTCTTGGGTGTGATGCTACAAGCTTGGCACACCTGTATTTGGGGAGTTTCTCCCATTCTTCTCTGCAGATCCTCTCAAGCACTGTCAGGTTGGATGGGGAGTGTCGCTGAACATTTATTTTCAGGTCTTTCCAGAGATGTTCGATTGGGTTCAAGGCTCTGGCTGGGCCACTCAAGGACATTCAGAGACTTGCCCCGAAGCCACTCCTGCATTGTTTTGGCTGTGTGCTTAGGGGCGTTGTCCTGTTGGAAGGTGAACCTTTGCCCCAGTCTGAGATCCTGAGCTCTCTGGAGCAGGTTTTCATCAATAATCTCTCTTTACTTTGCTCCGTTTAAATAATAAAAATAAAAATAAAACAAGGCTGTAACGTAACAAAATGTGGAAAAAGTCAAGGGACCTGAATACTTTCTGAATGTGCTGTATAAGCTGGAAGTAGAAGCCTCAGTGTTGTTGTCCACTAATTGGGCGGGGTGGTGGTAGGGTTAGGGGGGAAAATAACAAAGGAAAACATATTTTAAAAAATATATATATATTTTATATATACATTAACCCCCCCCCCCCAAAAAAAAAAATATATATATGGGGGGGGATTAGAAATGATGCAGGCAATTACATTATGGAAGCTACAACCTGAAATATTAATATTAATTAATATTAATATCTGAAATATTAATATTAATTAATATTAATATCTGAAATATTAATATTAATTAATATTAATCTCTGAAATATTAAAGCTGATTCAGTGTTTCCTTGTACATGTATCTTTGAAGGCCGTTGGATGTTTCTAAGACAATCTAGAATGCTTTTTCTGCTGGTAGTTATTTGGTCTTATTTAGTTTTAAACAAACGTCTGATAGTCTGGTTGAACATGGTATTTATCTCCCCGTAGAGATGTTACATAATCTACACAATTATAACAAGCTAATATGTCTATGGCTTGTGTCCCAAATGATATCCGAGTCCCTGTGTAGTGCCGTAATGTTGACCGGAGAACTACGGGGCCCTGGTCAGATGTCATTTGGGACGCAGCCCATGTTAGTAACGCAAACATGCAAGTTACGCAGATTACAGCAGTGTATCAGTACACAGTATATAAACTCACACAAGGTATTTCAGTACCTCCCGTAGCTTAGTCTCAAAGTTACATATGAGTTTTTAAAAGGGAACTAGAAGTTTCCGCAGTCAACCCGAGCTTTAGTAGGATCAATTTGTCAAGATATATACCGTGTCATGCTTATAGATGCGGTCCAGTCAAATATTCACCCTTGCATGATTTACAATTTCTTCTAAAACAAGTTGAACTTGAAAATAATTGTTGGTGTTTATACATGCATTGTTTGATTTACCTATGATCAATAATGAAATGGAGATTTTTTTTCAATAAAAAGTTCAAAAATGACCTGAACTAAATTTATATAAATGAATTTGGTTGGAGGCAGTCATTCTGGTTAAATGTAATGTTTCTCACCTGTAGTAAGTAGCAGGAGACTACAGAGTATGAATAGTCATTCAACCAGTTTTGAAAATAAGAAACGGAACATTCTGCTCCATTGTAAAGTGCAAGGGTGCTAATATATTTGACAGCATCTGTAACAATAATAATATCGGCACTAACGAAGCCTGGTGTGGAATACGTTATTTCCTGTTATCAGAGTGAAATAAATGGACGACTCTGAGGGTAGTCCTGGTTAGGGTTTCTGAGGGGATCCATGGTCCTGGTTAGAGTTTCTGAGGGGATCCATGGTCCTGGTTAGGGTTTCTGAGGGTAGTCCTGGTTAGAGTTTCTGAGGGGATCCATGGTCCTGGTTAGGGTTTCTGAGGGGATCCATGGTCCTGGTTAGAGTTTCTGAGGGGATCCATGGTCCTGGTTAGGGTTTCTGAGGAGATCCATGGTCCTGGTTAGAGTTTCTGAGGGGATCCATGGTCCTGGTTAGAGTTTCTGAGGGGATCCATGGTCCTGGTTAGGGTTTCTGAGGGTAGTCCTGGTTAGAGTTTCTGAGGGGATCCATGGTCCTGGTTAGGGTTTCTGAGGGTAGTCCTGGTTAGGTTTCTGAGGGGATCCATGGTCCTGGTTAGGGTTTCTGAGGGGATCCATGGTCCTGGTTAGGGTTTCTGAGGGGATCCATGGTCCTGGTTAGGGTTTCTGAGGGGATCCATGGTCCTGGTTAGAGTTTCTGAGGGGATCCATGGTCCTGGTTAGAGTTTCTGAGGGGATCCATGGTCCTGGTTAGAGTTTCTGAGGGGATCCATGGTCCTGGTTAGAGTTTCTGAGGGGATCCATGGTCCTGGTTAGAGTTTCTGAGGGGATCCATGGTCCTGGATAGAGTTTCTGAGGGGATCCATACTCCTGGTTTGGTTTTCAAAATTCCAATAATTTTCCAAAAGTTCCAGTAACTTTGCCAAAATTACCAGTTTTTCCCAAAATTCTGGTAAGTGGATTCCGAATGACCTGATTATTCCTGCCTGATTAGGGGATTCCAACCAGGGTTTGGGGAAAATTACCAGAATTTTGCCTAGTGAACAGTAATCTGGTTTAAACTAAACGTGGCTTTGGTGAGTTAAGAGTGAACATAACTAGTACATTTTTAAACATGGAAATTAATTTTGTAAAGTCCTGGCATTCATAACTTGAGACATTATTGGTTAAGACATGTGTTGGAATATAATAGATACAATAGGTACATAATATGGTTTCTATTGAATACGTATATAATTACAGGTCACAGCATGTAGTTCTGGTATGTGTTCTACAGGAAGAAAATATAAACTTTATATTAAGGGACACCATCCCTCCATTTCAAGTCTGTTTATAAAGCCACTTCCAACGCAGCGGTTAGTCATTAGTGGTTAGCCAGTCTCACTGTATCTCTGGATGAGCACAGATCAACCCCAGGGGTGCGTTCAACCAGGCAAACAGTTTGTGATTGTTAGCTAACAGAAGCTAACACATTCTATATGATTTGTGTAAGCAACAAAAATTAGCTAGCAGTCTGAAAAGATGTGGAGTGATTGGAGCACATATCCACACCAGGAGTCGTAGAGGATCACAGAGCCACACCAGGAGTCATAGAGGAGCACCGATCTACACCAGGAGTAGTAGAGGAGCACAGATCCACACTAGGAGTCGTAGAGGAGCACAGATCTACATCAGGAGTAGTAGAGGAGCACAAATCCACACCAGGAGTAGTAGAGGAGCACAGAGCCACATCAGGAGTCATAGAGGAGCACAGAGCCACACCAGGAGTCATAGAGGAGCACAGATCTACACCAGGAGTCGTAGAGGATCACAGAGCCACACCAGGAGTCGTAGAGGAGTCGTAGAGGAGCACAGATCCACACCTGGAGTAGTAGAGGAGCACAGATCCACACCAGGAGTAGTAGAGGATCACAGAGCCACACCAGGAGTCGTAGAGGAGTCGTAGAGGAGCACAGATCCACACCAGGAGTAGTAGAGGAGCACAGAGCCACACCAGGAGTAGTAGAGGAGCACAGACCAACACCAGGAGTCATAGAGGAGCACAGATCTACACCAACAAGAGGAGTAAAGGAAACAGAGGAACAAAGTCTTTGTGCTTATGTATCCTGGTAAAACCTCTGAGCTTGCAGTCCATCCACTCAGATTAATATTCCGTGTATAGGGTCTTTCAGCTCCAATATGCCAGAGTTCTTCCCTGGATCTGACATTCCTGGTCAGACAAATGACCTTTAAGTCCAAGATGTCTCTCCCTTTCCCCCAGCTAACCAGTCCTCCTTCTGTAGCTCAGTTGGTAGAGCATGGCGCTTGTAACGCCAGGGTAGTGGGTTCGACTCCCGGGACCACCCATACGTAGAATGTATGCACACATGACTGTAAGTCGCTTTGGATAAAAGCGTCTGCTAAATGGCATATATTATTATTATTATATTATAGCTTGTTGGGGTTGTGGACCCAAAAAAAAAAAAGTAGTAGTTGTCATTACATTAAAGTAGTAGTTGTCATTACGTCAGCTGGCTATAGGTCGGTTACAGGAAATGCTCACTACCACATATCTGGTGGAAATATATACGCTGGTCTGCTATATATTAGACATCTTTGTTTTTCAGGTTTCTTTCTGGAGGTATACAATTCCTCTAGCAGATATCATCAGCTGCATAACAAGGCATTCAGTCCAGCAACAGGTGCTATATGAAAAATCCATTATATATCAGAAGAAATGTGTGTACACTGTTCCGCTACATATCATTAAAAAGCCAAGGGTTTCCAGTTGTCTCTCTGTAGTTATGTTGTTCCGTTGACTGATAGTCTGTAGTTGAACTGTAGTTGTTGCTGTAGCAGGTATCAGTCTGTAGTTGTTGCTGTAGCAGGTATCAGTCTGTAGTTGTTGCTGTAGCAGGTATCAGTCTGTAGTTGTTGCTGTAGCAAGTATCAGTCTGTAGGTGAACTGTAGTTGTTGCTGTAGCAGGTACCAGTCTGTAGGTGAACTGTAGTTGTTGCTGTAGCAGGTACCAGTCTGTAGTTGTTGCTGTAGCAAGTATCAGTCTGTAGGTGAACTGTAGTTGTTGCTGTAGCAGGTACCAGTCTGTAGTTGATCTGTAGTTGTTGCTCTATCCACTATCAGTCTGAATTTGAACTGCAATTCTTCCTGCAGCAGGTATCAGTCTGTTGTTTTTTCTGTATCAGGTATCAGTTGGTAGTTGTTGATGTATCAGGTATCAGTCTGTAGTTGTTGCTTTTATCAGGTATCAGTCTGTAGTTGTTGCTGTAACAGGTATCAGTCTGTAGTTTAACTGTAGTTGTTTCTGTATCAGGTATCAGTCTGTAGTTGAACTGTAGTTGTTGCTGTAACAGGTATCAGTCTGTAGTTTAACTGTAGTTGTTTCTGTATCAGGTATCAGTTTGTAGTTGAACTGTAGTTGTTGCTGTAGCAGGTATCAGTCTGTAGTTGTTGCTGTAACAGGTATCAGTCTGAATTTGAACTGTAGTTATTTCTGTATCAGGTATCAGTCTGTAGTTGTTGCTGCAGCAGGTATCAGTCTGTAGTTGTTTCTGCAGCAGGTATCAGTCTGTAGTTGGACTGTAGTTGTTGCTGTAGCAGGTATCAGTCTGTAGTTGTTGCTGTAGCAGGTATCAGTCTGTAGTTGTTGCTGCAGCAGGTATCAGTCTGTAGTTGTTGCTGCAGCAGGTATCAGTCTGTAGTTGTTGCTGCAGCAGGTATCAGTCTGTAGTTGGACTGTAGTTGTTGCTGTAGCAGGTATCAGTCTGTAGTTGTTGCTGTAGCAGGTATCAGTCTGTAGTTGTTGCTGGAGCAGGTATCAGTCTCTAGTTGTTGCTGTAACATGTATCAGTCTGTAGCTGTTGCTGTAGCAGGTTTCAGTCTGTAGTTGAACTCTAGTTGTTGCTGTAGCAGGTATCAGTCTGTAGTTGTTGCTGTAACAGGTATCAGTTTGTAGTTGTTGCTGTAGCAGGTATCAGTCTGTAGTTGTTGCTGTAGCAGGTATCAGTCTGTAGTTGTTGCTGTAGCAGGTAGTCAGTCTGTAGTTGTTGCTGTAACAGGTATCAGTTGTAGTTTGAAGTCTGTAGTTGTTGCTGTAGCAGGTATCAGTCTGTAGTTGTTGCTGTAACAGGTATCAGTCTGTAGTTGTTGCTGTAGCAGGTATCAGTCTGTAGTTGTTGCTGTAGCAGGTATCAGTCTGTAGTTGTTGCTGTAGCAGGTATCAGTCTGTAGTTGTTGCTATAGCAGGTATCAGTCTGTAGTTGTTGCTGTAGCAGGTATCAGTCTGTAGTTGTTGCTATAGCAGGTATCAGTCTGTAGTTGTTGCTGTAGCAGGTATCAGTCTGTAGTTGTTGCTATAGCAGGTATCAGTCTGTAGTTGTTGCTGTAGCAGGTATCAGTCTGTAGTTGTTGCTATAGCAGGTATCAGTCTGTAGTTGTTTCTGTAGCAGGTATCAGTCTGTAGTTGTTGCTGTAGCAGGTATCAGTCTGTAGTTGTTGCTGTAGCAGGTATCAGTCTGTAGTTGTTGCTATAGCAGGTATCAGTCTGTAGTTGTTTCTGTAGCAGGTATCAGTCTGTAGTTGTTTCTGTAGCAGGTATCAGTCTGTAGTTGTTTCTGTAGCAGGTATCAGTCTGTAGTTGTTGCTGTAGCAGGTATCAGTCTGTAGTTGTTGCTATAGCAGGTATCAGTCTGTAGTTGTTTCTGTAGCAGGTATCAGTCTGTAGTTGTTTCTGTAGCAGGTATCAGTCTGTAGTTGTTGCTGTAGCAGGTTTCAGTCTGTAGTTGTTGCTGTAACAGGTATCAGTCTGTAGTTGAACTGTAGTTGTTGCTGTAGCAGGTATCAGTCTGTAGTTGTTGCTGTAACAGGTATCAGTCTGTAGTTGTTGCTGTAACAGGTATCAGTCTGTAGTTGTTTCTGTAGCAGGTATCAGTCTGTAGTTGTTGCTGTAGCAGGTATCAGTCTGTAGTTGTTGCTGTAGCAGGTTTCAGTCTGTAGTTGTTGCTGTAACAGGTATCAGTCTGTAGTTGAACTGTAGTTGTTGCTGTAGCAGGTATCAGTCTGTAGTTGTTGCTGTAGCAGGTATCAGTAGTTGTACTCGGGTTGAAGATGTGTTAGGGCAGGTAGACACAGGACATGTGTTTCTCCTGTTCAGGTGACTACCGTAACCTCTGCCTGGGGAGAGGAAAGACAGAATGGTCGATTAGAATAGTCACTTACAGTCTGTAATCATATAGTCTCTAGCTCTCCTAAATATAATAGTATCTTGCTGTCCTGGATATAATAGTCTCTAGCTCTCCTAAATATAATAGTCTCTAGCTGTACTGGATAGAATAGTCTCTAGCTGTCTGGGATATAATAGTCTCTCGCTCTCCTAAATATAATAGTATCTAGCTGTCCTGGATAGAATAGTCTCTAGATGTCCTGGATAGAATAGTCTCTAGATGTACTGGATAGAATAGTCTCTAGCTGTCTGGGATATAATAGTCTCTCGCTCTCCTAAATATAATAGTATCTAGCTGTCCTGGATAGAATAGTCTCTAGATGTCCTGGATAGAATAGTCTCTAGATGTCCTGGATAGAATAGTCTCTAGATGTCTGGGATAGAATAGTCTCTAGATGTCTGGGATAGAAAAGTCTCTAGATGTCCTGGATAGAAAAGTCTCTAGATGTCCTGGATAGAATAGTCTCTAGATGTCATGGATAGAATAGTCTCTAGATGTCTGGGATAGAATAGTCTCTAGCTGTCTGGGATAGAATAGTCTCTAGCTGTCTGGGATAGAATAGTCTCTAGCTGTCTGGGATAGAATAGTCTCTAGCTGTCTGGGATAGAATAGTCTCTAGATGTCTGGGATAGAATAGTCTCTAGATGTCTGGGATAGAATAGTCTAGATGTCTGGGATAGAATAGTCTCTAGCTGTACTGGATAGAATAGTCTCTAGATGTCCTGGATAGAATAGTCTCTAGCTGTCTGGGATAGAATAGTCTCTAGCTGTCTGGGATAGAATAGTCTCTAGCTGTCTGGGATAGAATAGTCTCTAGATGTCTGGGATAGAATAGTCTCTAGATGTCTGGGATAGAATAGTCTCTAGCTGTACTGGATAGAATAGTCTCTAGATGTCCTGGATAGAATAGTCTCTAGCTGTCTGGGATAGAATAGTCTCTAGCTGTCTGGGATAGAATAGTCTCTAGCTGTCTGGGATAGAATAGTCTCTAGATGTCTGGGATAGAATAGTCTCTAGATGTCTGGGATAGAATAGTCTCTAGATGTCTGGGATAGAATAGTCTCTAGCTGTCTGGGATAGAATAGTCTCTAGCTGTCTGGGATAGAATAGTCTCTAGATGTCTGGGATAGAATAGTCTCTAGATGTCTGGGATAGAATAGTCTCTAGATGTCTGGGATAGAATAGTCTCTAGATGTCTGGGATAGAATAGTCTAGATGTCTGGGATAGAATAGTCTCTAGCTGTACTGGATAGAATAGTCTCTAGATGTCCTGGATAGAATAGTCTCTAGCTGTCTGGGATAGAATAGTCTCTAGCTGTCTGGGATAGAATAGTCTCTAGCTGTCTGGTATAGAATAGTCTCTAGCATAGAATAGTCTCTATCTGTCCTGGATAGAATAGTCTCTATTATCTAGCTGTCTGGGATAGAATAGTCTCTAACATCTTTGACTGAGTTGAGTTAACTGCCAGAGGCAGGGCAAGGGAGGAGAATGCACAACAAGCCTCTGCAGTATGTCTCAGCAGGCGTCGTGTTGGACAGATAAGACAGGGTAGAAGATAGATCTACTTACTGACAGCAGAATGAAAGAGCCAATCTTGTCTCTAAAGCATTCAGAGGTTGGCTAATCAGTTAATATCCAAGTGTGATATGAAAAAAAGTGTCTGAAATTGAAAGGTAACATAGGATATGTGAATCCGTTGACCTGATGGGGCCTAAAACCATCGAATATATAGCTGATGTGGTAGGACCTAGACCTGTCAGCTTTAGCTGATGATCGAAGACAATTTTGTAAATCTGTCATTTAAATCTGATAAAAGCCACATAAGTGTCTGTGTGTGTGTGTGTGTGTGTGTGTGTGTGTGTGTGTGTGTGTGTGTGTGTGTGTGTGTGTGTGTGTGTGTGTGTGTGTGTGTGTGTGTGTGTGTGTGTGTGTGTGTGTGTGTGTGTGTGTGTGTGTGTGTGTGTGTGTGTGTGTGTGTGTGTGTGTGTGTGCATGCCTTAAATCAATTGGCGGAAGGAAAACGACATTCTAAAGTCTGCTATCCTCATTGAAACAGGCCTTGGTTGAGTGTGTGATCTGAATTTCAATACTGTTGTACAGTGGAGTAGTACTTAGTCCTAAACTCTTCATTACAGCCACAGAGGAATACGAAATAAGAAATTATGTCAAAACATGACTTGTCTGTGGTGTGTGTGGTGTGTGGTGTGTGTGTGTGTGTACCAACCTGTCAATGCAGAATCTGCTGCACTCTATGTCTGTCTGCTCTGCACACACACAGCGCTGTGATTCCTTCCCTCCTCCTCCTCTTCCTCTTCCTCTTCCATCTCCTCCTCCTCCTCCTCCTCCTCCTCCTCCTCCTCCTCCTCCTCCTCCTCTCTCACTGGAGCGACGTACACGCTGGGAGCTTCTGTAGCTGGACATACCGTACGGCACTGTACGCCTACACAAAACACACACAGGCAAATCATTAGCATAGGGGTGGCAGGTAGCCTGGCAGTAATGTAGCTGTTAGAGCATTGGGACGGTAACCCAAAAGGTTGCTTGTTTGAATCCCCAAGGTGGAAAATTCTGCTGTTCTGCCACTGAGCAAGGCACTTAACAACTTCTCTCTGAGTGACGATGACATCGCTTAAGGCAGCCTTCTGCATCTCTCTGATTCAGTTTCAATTCAAAGCATTCCCATGTACCATACCGTACATATCAATAGGTTCCCCATGTACCATACCGTACATATCAATAGGTTCCCCATGTACCATACCGTACATATCAATAGGTTCCCCATGTACCATACCGTACATATCAATAGGTTCCCCACGTACCATACCGTACATATCAATAGGTTCCCCATGTACCATACCGTACATATCAATAGGTTCCCCATGTACCATACCGTACATATCAATAGGTTCTCCATGTACCATACCGTACATATCAATAGGTTCCCCATGTACCATACCGTACATATCAATAGGTTCCCCATGTACCATACCGTACATATCAATAGGTTCCCCATGTACCATACCGTACATATCAATAGGTTCCCCATGTACCATATCGTACATATCAATAGGTTTCCCATGTACCATACCGTACATATCAATAGGTTCCCCATGTACCATACCGTACATATCAATAGGTTCCCCATGTACCATACCGTACATATCAATAGGTTCTCCATGTACCATACCGTACATATCAATAGGTTCTCCATGTACCATACCGTACATATCAATAGGTTCCCCATGTACCATACCGTACATATCAATAGGTTCCCCATGTACCATACCGTACATATCAATAGGTTCCCCATGTACCATACCGTACATATCAATAGGTTCCCCATGTACCATACCGTACATATCAATAGGTTCTCCATGTACCATACCGTACATATCAATAGGTTCCCCATGTACCATACCGTACATATCAATAGGTTCCCCATGTACCATACCGTACATATCAATAGGTTCCTCTTCCAATTGAACAGCTTTATTTAATTTGTTGCAAATCTATTTTTAAATAAATATTAGTATATCTACAACACACGGGTGGGGGAGAAGAGGAGGAGGGAGAGAGGGTGAAGGAGAAGAGGAGGGAGAGAGTGTAAAGGAGAAGAGGAGAGGAGGAGGGAGAGACAGTGGAGGAGAAGAGGAGGGAGAGTGTAAAGGAGAAGAGGAGAGGAGGAGGGAGAGACGGTGGAGGAGAAGAGGAGAGGAGGGAGAGACGGTGGAGGAGAAGAGGAGAGGAGGAGGGAGAGACAGTGGAGGAGAGGAAGGAGGGAGAGAGGGTAAAGGAGAAGAGGAGAAGAGGAGGGAGAGGGTGAAGGAGAAGAGGAGAGGAGGAGGGAGAGACGGTGGAGGAGAAGAGGAGGGAGAGTGTAAAGGAGAAGAGGAGAGGAGGAGGGAGAGACAGTGGAGGAGAAGAGGAGGGAGAGTGTAAAGGAGAAGAGGAGAGGAGGAGGGAGAGACAGTGGAGGAGAAGAGGAGGGAGAGTGTAAAGGAGAAGAGGAGAGGAGGAGGGAGAGACAGGAGGAGAAGAGGAGGGAGAGTGGAGAAGAGGAGAGGAGGAGGGAGAGACAGTGGAGGAGAAGAGGAGGGAGAGACGGTGGAGGAGAAGAGGAGAGGAGGAGGGAGAGACGGTGGAGGAGAAGAGGAGGGAGAGTGTAAAGGAGAAGAGGAGAGGAGGAGGGAGAGACGGTGGAGGAGAAGAGGAGGGAGAGACGGTGGAGGAGAAGAGGAGAGGAGGAGGGAGAGACGGTGGAGGAGAAGAGGAGGGAGAGGGTGAAGGAGAAGAGGAGGGAGAGTGTAAAGGAGAAGAGGAGAGGAGGAGGGAGAGACGGTGGAGGAGAAGAGGAGGGAGAGACGGTGGAGGAGAAGAGGAGGGAGAGTGTAAAGGAGAAGAGGAGAGGAGGAGGGAGAGACGGTGGAGGAGAAGAGGAGGGAGAGACGGTGGAGGAGAGGAGGAGAGGAAGGAGGGAGAGAGGGTAAAGGAGAAGAGGAGGGAGAGGGTGAAGGAGAAGAGGAGGGAGAGGGTGAAGGAGAAGAGGAGGGAGAGGGTGAAGGAGAAGAGGAGAGGAGGAGGGAGAGACGGTGGAGGAGTGGAGGAGGGAGAGGAGGAGGAGGGAGAGAGGGTGGAGGAGGGAGAAGAGGAGGGAGATGAGGAGGGAGATGAGGAGGACGGAGAGGGAGAGGAGGAGAGAGAGAGAGGATGATGAGAGGAGGAGTACAGATAGCGAGAGGAGGGAGAGAGGGTGAAGGAGGAGGAGAGGAGAAGTGAGAGAGGCTGGAGCAGGAGAGTAAGATGGTGGAGGTTGGAGGTAGAGAGGTGGAGGACGACGACGAGTAGGAAGGTGGAGGAGGTTGGAGGTAGAGAGTAAAATGCTTCCCAAGTGGCACCCTATTCCCTATATACCTGCACTACTTTTGACCAGAGCCCCATGGCCACTTTAATGAATAGGGTGTCATTAGGGACAAAACCTCTCTGCTTGCTGTACTTCACATTACAGTCTCTATCATTCAATTTAATTAAATTCAAAGGGCTTTATCGACAGGTGAAACATATGTTTACATTACCTAAGCAAGTGAAATAGATAATACAAAAAAAGTGAAATAAACAATCAAAAATGATCAGTAAACATTAGGAATAGAGACATTTCATATGTTATGTTGTTTTTTAGTGTTTTTAAAGATGTGCAAATAGTTCAAGCATGAAACGAAAATAAATAAACATAAAGATGGGTTGTATTTACAATAGTGTTGTTCTTCATTTGGTTGCCCTTTTTTCTGGCAACAGGTCACAAATCGTACTGCTGTGATGGAGTGCTAGTATTTATCAACATTTGGGTTTGTTTTCAAATTCTTTGTGGGTCTGTGTAATCAGAGGGAAATGTCTGTCTCCAATATGGTCATACATTTGGCAGGAGGTTAGGAATTAGGAAGTGTGGCTCAGTTTCCACCTCATTTTGTGGGCAGTGTGCACATAGCCTGTCTTCTCTTGAGAGCCAGGTCTGCCTACGGCGGCCTTTCTCAATAGCAAGGCTATGCTCACTGAGTCTGTACATAGTCAAAGCTTTCCTTAAGTTTGGGTCAGTCACAGTGGTCAGGTATTCTGCCGCTGTGTACTGCGTTCATCCACCTCTGGCCTGCTCGCCTCCCTACCACTGAGGAAGTACAGTTCCCGCTCAGCCCAGTCAAAATTGTTCGCTGCTCTGGCCCCCCAATGGTGGAACAAACTCCCTCACGACGCCAGGACAGCGGAGTCAATCACCACCTTCCGGAGACACCTGAAACCCCACCTCTTCAAGGAATACCTAGGATAGGGTAAGTAATCCTTCTCACCCCCCTAAAAAGATTTAGATGCACTATTGTAAAGTGGCTGTTCCACTGGATGTCATAAGGTGAATGCACCAATTTGTAAGTCGCTCTGGATAAGAGCGTCTGCTAAATGACTTAAATGTAATGTAAATGTGTACTCTCTGTTTAGGACCAAGTAGCATTCTAGTTTGCTCTGTTTTTTGGTAAATTCTTTATAATGTGTCAAGTAATTTAATTATTTTTTTGTTTTCTCATGATTTGGTCGGGTGTAATTGTGTTGCTGTCCTGGGGCACTGTGGGGTGTGTTTGTGTTTGTGAACAGAGCCCCAGGACCAGCTTGCTTAGGGGACTCTTCTCCAGGTTCATCTCTCTGTAGGTGATGGCTTTGTTATGGAAGGTTTGGGAATCACTTCCTTTTAGGGGGTTGTAGAATTTAGTCTCTCTTCTGGATATTGATCATTAGTGGGTATCGGTCTAATTCTGATATGCATTATTTTGTGTTTTAGGTTGTACACAGGGGATGTTTTTGCAGATTTATGCATGCAGAGTCTCAATTTGGTGTTTGTCCCATTTTGTGAATTCTTGGTTGGTGAGCGGACCCCAGACCTCATAACCATAAAGGGCAATAGGTTCTATAAATTATTCAAGTATTTTTAGCCAGATCCTAATTGGGATGTCAAATTTGATGTTCCTTTTGATGGCGTAGAAGGACCTTCTTTCCTTGTCTCTCAGATCATTCACAGCTTTGTGGAAGTTACCTGTGGCGCTGATGTTAAGGCCGAGCTAGGTATAGTTTGTTGTGTGCTCGAGGGCAACGGTGTCTAGGTGAAATTTGTATACGTGGTCCTGGCGACTGGACCATTTTTGGAACACTATTATTTTTGTCTTACTTATTTACTGCCAGGTCTCAGGTCTGACAGAATCTGTGCAGAATATCTAGGTGCTGCTGTAGGCCCTCCTTGGTTGGGGACAGAAGCCCCAGATCAGCAAACAATCGTCATTTGTCTTCAGATTCTAGTAGGATGAGGCCGGGTGCTGCAGACTGTTCTAGTGGCCTCGCCAATTCATTGATATATATGTTGAAGAGTGGGGCTCAAACTGCATCCCTGTCTCACCCCACGGCCCTCTGGGAAGAAACGTGTAACCAAACACTTGTTGTTTGTGTACATGGATTTTATCATGTCATATGTTTTTCCCACAACCCCACTTTGCATTGATTTCTTATTGGTTAAAATCAACACTTTCAGCACTTTTGCCTTTGTTTTCTGTTTGTTTGTTTGTCAATTAGGGTGAATACTTGGTCTGCCGTACGTTCATTTGGTAGTACATTGTTTTCACTAAAGAAATGTAGAAGTCCACTGTTAATGATAATGCAGAGGATTTAACCCAAGGTTGTTGTTTATGTATATCCCACAGCAGTTATCGGGGGCAAAAAGATGGAAGCTGCTTTTTCCACTTTGTGTTGTTTGTTTAGTGTTTTCCAATTTTCCCAGAAGTGGTTAGATTCTATGGATTCTTCAATTATAGTGAACTGATTTCTGACATTCTATTTCTCCCTCCTCTCTCTCTCTCTCTCTCTCTCTCTCTCTCTCTCTCTCTCTCTCTCTCCCTCTCTCTCTCTGTCTCTCTCTCTCTCTCTCCTCTCTCTCTCTGTCTCTCTCTCTGTGTCTCTCTGTGTCTCTCTCTCTCTGTCTCTCTCTCTGTGTCTCTCTGTGTCTCTCTCTCTGTGTCTCTCTCTCTCTGTCTCTCTCTCTGTGTCTATCTCTCCCTCTCTCTCTCTGTCTCTCTCTCTGTGTCTCTCTGTGTGTGTCTCTCTCTCTCTCTGTCTATCTCTCTCTCTGTCTCTCTCTCTGTCTCTCTCTGTCTCTCTGTCTCTCTCTGTGTCTCTCTGTCTCTCTCTCTCTCTCTCTCTTCTCTCTCTCTCTCTCTCTCTCTCTCTCTCTCTCTCTCTCTCTCTCTCTCTCTCTCTCTCTCTCTCAGAGCTGCAGGCTGGAATGTTGTGATCAAGTCAAGACATTGAGGAGAACTGTTTTTGTTTCACACTAAGAGATTAACAATTACAACATTTTTGGTGTAAGAAGTAAGAGCTGGCTGTCTGATCGGAAAGGTTTTTATTATTTATGAACGTCCTGTTCTGACAGTAGACACCCTATACTCTCTTTAGTGCATTACTATGGGCCCTGCTCGAAAGTAGTGCACTCTATAGGGAATATGGTGCCATTTGGAACACTGCCCTAGTTGTAAGGATCTAATGGGAGGCCCCATTACTGGAACTAATAGCTGCTGAGTGGATCTGAGTGGATCTTAGTGGTTCTTAGTGGATCTGATCGGATCTGAGTGAAGCTGAGTTTAGCTGAGTGGCGCTAAGTGGAGCTGAGTGGATCTGAGTGGATCTGAGTGAAGCTGAATGGATCTGAGTGGAGCTGAGTGGAGCTGAGTGGAGCTGATTGGAGCTGAGTGGAGATGAGTGGAGCTCTGAGAGGAGCTGAATGGATCTGAGAGGAGCTGAATGGATCTGAGAGGAGCTGAATGGATCTGAGAGGAGCTGAGTGGATCTGAGAGGAGCTGAGTGGATCTGAGAGGAGCTGAATGGATCTGAGAGGAGCTGAATGGATCTGAGAGGAGCTGAATGGATCTGAGAGGAGCTGAATGGATCTGAGAGGAGCTGAATGGAGCTGAGAGGAGCTGAATGGATCTGAGAGGAGCTGAGTGGAGCTGAGTGGAGCTGAGAGGAGCTGAATGGATCTGAGAGGAGCTGAATGGATCTGAGAGGAGCTGAGTGGAGCTGAATGGATCTGAGAGGAGCTAAATGGATCTGAGAGGAGCTGAATGGATCTGAGAGGAGCTGAATGGATCTGAGAGGAGCTGAATGGAGCTGAGAGGAGCTGAATGGATCTGAGAGGAGCTGAGTGGAGCTGAGTGGAGCTGAGAGGAGCTGAATGGATCTGAGAGGAGCTGAATGGAGCTGAGAGGAGCTAAATGGAATTGAGTGGAGAGATGTGTAGAGAGGTGAAACTTTACATACCGTAGAATCATAGCATCATTCACCAAGTAATTTGCTGTCACAAACTCCTGTCAGAAATTCGGATAACTCCTGCGCCACAACCTGTTGCGTCAGCCTATTTTCTTCATAAGTGTTTGTGTCAACACCTGCTACCAATTAGCCAACTAGCTAGCTAGGTTTCAATGGAGACCGTTTCGTCTGGAATAGCTAACGAACGTTTCCAGCGCTGTAGAAGCTAGTGTCCGGGACATTATTGACAATCCGGAGATCCAATGCGGCAATTGTTTGCTAGTGGAGGATTACAGGAATGAGGTGGCTAGATGATTGTTGACTACAGGAAAAGGAGGACCGCGCAAATCAACAACAAACTAACATGGTCCAAGAACAACAAGACAGTCATGAAAAGTGCATGACACAACACCTATTCCCCCTCAGGAGAAAAGATTTGGCATCCTCAAACGGTTTAACAGCTGCACCATCGAGACTGGTTGCATCACCGCCTGGTATGGCAACTGCTCAGCCTCCAACCGCAAGGCACTACAGAGGGTAGTGCCTACGGCCCAGTACATCACTGGGGCCAAGCTTCCTGCTATCCAGGACCTCTATACCAGGCAGTGTCAGAGGAAGGCCCTAAAGATTGTCAAAGACTCCAGCCACCCTAGTCATAGACTGTTCTCTCTGCTACCGCACGGCAAGCAGTACCGGAGCGCCAAGTCTAGGACCAAGAGTTGCGATTTAATATGTTATTTGATTTGATTTATCTTTAGCAAGCTAATTTTAATAATTTGTGAACTTATGGGGGAAAAGCAAATTAGAACTCTCTCTTATGACCGAACGCCGATCGGGCCTGATGGATGTTTCCTCACCGTGTCATCTGTCTGAATGGCCTGTGCTACCTGGAACTTGCCTACCTACGGAGTTGTCTCCATCTGCCCCTATCTGAATGGCCTGTGCTACCTGGAACTTGCCTACCTACGGAGTTGTCTCCATCTGCCCCTATCTGAATGGCCTGTGCTACCTGGAACTTGCCTACCTACGGAGTTGTCTCCATCTGCCCCTATCTGAATGGCCTGTGCTACCTGGAACATGCCTACCTACGGAGTTGTCTCCATCTGCCCCTATCTGAATGGCCTGTGCTACCTGGAACTTGCCTACCTACGGAGTTGTCTCCATCTGCCAATATCTGAATGGCCTGTGCTACCTGGAACTTGCCTACCTACGGAGTTGTCTCCATCTGCCCCTATCTGAATGGCCTGTGCTACCTGGAACTTGCCTACCTACGGAGTTGTCTCCATCTGCCCCTATCTGAATGGCCTGTGCTACCTGGAACTTGCCTACCCACGGAGTCGTCTCCATCTGCCCCTATCTGAATGGCCTGTGCTACCTGGAACTTGCCTACCTACGGAGTCGTCTCCATCTGCCCCTATCTGAATGGCCTGTGCTACCTGGAACTTGCCTACCTACGGAGTTGTCTCCATCTGCCCCTATCTGCATGGCCTGTGCTACCTGGAACATGCCTACCTACGGAGTCGTCTCCATCTGCCCCTATCTGAATGGCCTGTGCTACCTGGAACATGCCTACCTACGGAGTTGTCTCCATCTGCCCCTATCTGAATGGCCTGTGCTACCTGGAACTTGCCTACCCACGGAGTCGTCTCCATCTGCCCCTATCTGAATGGCCTGTGCTACCTGGAACTTGCCTACCTACGGAGTTGTCTCCATCTGCCCCTATCTGAATGGCCTGTGCTACCTGGAACTTGCCTACCTACGGAGTCGTCTCCATCTGCCCCTATCTGAATGGCCTGTGCTACCTGGAACTTGCCTACCTACGGAGTCGTCTCCATCTGCCCCTATCTGAATGGCCTGTGCTACCTGGAACTTGCCTACCTACGGAGTTGTCTCCATCTGCCCCTATCTGAATGGCCTGTGCTACCTGGAACATGCCTACCTACGGAGTTGTCTCCATCTGCCCCTATCTGAATGGCCTGTGCTACCTGGAACTTGCCTACCTACGGAGTCGTCTCCATCTGCCCCTATCTGAATGGCCTGTGCTACCTGGAACTTGCCTACCTACGGAGTTGTCTCCATCTGCCCCTATCTGAATGGCCTGTGCTACCTGGAACTTGCCTACCTACGGAGTCGTCTCCATCTGCCCCTATCTGAATGGCCTGTGCTACCTGGAACTTGCCTACCTACGGAGTCGTCTCCATCTGCCCCTATCTGAATGGCCTGTGCTACCTGGAACTTGCCTACCTACGGAGTTGTCTCCATCTGCCCCTATCTGAATGGCCTGTGCTACCTGGAACTTGCCTACCTACGGAGTTGTCTCCATCTGCCCCTATCTGAATGGCCTGTGCTACCTGGAACTTGCCTACCTACGGAGTCGTCTCCATCTGCCCCTATCTGAATGGCCTGTGCTACCTGGAACTTGCCTACCTACGGAGTCGTCTCCATCTGCCCCTATCTGAATGGCCTGTGCTACCTGGAACTTGCCTACCTACGGAGTTGTCTCCATCTGCCCCTATCTGAATGGCCTGTGCTACCTGGAACTTGCCTACCTACGGAGTTGTCTCCATCTGCCCCTATCTGAATGGCCTGTGCTACCTGGAACTTGCCTACCTACGGAGTCGTCTCCATCTGCCCCTATCTGAATGGCCTGTGCTACCTGGAACTTGCCTACCTACGGAGTCGTCTCCATCTGCCCCTATCTGAATGGCCTGTGCTACCTGGAACTTGCCTACCTACGGAGTTGTCTCCATCTGCCCCTATCTGAATGGCCTGTGCTACCTGGAACTTGCCTACCTACGGAGTCGTCTCCATCTGCCCCTATCTGAATGGCCTGTGCTACCTGGAACTTGCCTACCTACGGAGATGTCTCCATCTGCCCCTATCTGAATGGCCTGTGCTACCTGGAACTTGCCTACCTACGGAGTCGTCTCCATCTGCGTCTCCTCCTCCATCTTGTAGTGGAGTAGAAAAAGAACAACAAGAGGTTTATTCCAATCAATATGCAACGTCGTGGAAACTGAAGGCAGAGTCTCTGCAAGAAGTTCAGAGCAGCATCACATGAGGCTTACTGCACTGGTGCCTGATCTACCTGCACCTTCATCTCTGGGACTGCCTGTGTCTGCGATGGCGGTGCTGACTCTAACTACGCCGACACCAACTACGCTGACTCTAACTACGCTGACTCCAACTGAGCTGACTCCAACTACGCTGACTCTAACTAAGCTGACTCCAACTACGCTGACTCTAACTACGCTGACTCCAACTACGCTGACTCCAACTATGCTGACTCTAACTACGCCGACTCCAACTACGCTGACTCCAACTACGCTGACTCTAACTACGCTGACTCCAACTACGCTGACTCTAACTGAGCTGACTCCAACTACGCTGACTCTAACTACGCTGACTCCAACTACGCTGACTCCAACTACGCTGACTCTAACTACGCTGACTCCAACTACGCTGACTCTAACTACGCTGACTCCAACTACGCTGACTCCAACTACGCTGACTCTAACTATGCTGACTCCAACTACGCTGACTCTAACTACGCTGACTCCAACTGCGCTGACTCCAACTGAGCTGACTCTAACTACGCTGACTCCAACTACGCGGACTCCAACTACGCTGACTCCAACTGCGCTGACTCCAACTGAGCTGACTCCAACTGCGCTGACTCCAACTGCGCTGACTCCAACTACGCTGACTCTAACTACGCTGACTCCAACTACGCTGACTCCAACTAAGCTGACTCCAACTACGCTGACTCCAACTATGCTGACTCCAACTACGCTGACTCCAACTATGCTGACTCCAACTGCGCTGACTCCAACTATGCTGACTCCAACTATGCTGACTCCAACTACGCTGACTCCAACTATGCTGACTCCAACTACGCTGACTCCAACTACGCTGACTCCAACTGCGCTGACTCCAACTACGCGGACTCCAACTGCGCTGACTCCAACTACGCGGACTCCAACTACGCGGACTCCAACTACGCTGACTCCAACTACGCTGACTCCAACTATGCTGACTCCAACTACGCTGACTCCAACTACGCTGACTCCAACTGCGCTGACTGCCCCCAACACGCTGACCCAACTACGCTGACTCAAACGCTGACTCAACTACGCGGACTCCAACTACGCTGACTCCAACTACGCGGACTCCAACTACGCTGACTCCACTGCGCTGACTACCAACTACGCTGACTGTGCAACTACGCAGACTCTAACTACGCTGGAACTGCCAACTATGCTGACTGCCCCAACTATGCTGACTCCAACTATGCTGACTCCAACTACGCTGACTCCAACTACGCTATCTGACTACCCAACTGCGCTGACTCCAATGGCCTACGCTGACTCCAACTACGCTGCCCCTATCTCAACTCCACTGACCCCAACTACGCTGACTCCAACTGGCCTGACTACCAACTCCGCTGACTCTCAACTCCACTGACTCCAACTACGCTGACTCCAACTGAGCTGACTCCAACTGCGCTGACTCCAACTACGCTGACTCCAACTACGCTGACTCCAACTACGCGGACTCCAACTACGCTGACTCCAACTACGCTGACTCCAACTACGCGGACTCCAACTACGCTGACTCCAACTCCACTGACTCCAACTACGCTGACTCCAACTACGCAGACTCCAACTACGCTGACTCCAACTGTGCTGACTCCAACTCCACTGACTCCAACTACGCTGACTCCAACTCCACTGACTCCAACTACGCTGACTCCAACTCCACTGACTCCAACTACGCTGACTCCAACTACGCGGACTCCAACTCCACTGACTCCAACTACGCTGACTCCAACTGCGCTGACTCCAACTCCACTGACTCCAACTACGCTGACTCCAACTGCGCTGACTCCAACTCCGCTGACTCCAACTCCACTGACTCCAACTACGCTGACTCCAACTGCGCTGACTCCAACTCCACTGACTCCAACTACGCTGACTCCAACTCCACTGACTCCAACTACGCTGACTCCAACTCCACTGACTCCAACTACGCTGACTCCAACTGCACTGACTCCAACTCCGCTGACTCCAACTCCACTGACTCCAACTACGCTGACTCCAACTGAGCTGACTCCAACTGCGCTGACTCCAACTACGCTGACTCAACTACGCTGACTCCAACTACGCGGACTCCAAATCGCTGACTCAACTACGCTGACTCAACTACGCGGACTCCAACTACGCTGACTCCAACTACGCTGACTCCAACTACGCTGACTCCAACTACGCTGACTCCAACTACGCTGACTCCAACTACACTGACTCCAACTACGCTGACTCCAACTACGCTGACTCCAACTACGCTGACTCCAACTGCGCTGACTCCAACTGCGCTGACTCCAACTACGCTGACTCCAACTACGCTGACTCCAACTGCGCTGACTCCAACTCCGCTGACTCCAACTCCACTGACTCCAACTACGCTGACTCCAACTGCGCTGACTCCAACTCCACTGACTCCAACTACGCTGACTCCAACTCCACTGACTCCAACTACGCTGACTCCAACTCCACTGACTCCAACTACGCTGACTCCAACTGCACTGACTCCAACTCCGCTGACTCCAACTCCACTGACTCCAACTACGCTGACTCCAACTGAGCTGACTCCAACTGCGCTGACTCCAACTACGCTGACTCCAACTACGCTGACTCCAACTACGCGGACTCCAACTACGCTGACTCCAACTACGCTGACTCCAACTACGCGGACTCCAACTACGCTGACTCCAACTACGCGGACTCCAACTACGCTGACTCCAACTCCACTGACTCCAACTACGCTGACTCCAACTCCACTGACTCCAACTACGCTGACTCCAACTACGCAGACTCCAACTACGCTGACTCCAACTGTGCTGACTCCAACTCCACTGACTCCAACTACGCTGACTCCAACTACGCTGACTCCAACTACGCTGACTCCAACTGAGCTGACTCCAACTACACTGACTCCAACTGAGCTGACTCCAACTGCACTTACTCCAACTACGCTGACTCCAACTCCACTGACTCCAACTACGCTGACTCCAACTACGCGGACTCCAACTATGGTGACTCCAACTACGCTGACTCCAACTACGCGGACTCCAACTACGCTGACTCCAACTACGCTGACTCCAACTCCACTGACTCCAACTACACTGACTCCAACTACGCTGACTCCAACTACGCTGACTCCAACTACGCTGACTCCAACTCCACTGACTCCAACTACGCTGACTCCAACTCCACTGACTCCAACTCCACTGACTCCAACTCCGCTGACTCCAACTCCACTGACTCCAACTGCGCTGACTCCAACTCCACTGACTCCAACTACGCTGACTCCAACTCCACTGACTCCAACTACGCTGACTCCAACTACGCTGACTCCAACTACGCTGACTCCAACTACGCTGACTCCAACTGAGCTGACTCCAACTACGCTGACTCCAACTACGCTGACTCCAGCAGCGCTGACTCCAACTACACTGACTCCAACTGAGCTGACTCCAACTGAGCTGACTCCAACTACGCTGACTCCAACTCCACTGACTCCAACTACACTGACTCCAACTACACTGACTCCAACTGAGCTGACTCCAACTACGCTGACTCCAGCAGCGCTGACTCCAGCAGCGGCTTAGAGTTCGGCTCCTTTCCCTCTATCTGGACCTGACGGGGCGCTGCCTGCTGTGGGATGCACAGATCAGTGGGAGCAATGGGCCTTTATCTGCTTCTCCTGGTCCCGTGAAAGGTTCCGTGAATTGTGTGAGGGTTAGGGTTAGGCAGATTGCTCTATCCCCTTCTCCGGCTTTTCAACGGTGAGAAATAGTTCAGTTCCTGGAGCACAAGTACAGGACATCAATAAGCTGTTCCCTAACATTTTAAACCAGCATCAGGAAATTGAGTCTATCATAGTTGTGGGATTCAATGACATTATGAAGGGCAGCTCAGAACAGCTGAAGATGGATTTGAAAGAACTGATTGGTTCTCTGCTTGACACCAACAAACGCCCCATAATATCTGTCCCTCTGCCCTCTCTAAATCGTGGCATTGACTGGTTCAGCAGACTTGTATCCCTCCATAACTGGCTACCAGACTATTGCAGCTCTGTGGGTGGAACATTTATTGACCATGTTGATACCTTCTGGAAACAAAGCTTGTTTTATAAGGAGGATGTGATCCACACAAATCATCTGGGTTCCTGGATCCTTACACAGCATTATAAGGAGTAAGTGATCCACACAAATCATCTGGGTTCCTGGATCCTTACACAGTATTATAAGGAGGAAGTGATCCACCCAAATCATCTGGGTTCCTGGATCCTTACACAGCATTATAAGGAGAAAGTGATCCACCCCTGGGTTCCTGGAATACACAGTATTATAAGGAGGAAGTGATCCACCCAAATCATTTGGGTTCCTGGAACAGCATTATGGAGGAAGTGATCCACCCAAATCATTTGGGTTCCTGGATCCTTACACAGCATTATAAGGAGGAAATCCACCCAATTTGGGTTCCTGGATCCTTACACAGCATTATAAGGAGGCAGTGATCCACCCAAGTCATCTGGGTTCCTGGAGACAGCGTTATAAGGAGGATGGGTTCCTGGATCCTTACAAGCATTATAAGGAGGAAGTGATCCACCCAAATCATTTTGGTTCCTGCATCCTTACACAGCGTTATAAGGAGGATGGGATCCACACAAATCATCTGGGTTCCTGGATCCTTACACAGCATTATAAGGAGGAAGTGATCCACCCAAATCATTTGGGTTCCTGGATCCTTACACAGCATTATAAGGAGGAAGTGATCCACCCAAATCATTTGGGTTCCTGGATCCTTACACAGCATTATAAGGAGGAAGTGATCCACCCAAATCATTTGGGTTCCTGGATCCTTACACAGCATTATAAGGAGGAAGTGATCCACCCAAATCATCTGGGTTCCTGGATCCTTACACAGCATTATAAGGAGGAAGGGATCCACCCAAATCATTTGGGTTCCTGGATCCTTACACAGCATTATAAGGAGGAAGTGATCCACCCAAATCATTTGGGTTCCTGGATCCTTACACAGTATTATAAGGAGGATGGGATCGCATAGTTGTCATAATGCTTCAGCAAACATGATCTCAGGTGTGCTGGAAGACAGAGTAAGTAACCTAATTGATGTCCCTTTAACTGCCCTGAATACCTCTTTTGATACTACAGCTATTGTATGCAGTAATCATGAGCCAATGAACCAGAGTTATACTGCTTGCACTGTGTACCCTAGTAGGACGTTAAACTCACCTTGCACTAACATCAATAACATGAGCATGTCTACTTCTGCTAAGCTTCCAAGTAAAGCCATGAAAATAACCAACCATCCCAGAAAAGTGCTAAAAATAGCCCACGTAAACATATGTAAAATATTGTGAAATGTAGCTTGAAAGTGGCCTTTACAATGAAGCTAAACCTCTCTCTAACTGGTCTGAAGCTGGTCTATACAGTAGAGCTACACCCCTCTCAACCTGGTCTGAAGCTGGTCTATACAGTAGAGCTACACCTCTCTAACTGGTCTGAAGCTGGTCTATACAGTAGAGCTTCACCTCTCTCTAACTGGTCTGAAGCTGGTCAATACAGTAGAGCTACACCTCTCTCTAACTGGTCTGAAGCTGGTCTATACAGTAGAGCTACACCTCTCTCTAACTGGTCTGAAGCTGGTCTATACAGTAGAGCTACACCTCTCTCTAACTGGTCTGAAGGTGGTCAATACAGTAGAGCTGCCTCTCTCTAACTGGTCTGAAATTGGTCAATACAGTAGAGCTGCACCCTCTCTAACTGGTCTGAAGCTGGTCTATACAGTAGAGCTACACCTCTCTCTAACTGGTCTGAAGCTGGTCAATACAGTAGAGCTACACCTCTCTCTAACTGGTCTGAAGCTGGTCTATACAGTAGAGCTACACCTCTCTCTAACTGGTCTGAAGCTGGTCTATACAGTAGAGCTACACCTCTCTCTACTTGGTCTGAAGCTGGTCTATACAGTAGAGCTACACCTCTCTCGAACTGGTCTGAAGCTAGTCAATACAGTAGAGCTACACCTCTCTCTAACTGGTCTGAAGCTGGTCAATACAGTAGAGCTACACCTCTCTCTAACTGGTCTGAAGCTGGTCAATACAGTAGAGCTACACCTCTCTCTAACTGGTCTGAAGCTGGTCTATACAGTAGAGCTACCCCTCTCTCTAAATGGTCTGAAGCTGGTCAATACAGTAGAGCTACCCCTCTCTAACTGGTCTGAAGCTGGTCTATACAGTAGAGCTACACCTCTCTCTACCTGGTCTGAAGCTGGTCTATACAGTAGAGCTACACCTTTCTCGAACTGGTCTGAAGCTGGTCAATACAGTAGAGCTACACCTCTCTCTAACTGGTCTGAAGCTGGTCAATACAGTAGAGCTACACTCTCTCTAACTGGTCTGAAGCTGGTCTATACAGTAGAGCTACACCTCTCTCTAACTGGTCTGAAGCTGTTCCATACAGTAGAGCTACACTTCTCTCTAACTGGTCTGAGCTGGTCTATACAGTAGAGCTACACCTCTCTCGAACTGGTCTGAAGCTGGTCAATACAGTAGAGCTACACCTCTCTAACTGGTCTGAAGCTGGTCTATAACTAGAGCTACACCTCTCTCTAACTGGTCTGAAGCTGGTCTATACAGTAGAGCTACACTCTCTCTAACTGGTCTGAAGCTGGTCAATACAGTAGAGCTACACCTCTCTCTAACTGGTCTGAAGCTGGTCTATACAGTAGAGCTACACCTCTCTCTAACTGGTCTGAAGCTGGTCCATACAGTAGAGCTACACTCTCTAACTGGTCTGAAGCTGGTCTATACAGTAGAGCTACAACTACTCTCTAACTGGTCTGAAGCTGGTCTATACAGTAGAGCTACACCTCTCTCTAACTGGTCTGAAGCTGGTCCATACAGTAGAGCTACACTTCTCTCTAACTGGTCTGAAGCTGGTCTATACAGTAGAGCTACACTCTCTCTACCTGGTCTGAAGCTGGTCTATACAGTAGAGCTACACCTCTCTCGAACTGGTCTGAAGCTGGTCAATACAGTAGAGCTACACCTCTCTCTAACTGGTCTGAAGCTGGTCAATACAGTATAGCTACACCTCTCTCTAACTGGTCTGAAGCTGGTCAATACAGTAGAGCTACACCTCTCTCTAACTGGTCTGAAGCTGGTCTATACAGTAGAGCTACACCTCTCTCTAACTGGTCTGAAGCTGGTCTATACCGTAGAGCTACACCTCTCTCTAACTGGTCTGAAGCTGGTCTATACAGTAGAGCTACACTCTCTCTAACTGGTCTGAAGCTGGTCAATACAGTAGAGCTACACCTCTCTCTAACTGGTCTGAAGCTGGTCTATACAGTAGAGCTACACCTCTCTCTAACTGGTCTGAAGCTGGTCTATGCAGTGAGCTACACTCTCTCTAACTGGTCTGAAGCTGGTCTATACAGTAGAGCTACACCTCTCTCTAACTGGTCTGAAGCTGGTCAATACAGTAGAGCTACACCTCTCTCTAACTGGTCTGAAGCTGGTCAATACAGTAGAGCTACACTCTCTCTACCTGGTCTGAAGCTGGTCTATACAGTAGAGCTACACTCTCTCTAACTGGTCTGAAGCTGGTCAATACAGTAGAGCTACACCTCTCTCTAACTGGTCTGAAGCTGGTCTATACAGTAGAGCTACACTCTCTCTAACTGGTCTGAAGCTGGTCAATACAGTAGAGCTACACCTCTCTCTAACTGGTCTGAAGCTGGTCTATACAGTAGAGCTACCCTCTCTCTAAATGGTCTGAAGCTGGTCAATACAGTAGAGCTACCCCTCTCTAACTGGTCTGAAGCTGGTCTATACAGTAGAGCTACACCTCTCTCTACCTGGTCTGAAGCTGGTCTATACAGTAGAGCTACACCTTTCTCGAACTGGTCTGAAGCTGGTCAATACAGTAGAGCTACACCTCTCTCTAACTGGTCTGAAGCTGGTCAATACAGTAGAGCTACACTCTCTCTAACTGGTCTGAAGCTGGTCTATACAGTAGAGCTACACCTCTCTCTAACTGGTCTGAAGCTGGTCCATACAGTAGAGCTACACTTCTCTCTAACTGGTCTGAAGCTGGTCTATACAGTAGAGCTACACCTCTCTCTACCTGGTCTGAAGCTGGTCTATACAGTAGAGCTACACCTCTCTCGAACTGGTCTGAAGCTGGTCAATACAGTAGAGCTACACCTCTCTCTAACTGGTCTGAAGCTGGTCTATACCGTAGAGCTACACTCTCTCTAACTGGTCTGAAGCTGGTCTATACAGTAGAGCTACACTCTCTCTAACTGGTCTGAAGCTGGTCAATACAGTAGAGCTACACCTCTCTCTAACTGGTCTGAAGCTGGTCAATAAAGTAGAGCTACACCTCTCTCTAACTGGTCTGAAGCTGGTCTATACAGTAGAGCTACACTCTCTCTAACTGGTCTGAAGCTGGTCTATACAGTAGAGCTACACTCTCTCTAACTGGTCTGAAGCTGGTCTATACAGTAGAGCTACAACTCTCTCTACCTGGTCTGAAGCTGGTCTATACAGTAGAGCTACACCTCTCTCGAACTGGTCTGAAGCTGGTCAATACAGTAGAGCTACACCTCTCTCTAACTGGTCTGAAGCTGGTCTATACAGTAGAGCTACCCCTCTCTCTAAATGGTCTGAAGCTGGTCAATACAGTAGAGCTACCCCTCTCTAACTTGTCTGAAGCTGGTCTATACAGTCGAGCTACACCTCTCTCTACCTGGTCTGAAGCTGGTCTATACATTAGAGCTACACCTCTCTCAAACTGGTCTGAAGCTGGTCTATACAGTAGAGCTACACCTCTCTCTAACTGGTCTGAAGCTGGTCTATACAGTAGAGCTACACCTCTCTAACTGGTCTGAAGCTGGTCAATACAGTAGAGCTACACCTCTCTCTAACTGGTCTGAAGCTGGTCTATACAGTAGAGCTACACCTCTCTCTAACTGGTCTGAAGCTGGTCCATACAGTAGAGCTACACTTCTCTCTAACTGGTCTGAAGCTGGTCTATACAGTAGAGCTACACCTCTCTCGAACTGGTCTGAAGCTGGTCAATACAGTAGAGCTACACCTCTCTCTAACTGGTCTGAAGCTGGTCTATACCGTAGAGCTACACCTCTCTAACTGGTCTGAAGCTGGTCTATACAGTAGAGCTACACCTCTCTCTAACTGGTCTGAAGCTGGTCAATACAGTAGAGCTACACCTCTCTCTAACTGGTCTGAAGCTGGTCTATACAGTAGAGCTACACCTCTCTCTAACTGGTCTGAAGCTGGTCCATACAGTAGAGCTACACTCTCTCTAACTGGTCTGAAGCTGGTCTATACAGTAGAGCTACACCTCTCTCTAACTGGTCTGAAGCTGGTCTATACAGTAGAGCTACACCTCTCTCTAACTGGTCTGAAGCTGGTCCATACAGTAGAGCTACACTTCTCTCTAACTGGTCTGAAGCTGGTCTATACAGTAGAGCTACACCTCTCTCTACCTGGTCTGAAGCTGGTCTATACAGTAGAGCTACACCTCTCTCGAACTGGTCTGAAGCTGGTCAATACAGTAGAGCTACACCTCTCTCTAACTGGTCTGAAGCTGGTCAATACAGTATAGCTACACCTCTCTCTAACTGGTCTGAAGCTGGTCAATACAGTAGAGCTACACCTCTCTCTAACTGGTCTGAAGCTGGTCTATACAGTAGAGCTACACCTCTCTCTAACTGGTCTGAAGCTGGTCTATACCGTAGAGCTACACCTCTCTCTAACTGGTCTGAAGCTGGTCTATACAGTAGAGCTACACCTCTCTCTAACTGGTCTGAAGCTGGTCAATACAGTAGAGCTACACCTCTCTCTAACTGGTCTGAAGCTGGTCTATACAGTAGAGCTACACCTCTCTCTAACTGGTCTGAAGCTGGTCTATACAGTAGAGCTACACCTCTCTCTAACTGGTCTGAAGCTGGTCTATACAGTAGAGCTACACCTCTCTCTAACTGGTCTGAAGCTGGTCAATACAGTAGAGCTACACCTCTCTCTAACTGGTCTGAAGCTGGTCAATACAGTAGAGCTACACCTCTCTCTACCTGGTCTGAAGCTGGTCTATACAGTAGAGCTACACCTCTCTCTAACTGGTCTGAAGCTGGTCTATACAGTAGAGCTACACCTCTCTAACTGGTCTGAAGCTGGTCAATACAGTAGAGCTACACCTCTCTCTAACTGGTCTGAAGCTGGTCTATACAGTAGAGCTACACCTCTCTCTAACTGGTCTGAAGCTGGTCTATACAGTAGAGCTACCCCTCTCTCTAAATGGTCTGAAGCTGGTCAATACAGTAGAGCTACCCCTCTCTAACTGGTCTGAAGCTGGTCTATACAGTAGAGCTACACCTCTCTCTACCTGGTCTGAAGCTGGTCTATACAGTAGAGCTACACCTTTCTCGAACTGGTCTGAAGCTGGTCAATACAGTAGAGCTACACCTCTCTCTAACTGGTCTGAAGCTGGTCAATACAGTAGAGCTACACCTCTCTCTAACTGGTCTGAAGCTGGTCTATACAGTAGAGCTACACCTCTCTCTAACTGGTCTGAAGCTGGTCCATACAGTAGAGCTACACTTCTCTCTAACTGGTCTGAAGCTGGTCTATACAGTAGAGCTACACCTCTCTCTACCTGGTCTGAAGCTGGTCTATACAGTAGAGCTACACCTCTCTCGAACTGGTCTGAAGCTGGTCAATACAGTAGAGCTACACCTCTCTCTAACTGGTCTGAAGCTGGTCTATACCGTAGAGCTACACCTCTCTCTAACTGGTCTGAAGCTGGTCTATACAGTAGAGCTACACCTCTCTCTAACTGGTCTGAAGCTGGTCAATACAGTAGAGCTACACCTCTCTAACTGGTCTGAAGCTGGTCAATAAAGTAGAGCTACACCTCTCTCTAACTGGTCTGAAGCTGGTCTATACAGTAGAGCTACACCTCTCTCTAACTGGTCTGAAGCTGGTCTATACAGTAGAGCTACACCTCTCTAACTGGTCTGAAGCTGGTCTATACAGTAGAGCTACAAATCTCTCTACCTGGTCTGAAGCTGGTCTATACAGTAGAGCTACACCTCTCTCGAACTGGTCTGAAGCTGGTCAATACAGTAGAGCTACACCTCTCTCTAACTGGTCTGAAGCTGGTCTATACAGTAGAGCTACCCTCTCTCTAAATGGTCTGAAGCTGGTCAATACAGTAGAGCTACCCCTCTCTAACTTGTCTGAAGCTGGTCTATACAGTCGAGCTACACCTCTCTCTACCTGGTCTGAAGCTGGTCTATACATTAGAGCTACACCTCTCTCAAACTGGTCTGAAGCTGGTCTATACAGTAGAGCTACACCTCTCTCTAACTGGTCTGAAGCTGGTCTATACAGTAGAGCTACACCTCTCTAACTGGTCTGAAGCTGGTCAATACAGTAGAGCTACACCTCTCTCTAACTGGTCTGAAGCTGGTCTATACAGTAGAGCTACACCTCTCTCTAACTGGTCTGAAGCTGGTCTATACAGTAGAGCTACCCCTCTCTCTAAATGGTCTGAAGCTGGTCAATACAGTAGAGCTACACCTCTCTCTAACTGGTCTGAAGCTGGTCAATACAGTAGAGCTACACCTCTCTCTAACTGGTCTGAAGCTGGTCTATACAGTAGAGCTACACCTCTCTCTAACTGGTCTGAAGCTGGTCCATACAGTAGAGCTACACTTCTCTCTAACTGGTCTGAAGCTGGTCTATACAGTAGAGCTACACCTCTCTCTAACTGGTCTGAAGCTGGTCTATACAGTAGAGCTACACCTCTCTCTAACTGGTCTGAAGCTGGTCCATACAGTAGAGCTACACTTCTCTCTAACTGGTCTGAAGCTGGTCTATACAGTAGAGCTACACCTCTCTCTACCTGGTCTGAAGCTGGTCTATACAGTAGAGCTACACCTCTCTCGAACTGGTCTGAAGCTGGTCAATACAGTAGAGCTACACCTCTCTCTAACTGGTCTGAAGCTGGTCAATACAGTATAGCTACACCTCTCTCTAACTGGTCTGAAGCTGGTCAATACAGTAGAGCTACACCTCTCTCTAACTGGTCTGAAGCTGGTCTATACAGTAGAGCTACACCTCTCTCTAACTGGTCTGAAGCTGGTCTATACCGTAGAGCTACACCTCTCTCTAACTGGTCTGAAGCTGGTCTATACAGTAGAGCTACACCTCTCTCTAACTGGTCTGAAGCTGGTCAATACAGTAGAGCTACACCTCTCTCTAACTGGTCTGAAGCTGGTCTATACAGTAGAGCTACACTCTCTCTAACTGGTCTGAAGCTGGTCTATACAGTAGAGCTACACTCTCTCTAACTGGTCTGAAGCTGGTCTATACAGTAGAGCTTCACCTCTCTCTAACTGGTCTGAAGCTGGTCAATACAGTAGAGCTACACCTCTCTCTAACTGGTCTGAAGCTGGTCTATACAGTAGAGCTACACCTCTCTCTAACTGGTCTGAAGCTGGTCTATACAGTAGAGCTACACCTCTCTCTAACTGGTCTGAAGCTGGTCAATACAGTAGAGCTACACCTCTCTCTAACTGGTCTGAAGCTGGTCAATACAGTAGAGCTACACCTCTCTCTACCTGGTCTGAAGCTGGTCTATACAGTAGAGCTACACCTCTCTCTAACTGGTCTGAAGCTGGTCAATACAGTATAATTTGGCCATGTTTTTGGTGAGAAAGTCTTAGTAGGCCCATTGTATATATAGCTATTGATTTGTGTGTTTCTCAAGATTGGACAGTTGGGCACTAAAGCTAGCATACATTGGTCCAACATCAGCAGCATTGTAGCGGATTCAGTCCAATGAAGCTGCTAACCAACCTACCTGTTTAGTGCTGCACACACATGTTAACACAACGCTAGTTAGCTACTTACTGTAGTAGCGCTAATGCTAACATTATTATGAGTTTATATAGTCCTGTTTCAGTGTATGAAGTGGCTAACCTGTAAAAATGAGTAACCTGTACAAGTGGGCAATAATAAGGTGTGAAACGGAAATGTTGTTTTTATTGCATATCCTACTCCCCCTGAGACGTCCTCAGGGGGATGGGCTCACAGTCAGGGGATCTGCCATTATTGACCGTAGCAATTATGGTTAATTGCCTTGCTCAAGGGCAGAACTACAGATTTTTAAAAACATAAATCATGGTGTCTTTCATATGAAGATGTCTGCAGGGTTAGGACTGAACAGCGTTAACTACAGTAGGCCCTGTCACATACCAGGGATGAAAACAGCCCTGAGAATGTGTACGGACTGGCAACTGGCTGATCCATAAATATCAAAGGCTGAGCTCTACATAATATGATCGAAGGAGAGAAGAGAGGGAGAGATGGAGAGAGAGAGAGGAGGCAGATTCATATGTCGTCAAATCTAGAATCTGGAGCACGAGAACAACTCAGGAGGAGAAGAAGAGAGAGAGGAGGAAAGAGAGAGGAGAGGGAGAGGAAGAGAGGGAGAGATGAAAAGAGAGCGAAATAGAGGGAGAGAAAGAAGTAGAGGGAGAGAAGAAGTGGGGAAGGAGGAGAGAAGAAGAGGGAGAGAGAAGGAGAGGGAGAGAAGAAGAGAGAGAAGAAGAGGGAGTGAAGAAGAGGGAGAGGAGGAGAGGGAGTGGAGCGAGGGAGAATATGAGAGAAATAAGATGAGGGAGAGGAGGAAAGGGAGAGATGAGAGTGAGAAGGAGAGGAGCATAGGGAGTGGAGAGAGGAAGAGACCGAGGGAGAGAAGGAGAGGGAGAAGAATAGAGTGAGAGGAGGAGAGAGGGAGAGAAGGAGAGGAGAGGGAGAGCAGGAGAGGGAGAGAGGGCACGACAAAACCTATTCCCCCTCAAGGGACTGAAAATATTTGGCAATGGGTCTTCAGATCCTCAAAAGGTTCTACAGCTGCACCGTCGAGAGCATCCTGACTGGTTGCATCCCCCCCCCTCACGCTGCTGCTACTCTCTGTTATTATCTATGCATAGCCACTTTAATAACTCAACTTGTACACAATTATCTCAATTACCTCGACACCGGTGCCCCCGCACATTGACACATTGACTCTGTACCTGTAGCCCCTGTATATAGCCTCCACATTGACTCTGTACCTATACCCCCTGTATATAGCCTCCACATTGACTCTGTACCGGTACCCCCTGTATATAGCCTCCACACTGACTCTGTACCTGTAGCCCCTGTATATAGTCTCCACACTGACTCTGTACCTGTAGCCCCTGTATATAGCCTCCACATTGACGCTGTACCGGTACCCCCTGTATATAGCCTCCACATTGACTCTGTACTGGTACCCCCTGTATATAGCATCCACATTGACTCTGTACCGGTACCCCCTGTATATAGCCTCCACATTGACTCTGTACCGGTACACCCTGTATATAGTCTCCACACTGACTCTGTACCGGTACCCCCTGTATATAGCCTCCACACTGACTCTGTACCTGTAGCCCCTGTATATAGCCTCCACATTGACTCTGTACCAGTACCCCCTGTATATAGCCTCCACATTGACTCTGTACCTGTAGCCCCTGTATATAGCCTCCACATTGACTCTGTACCGGTACCCCTGTATATAGCCTCCACATTGACTCTGTACCAGTACCCCTGTATATAGCCTCCACATTGACTCTGTACCGGTACCCCCTGTATATAGCCTCCACATTGACTCTGTACCGGTACCCCTGTATATAGCCTCCACACTGACTCTGTACCTGTAGCCCCTGTATATAGTCTCCACACTGACTCTGTACCTGTAGCCCCTGTATATAGCCTCCACATTGACGCTGTACCGGTACCCCCTGTATATAGCCTCCACATTGACTCTGTACTGGTACCCCCTGTATATAGCATCCACATTGACTCTGTACCGGTACCCCCTGTATATAGCCTCCACATTGACTCTGTACCGGTACACCCTGTATATAGTCTCCACACTGACTCTGTACCGGTACCCCCTGTATATAGCCTCCACACTGACTCTGTACCTGTAGCCCCTGTATATAGCCTCCACATTGACTCTGTACCAGTACCCCCTGTATATAGCCTCCACATTGACTCTGTACCTGTAGCCCCTGTATAGCCTCCACATTGACTCTGTACCGGTACCCCTGTATATAGCCTCCACATTGACTCTGTACCAGTACCCCTGTATATAGCCTCCACATTGACTCTGTACCGGTACCCCTGTATATAGCCTCCACATTGACTCTGTACCGGTACCCCCTGTATATAGCCTCCACATTGACTCTGTACCGTAACACCCTGTATATAGCCTCCACATTGACCCTGTACCAGTGCCCCTGTATATAGCCTCCACATTGACTCTGTACCGGTACCCCCTGTATATAGCCTCCACATTGACTCTGTACCGGTACCCTGTATATAGCCTCCACATTGACTCTGTGTCCAGCCTCCACATTGACTCTGTACCAGTACCCCTGTATATAGCCTCCACATTGACTCTGTACCGGTACCCCTGTATATAGCCTCCACATTGACTCTGTACCGGTACCCCCTGTATATAGCCTCCACATTGACTCTGTACCAGTACCCCCTGTATATAGCCTCCACATTGACTCTGTACCGTAATAAATCTGGACCCCTACAAATCAGCCAGGCTTGACAATCTGGACCCTCTCTTTCTAAAATGATCTGCCGAAATTGTTGCAACCCCTATTACTAGCCTGTTCAACCTCTCTTTCGTATCATCTGAGATTCCCAAAGATTGGAAAGCTGCCGCGGTCATCCCCCTCTTCAAAGGGGGAGACACTCTAGACCCAAACTGTTATAGACCTATATCCATCCTGACCTGCCTTTCTAAGGTCTTTGAAAGCCAAGTTAACAAACAGATTACCGACCATTTAGAATCCCACCATACCTTCTGTTGCTCTTGCTGCTGGTGATTCTCTGATCGACCTCTACGCAGACAACACCATGCTGTATACTTCTGGCCCTTCTTTGGACACTGTGTTAACTAACCTCCAGATGAGCTTCAATGCCATACAACTCTCCTTCCGTGGCCTCCAACTGCTCTTAAATGCAAATCAAATGAAATGCATGCTCTTCAACCGATCACTGTCCGCTCCTGCTCGCCCGTCCAGCATCACTACTCTTGACGGCTCTGACTTAGAATATGTGGACAACTACAAATACCTAGGTGTCTGGTTAGACTGTAACCTCTCCTTCCAGACTCACATTAAGGATCTCCAATCCAAAATTAAATCTAGAATTGGCTTCCTATATCTCAACAAAGCATCCTTCACTCATGCTTCCAAACATACCCTCGTAAAACTGACCATCCTACCGATCCTTGACTTCGGTGATGTCATCTATAAAATAGCCTCCAACACTTTACTCAACAAACTGGATGCAGTCTATCACAGTGCCATCCGTTTTGTCACCAAAGCCCCATACACTACCCACCATTGCGGCCTGTACGCTCTCGTTGGTTGGCCCTCGCTTCATACTCGTCACCAAACCCATTGGCTACAAGTTATTTACAAGTCTTTGCTCGGTAAAGCCCCGCCTTATCTCAGCTCAGTGGTCACCATAGCATCACCCACTTGTAGCACGTGCTCCAGCAGGTATATCTCACTGGACACCCCTAAAGCCTATTCCTCATTTGGTCATCTTTCCTTCCAGTTCTCTGTTGCCAATAACTGGAACGAACTGAAAAATCTCTGAAGCTGGAGACTCACATCTCCCTCACTAGCTTTAAGCACCAGCTGTCAGAGCAGCTCACAGATCACTGCACCTGTACATAGCCCATCTGTAAACAGCCCATCTATCTACCTGCCTCATCCCCATACTGTATTTATTTATTTATCTTGCTCCTTTGCACCCCAGTATCTCTACTTGCACATTCATCTTCTGCACATCTACCATTCCAGTGTTTCATTGTTATATTGTAATTACTTCGCCACAATGGTCTATTTATTGCCTTACCTCCCTTATCTTAACTCATTTGCACTCACTGTATATAGACTTTTTGTTTTCTTTTGTTCTACTGTATTATTGACTATGTTCTGTTTATTCCATGTGTAACTCTGTGTTGTTGTATGTGTCGAATTGCTATGCTTTATCTTGGCCAGGTCGCAGTTGTAAATGAGAACTTGTTGGCTCGCTAACTAACGTTATGTGTATGATCAGTGTAGTAATATTATTAGAATCTTAAATCCATTTGAATTGCTAGTTATAGCCTAATGTTAGCTAGTTAGCTAACATTGAACCTAGATGGTTAGCTTTATCTACCTGCAGATTCATACTACAGTTATGACAAACAGTTTGTTTTGGTAGTAGTATGATTTTGGATTTTGCCAGTTCCTTGTTTAACTAGCTAGCTACATGTCTAAACAAAAGACTGCCAAATGATTACATGATCAATCAAGTTAGCCAGGTGTGTGATTACAGCCATCTATTTTATTTTATTTAATGAACATGTCTAGACAATAGTGACCAATCCACTTAGCCAGGTGTGTCTGGGGGTTGATTACTGCCATCTATTTAATTTCATGAACATGTCTAGACAATATTGATCCATCCACTTAGTCAGATGTGACTGGGATGGTGGGTATTTTCACATGACCCATCTATTTAGACAAGTGTGTAATATAATAATATATATATATATATATAGATAAAATGTGTTTTATCTGGACACTTTCTGGTTTTGATATTGATACAGGTAACCACTTCACTGTACCGTTTACACCTTCTGTATCCTGTGACAAATAAACATAGATGTAATTTGATATAGAGTGTGTTCAGCACATGGCCACACATGTGGATCCTTAAAGAGATGGGTGGGGCTAAGGCTTAAGAGGGTGTGAACGATGCTGAATGGGTGGGGCTAAGGCTTAAGAGGGTGTGAACGATGCTGAATGGGTGGGGCTAAGGCTTAAGAGGGTGTGAATGATGCTGAATAGGTGTAGACAAAGAAGAGCTCTCCAGCAGGTGTACCAAAACATTCAAGGACCATTTTCTCAAAAGTGGGTTTACAAATTTATCAACTTTCAAAGCAGAATCACATTCCCATTACTCCTCAACTGTGGTGTATGATATAGCATTTTTCTAGATCTGAGTCTCTACATCTATCCAACGTAAAAAACAAACACATTTTCATTTTTTTTTCTACATAAGAACATAGGCGGTCGGTCACAAATGTGGAGCCTCAGAGAGTTGTTGAACCTGGACAACTGAGCTGACCAAGGACTTGTCCTTAGACGTAAGAGCCTGAAAAACGTTATCCTTGTTAACCTGGGCTGACCTAGGAACAGTTATGGAGAATTTGCAGCCAGTCACAAAGGGACCCACAGCTCTGATTCAGGGTAAAATACAGAAGACAGTTGTACAACTGACTAGGTATCTTTCCTTTTACATTTTCTAACTGGATGAATTACACTTACACTTCCTAGCTTAGACTTGTGAAGCATTATGAAATATATTAGTCATGTCCATTTTGCTCATTGCTCATCATTGCTCCAATGTATCGTACCCATTATTGCATGCCGGTGTATTATCAGCTTAACTTTAGCTTCAGAAAAAAAACAGGGGAAAAAACTGAAAAAAAAAGATTATATGGTGAAACAATTCCCACAAAACCTCTCCTCATGAAAATCATCCCACAAAACCTCTCCTCATGAAAATCATCCCACAAAACCTCTCCTCATGAAAATCATCCCACAAAACCTCTCCACATGAAAATCATCCCACAAAACCTCTCCTCATGAAAATCATCCCACAAAACCTCTCCTCATGAAAATCATCCCACAAAACCTCTCCTCATGAAAATCATCCCACAAAACCTCTCCTCATGAAAATCATCCCACAAAACCTCTCCTCATGAAAAGCATCCCACAAAACCTCTCCTCATGAAAATCATCCCACAAAACCTCTCCTCATGAAAATCATCCCACAAAACCTCTCCTCATGAAAATCATCCCACAAAACCTCTCCTCATGAAAATCATCCCACAAACCTCTCCTCATGAAAATCATCCCACAAAACCTCTCCTCATGAAAATCATCCCACAAAACCTCTCCTCATGAAAAGCATCCCACAAAACCTCTCCTCATGAAAATCATCCCACAAAACCTCTCCTGAAAATCATCCCACAAAACCTCTCCTCATGAAAAGCATCCCACAAAACCCTCCTCATGAAAATCATCCCACAAAACCTCTCCTCATGAAAAGCATCCCACAAAACCTCTCCTCATGAAAATCATCCCACAAAACCTCTCCTCATGAAAATCATCCCACAAAACCTCTCCTCATGAAAATCATCCCACAAAACCTCTCCTCATGAAAATCATCCCACAAAACCTCTCCTCATGAAAAGCATCCCACAAAACCTCTCCTCATGAAAATCATCCCACAAAACCTCTCCTCATGAAAATCAACAAAACCTCTCCTCATGAAAAGCATCCCACAAAACCTCTCCTCATGAAAATCATCCCACAAAACCTCTCCTCATGCCATCCCACAAAACTCATGAAAATCATCCACAAAACCTCTCCTCATGAAAATCATCCCACAAAACCTCTCCTCATGAAAAGCATCAAAACCTCTCCTCATGAAAATCATCCCACAAAACCTCTCCTCATGAAAATCATCCCACAAAACATGAAAATCATCCCACAAAACCTCTCCTCATGAAAATCATCCCACAAAAATCATCCCACAAAACCTCTCCTCATGAAAATCATCCCACAAAACCTCTCCTCATGAAAATCATCCCACAAAACCTCTCCTCATGAAAAGCATCCCACAAAACCTCTCCTCATGAAAATCATCCCACAAAACCTCTCCTCATGAAAATCATCCCACAAAACCTCTCCTCATGAAAAGCAGCTCCTATGAAAATCATCCCACAAAACTCTCCTCATGAAAAGCATCCCACAAAACCTCTCCTCATGAAAATCATCCCACAAAATCCTCATGAAAATCATCAAAATGAAAAGCATCCCCAAAATCTCCTTGAAAATCATCCCACAAAACCTCTCCTCATGAAAAGCATCCCCAAAACCTCTCCTCATGAAAATCATCCCACAAAACCTCTCCTCATGAAAATCATCCCACAAAACCTCTCCTCATGCATCCCACAAAACCTCTCCTCATGAAAAGCATCCCACAAAACCTCTCCTCATGAAAATCATCCCACAAAACCTCTCCTCATGAAAATCATCCCACAAAACCTCTCCTCATGAAAATCATCCACAAAACCTCTCCTCATGAAAAGCATCCCACAAAACCTCTCCTCATGAAAAGCATCCCACAAAACCTCTCCTCATGAAAAATCCCACAAAACCTCTCCTCAAAAAAAAAACCTCTCCTTGAAAATCATCCCACAAAACCTCTCCTCATGAAAATCATCCCACAAAACCTCTCCTCATGAAAATCATACAAAACTCTCCTCATGAAAATCATCCCACAAAACCTCTCCTCATGAAAATCATCCCACAAAACCTCTCCTCATGAAAATCATCCCACAAAACCTCTCCTCATGAAAATCATCCCACAAAACCTCTCCTCATGAAAATCATCCCACAAAACCTCTCCTCATGAAAATCATCCCACAAAACCTCTCCTCATGAAAATCATCCCACAAAACCTCTCCTCATGAAAATCATCCCACAAAACCTCTCCTCATGAAAAGCATCCCACAAAACCTCTCCTCATGAAAAGCATCCCACAAACCCTCTCCTCATGAAAATCATCCCACAAAACCTCTCCTCATGAAAATCATCCCACAAAACCTCTCCTCATGAAAAGCATCCCACAAAACCTCTCCTCATGAAAAGCATCCCACAAAACCTCTCCTCATGAAAATCATCCCACAAAACCTCTCCTCATGAAAATCATCCCACAAAACCTCTCCTCATGAAAAGCATCCCACAAAACCCTCCTCATGAAAAGCATCCCACAAAACCTCTCCTCATGAAAATCATCCCACAAAACCTCTCCTCATGAAAATCATCCCACAAAACCTCTCCTCATGAAAATCATCCCACAAAACCTCTCCTCATGAAAATCATCCCACAAAACCTCTCCTCATGAAAAGCATCCCACAAAACCTCTCCTCATGAAAATCATCCCACAAAACCTCTCCTCATGAAAATCATCCCACAAAACCTCTCCTCATGAAAATCATCCCACAAAACCTCTCCTCATGAAAATCATCCCCTTGGACAGAAGAAATAGCTCAGAGATTCTGGCGTCTTTTTCGCTCTGTGTGTCGCTGGATGAACAGCGTTTAACAAAGCAAATTTGTTAAATTCGTTTAAACGCTATTCAGGTTCTATGAACACATTGCCGCACTTTAAAAAAAACTCTACCATTGTTACTCTCCCTTCCGGGATGGCTCCAAGGCCTTCCCCCGCCCTCCCTTCTGCAAATCAGATTTACAACTCCATTCTGCTCCTCCCTTCCTATAGGCGGAAATTCAAACCGGAAGTACCCGTGCTAAGTTCTATTCGACTCTGGTTTGACCAATTGGAATCTATGCATCAAGATTGCTTTGATCACATGGACTGGGATGTGTTCCGGGTTGCATCTGAGAATAACATTGACGTATACACTGACACGGTGAGTTCACCAGGAAGTGTATAGGAGATGTTGTTACCACTGTGGCCATTAACCTTCTCAAACCAAAAATCGTGGATAGACCCAAAACGCAAACCACGGCATTTAAAGGTGACTGAGAATATGGTCGTACACAAACAGCGCAGTTATGCCCTCCGTAAGGCAATCAACCAGGCAAAATGTCTCCAGACATTGGATTACACAAGGAAAATCAGCCACGTCGTGGACACTGACGTTTTGCTTCCAGACAAGCTAAACACCTTCTTTGCCAGCTTTGAGGATTTCACTGACGAGAACCACTCCCAAGGACAGTGGGCTCTTGTTTTCCGTGGCAGACGTGAGTAAGACATTTAAGCGTGTTAACCTTTTCGCAAGGCTGCTGACCCAGACGGCATTCCTAGCCGCGTCCTCAGAGCATGGGCAGACCAGCTGACTGGAGTGTTTACGGACATATTCAATCACTCCCTATCTCAGTCTGCTGTCCACACATGCTTAAAGATGTCCACCACTGTTCCTGTACCCAAGTAAGCAAAGGTAACTGAACTAAATGACTATCGCCCCGTGCCACTGACCTGTGTCATCATGAAGTGCTTTGAAAGGCTAGTTAAGGATCATATCAACCACATCTTATCTGCCTCCCTAGACCCACTCCAATTTGCATACCGCCCCAATAGAGCCACAGACAATGAAATTGCCATCCCACTGCACACTGCCCTATCCCATCTGGACAAGAGGAATACCTGCAGTGGGGCAAAAAACTATTTAGTCAGCCACCAATTGTGTAAGTTCTCCCACTTAAAAAGATGAGAGAGGCCTGTAATTTCCATCATAGGTACACTACAACTATGACAGACAAAATGAGAAAAAAATCCATCATATCACATTGTAGGATTTTTAATGAATTTATTTGCAAATTATGGTGGAAAATAAGTATTTGGTCAATAACAAAAGTTTATCTCAATACTTTGTTATATAGCCTTTGTTGGCAATGACATAGTTCTCTGTAAGTCTTCACAAGGTTTTCACATACTGTTGCTGGTATTTTGGCCCATTCCTCCATGCAGATCTCCCCTAGAGCAGTGATGCTTTGGGGCTGTTGCTGGGCAACACAGACTTTCAACTCCCTCCAAAGATTTTCTATGGGGTTGAGATCTGGAGACTGGCTAGGCACTCCAGGACCTTGAAATGCTTCTTACGAAGCCTCTCCTTTGTTGCCCGGGCGGTGTGTTTGGGATCATTGTCATGCTGAAAGACCCAGCCACATTACATCTTCAATTCCCTTGCCGATGGAAGGTTTTCACTCAAAATCTCATGATATATGGCCCCATTCATTCTTTCCTTTACACGGATCAGTCGTCCTGGTCCCTTTGCAGAAAACCAGCCCCAAAGCATGATGTTTCCACCCCCATGCTTCACAGTATGTATGGTGTTCTTTGGATGCAACTCAGCATTCTTTGTCCTCCAAACACGACGAGTTGAGTTTTTACCAAAAAGTTATATTTTGGTTTCATCTGATCATATGACATTCTCCCAATCTTCTTCTGGATCATTCAAATGCTCTCTAGCAAACTTCAGAGGGGCCTGGACATGTACTGGCTTAAGCAGGGGGACACGTCTGACACTGCAGGATTTGAGTCCCTGGCGGTGTAGTGTGTTACTGATGGTAGGCTTTGTTACTTTGGTCCCAGCTCTCTGCAGGTCATTCACTAGGTCCACCCGTGTGGTTCTGGGATTTTTGCTCACCGTTCTTGTGATCATTTTGACCCCACGGGGTGAAATCTTGCATGGAGCCCCAGATCGAGGGAGATTATCAGTGGTCTTGTATGTCTTCCATTTCCTAATAATTGCTCCCACAGTTGATTTCTTCAAACCAAGCTGCTTGCCTATTGCAGATTCAGTCTTCCCAGCCTGGTGCAGGTCTACAATTTTGTTTCTGGTGTCCTTTGACAGCTCTTTGGTCTTGGCCATAGTGGAGTTTGGAGTGTGACTGTTTGAGGTTGTGGACAGGTGTCTTTTATACTGATAACAAGTTCAAACAGGTGCCATTAATACAGGTAACGAGTGAAGGACAGAAGAGCCTCTTAAAGAAGAAGTTACAGGTCTGTGAGAGCCAGAAATCTTGCTTGTTTGTAGGTGACCAAATACTTATTTTCCACCATAATTTGCAAATAAATTCATAAAAAATCCTACAATGTGAAAAATTATAATTTTGTCTGTTATAGTTGAAGTGTACCTATGATGAAAATTACAGGCCTCTCTCATCTTTTTAAGAGGGAGAACTTGCACAACTGGTGGCTGACTAAATACTTTTTTGCCCCACTGTATGTAAGAATGCTGTTCATTGACTACAGCTCAGCATTCAGCACCATGTGCCCTCCTAACCCATGGACTTTATTTAAGTGTCACATGATCTGTCACACGATCTCAGTATATATACACCTCTTCTGAAAGGCCCCAGAGTCTGAAACACCGCTAAGCAAGGGGCACCACCAAGCAAGCGGCACCATGAAGACCAAGGAGCTCTCCAAACAGGTCAGGGACAAAGTTGTGGAGAAGTACATATCAGGGTTGGGTTCTAAAAAAATATCAGAAACTTTGAACATCCCACAGAGCAGCATTAAATCCATTATTAAAACATGGAAAGAATATGGCACCACCACAAACCTGACAAGAGAGGGC